>NC_055960.1:25271230-25298730 GCF_018492685.1 Alosa sapidissima | reverse complement strand
TTATCTTGAGACAAGTGTTTACAGAAAGAGACATCTGCAGATATTTTTTTTAAAACTGATAAGGGAAACTGGGAAATTTGAAATTTGAAACCGGGAAATTTGATCAGAACAAGTTGTGCACTTCACTGACACTGAAAGCCCCAGATAATGAAACACAAACCAAGTCAGACAGAAACGCAAACAGGCATCCAGTCCTATTCACTCAGCAGTGTGAGGAGACGGCATTGTGAACCCAGTGCAGGTGTCTCATACAAAGAGAGAGACAAAGGAAGGAAAAGAGGGATGGAAGGTGGGAAGAGTGTGTGTGTGTGTGTGTGTGTGTGTGTGTGTGTGTGTGTGTGTGTGTGTGTATCTGGTGCGCGTGTGTTTGTGTGTGTCTGGTGTGTGTGTCTGTGAGAGAGAGAGAGAGAGACAGAGAGAGAGAGAGAGATCATGCCCATAGGGTAGTATGTTTTACTGTCAAACTGTCAATATTACTTTAATTTCTTTTCCTTTAAGCGAACACACACAAACACACACACACACGCACACACAGACCACATCATCCTGTGGCTCCCAGCCAAAACACATGCCTTTGTGAACAGACACACACTCACACACTCTCTCTCCCTCTCTCTCTGTCTAACAAATACACACACACACACACACACACACACACACACACTAGCTCTCTCTCTCTCTCATTCTCTATCCCTCTTTTTCTCTGTCTCTCACTCTCTCACACACACACACACACACACACACTGACACACACAAAGAGGCAACCTGCTGCAGGTGCACTATCCCTTCCATGCACCTGATCAGAATGGAAGCGCCCTTGAAATGGACACTGAAACGTGACCTTGGGTATAATTTCAGCGGCGCAGCCACCACTGCAGTGCAGAATCCTCACCTCTCACAGTCCGTGAGCGACTCCCACAAAAGAACCTCCGAGCTTAACTAAGACTGACATGACAGACCCATCATTTTGAAGTGATGAAGTGCAGTGGCAAAAACAAAATGTCAACTGGAACAAAATTGAATGAGATGGTTTTATTTAGTTGTGATTGTATGTGTGTGTGTGTGTGTGTGTGTGTGTGTGTGTGTGTGTTGTGTGTGTGTGTACTAACCTGGTAAGATGAGACAGGAGAGTGCATATACGGAGACAGGGAGGTCTGAGCAATCATTCGGTTTGGTGCAATGCTGTAAGGAGGTGAGTAGAACCTACACACACACACACACAGAGAGAGAGAAAGAGAGAGAGAGAGACTGTTATTTCCAAATACATTTTCTTATTAAGTGCCCTTCTATTATGGCACATAAATGAATCATGGTGCTCACATTTCCTGTCTCACATGACCTTTCCTTTGGTGGTAGAATAAAAAAAACAGTAATCCATTTAGTAATGCTTATCATTTTGCCACTTGCCGCTTGTCATTTTACGACAACAAAATCTATGCGGCCCTCTTTGGCCTAAAATCTATTGAATGCTCTTCACATAGAAAACCCCTGTTCAGACTCGTGGTGGCTCTAGTTTCTCGTGACTTGGCATAGAGTTTACATGCTCCAGCGGCACAGCAGCAATACCATGCGTCGCCACCAGGTGTTCCTCGTTCGCCGAGAAGCCCTTGGGCCATGGGAGTTGTGTAAGTGTCTGGGGTAGGCCTGTGTCTGCGCAGGTTTCTGATCACACTTACCCATTCTGTAAGGCCGTAGGGTCATACGTCAGCGTCATCCCGCCCTGCAGGACAAAAGGTCATTTGAGTTCACAGCGAGAGGATCAACTCCTGCAGGCTAGGTGCACACAGCACACTAGCACTGTCAGGTTAGACAGACATGAATATTTGTACACGTATGGAGGAAAAGTGAGCGAGTAAAAGTGACTGTCTAACTGTAGTAACTGTCTAAAGCTTTTATATATATAAGATATAGAAGCAAGACTGCCAATGTCGCAGATTGCCCCCTGCTCACCGCTTCGCTCTCTCTCGCCCAGGGCCGCCCGTTTTGCAGGTACTTTCCCTGGTTCTGGCGCTTTTTCTGCCCCCCGTCTGCAAACTTGCACAGCAAGGGTTCCGTGGGTACTAAGCAGAGAGAGAACAGTATGAATATGGATAACAGCATAAATGTGGGAGAAACACACTCACACACACATTTTAACCGTTTATTTATGTCCACATGAAGAAAATGGTACAGGGACACAAATATTAAGAATGCAGTACAATACATATGCAAACCTATGGACCAGTAGGATGCACCAGGTCTTCACAATGTCACTTAACTTAAGTGATATATAACTTAACAAGCACAATACTCAGTTCTTAAGGGTATAAGTAGCAACGTAACACACACACACACACACACACACACATACACACACAATCTCCCCCAAAGCACACGGGGAGATGCACAAGCATAGAATACTGACTTGGAGAATATTTGTTTCAAGTTGGTGAGTTGGTACACATTTATTTCAATACCATGCAGATAGATAAGAGGTAACAACAAAGTTGCAATTGAGTACCTTTGAAACAATCTCTTAGTGTCAACTGCATTAGCACAGCTCATTTATTAAGAAGCAGATGGAAATATTATATAAATATATGATAAATAAATAAATATTATAATATTAATATATATTATTATATATAGCTGAGGTGAGAAGAGGAAATGCTGTCTTTGCAAGTTTCTACAAGGCCCTGAGACCCGTAAGGCTTTTAAACCATTTAAAGAAACAAGGCATTCATGAAAACAGAATTGAAATTAGTTAGTAGGTCGAAGATGACCTTAGAGTGTAAGGGAAAAGTGCATTCAAGTTTCTAGGTCTGCAAAAACAGCCAATGACTGCCTTTCAAGCTTAGCTTCACAAATCAGCAGGACAGATGCTTCACTGTCTCCTATACAGACTGTTACATAATGGTAGTTTGACCACAAATCAAATCATGACAAAGAACTCGTTGTTACTTATGTAGAAAAGTAGGAGTTTAAGTGCCACACACTAAAAACTGAATGGAACTGCAGACCATTAACAACATTCAATATTTTTGGATTGGATTGACTGTTTCTTGATAGACTTTTTGCATTTATGTAATTTTTCCAAACCATAAATCACTAAGAAAATGCTAAATAAAATAACTAAATACTTCTACTATACTGTGTTACAATTCATTTTTATTTTCAAAAATATATTTTTTTTAATACAAATCCTTTTTTATGTGGTTTGAATTCACAAATGAGCTAAAAGATGCCGTTCATAATGCCTGAGGCGAGAGGCCCATGTTTAGTGGAGGTGCTGAGTAGACCTCAAGCCTCACCTGGTACTCCGGGAGGAGTTTTGATGTATTTGCCGTTAAAATGCTGAATTATGGCCTCACATTTTTCTGTTGACTCCATCCTGGAACACAGATAAGAAACGTCCAGAGAACAGTCAATTTTTCATTGTGTACTGTTAAGTCAAGTCTTCTTTGTCAAGACATGGCTCTTACACACCAAAATCTAAACGTACCATGAGGAAAAGTATATTGACTTAAACATATTATATTATATACATGTGATAATATGTTTGGTTTGGTTTTATTTACTCTCTCACTTTTTTTATCATCCTATATGAACAGTAACATCAAATTCAATGGAAGTTTCTTCAGTTTAATGTCCCATAATCAACCCTGCATAATGTCCCATACCATTAGCATTCTCATCACAATCATCTCGAAACAATAGCTCTGCAAGGAGGAACAACTGCAGGTCCTTATTGACCTCACCTGGCAAAACCCACTCCACGGCTAGTGCCGTTGGCGTCACGCAGGATCCGTGTGGAGATGACCTGCCCGAAGGACTTGAGCATGGCCTCCAGCTCCTGCTCGTCCATGGACACGGGCAGGTTGGAGATGTACAGGTTAGTGGGGTCCTGCTCCTGTTGCTGAGGTGGAGAGAGGATGACAAGAGACAACAAAGAGAGGGAGAGATGGAGGAGGAGAGGGAGAGAGAGAAAGAGAGATACATTCAGAAATGTGAATACGGTATGTGTTGGCATAAACAGCCTGGCAGGCGCTAACAATTATGCCTTCAGTCTGAAGATCATCGAAAGATGCAGTGGATGTGTGAAGTGTGTGTGTGTGTGTGCGTGTGTGTGTGTGTGGTGTGTGTGTGTGTGTGGTGTGTGTGTGTGTTAGTGCGTGTGTGCATGTGTGTATGAGGAGGGCGGTGCAAGATGTGTGAGCTGCTGGGTGAGTATGGAGGTAAAAAGTGGTAGAAAGTCATAGAGCTCCAGGAAAATGAAATTCTCGGGAGCAGAAATGGAAACAGAGAAGACGTACAAAGCCAGGGTTTCTATAACGAATGATCGAATGAGAGAGAGAGGGAGAGAGAGAGAGAGAGAGAGAGAGAGATAAGACAGAGATGATGGTAATGGATGAAATGGCAACAAAAATGTGAAGAGAGAGAAAGAGAGAAGGCAAAAACAGCAATGATAGGGAGGGAGGGACAGGGGGTGGAGAGGAGGACAACTGGGTGTACTTATGATGAACTTCCCAGGAGGCACCATTTATTTTCCTTCTCTCCTTTCAGCCCTTCTCTCTCACTCACTCTCTCTCTCTCTCTCTCTCTCAATCTCCTAACCAAATACGTTGTTCTTCCAATGACTTATCTTCAAAGGACATGGCATTTTGCATGGTTCCGGGGGGGGGGGGGGGGGGGGGGGACACAACTACATATCTAAATTGTGTCAGTTCTATTCCTGGCACATCATCATACATGTCTGGGCCCAGTTTCCCGAAAGCATCTTAAGCCTAAGATAGGGCTGAAACGATTCATCGACTTACTCGAATAACTCGATTACAAAAATTACTCGAGGCAAAAACCCTGCCTCGAAGCCTCGTTAAATTCCTATGACGTGCAGGGATCTGATTGTTCCACACGGAGCGTTGTTCAGGAAGCACACCACTAGCGCGTGAATCGTGATACATTCTGAATTTAGCTGGCGGAGTCAAGATGTTTTCAAGTAAAGTTTTGGGATCATTACATACTCAAAAGGGAAAAGAACAAGCATCTGAACCGAAAACATCCACTCCATGCTGTATTTTACCAAGCGTCAATAAAGTAGGCCATCTATCAATCTATCTAGCCTATCTATCATCTACGTAGCCTATAGCCTACATTGATGTTGGCTGATTTTAATCACATACTGTATTTGTAGCGATGTTGTGATATAATGTTTAGCTTTGATGTTTTTAAGTAGTAAACTTATTCACGTTCAATTGCAAGACAGTATGCCTAAAACAGAACCCCTTATACACACATGCATGCACACTCATCTTCCCTCACGCACCGCACGCGTGCACACATACACACACACACAGGTTGCTAGGTTACCATAGCAAATAGGCTCACCCCAGAAATTATTTTTTAGTAGCCTAATAGTAAAATTATTTGTTAGTAGCCTAATGGTAGGCTATTTTTTAGTAGCCTAATTGTAAAATTATTTGTTAGTAGCCTAATGGTAAATGCTGCAGGTGTAGAAATCTACATAAAACAGATATTTACTTTGATGTCAGGTCTAGATTACAGCATGAAACTTGTTGTGCATATTAATGCATTAAATTGCTTTCCCTCTTCTCCCTCCGAGCACTTCATAAAATAGTATGGACAGCTTTGTTCGGCCAGCTAAGTCATGCACAAGAGGCTGCAATTTTACAGAGAGCATTTTGGACATTATTTAATTGTTGGCACTGGCACTTATAAACACTAAATGGGTAAATTGCAATAAATGGGTTTAGTTTTGTAGCCTGATGTTGGAGTTAGAATAAATACCTCTGTGCCAATTGCTTGATCATTTTACAGCCATGTCATTTTCGTTATGCATTATTTGTTTTGGTTGTTTAAAAATGAAAAAAAAAAAAAAAAAATCCGATTAATCGATCGATAAAGTGCTAGATTAATCGATTACTAAAAGAATCGATAGCTGCAGCCCTAGCCTAAGAGCGTCGTAAAGTCCCTCTTACGAACGTCTTAAGATTTGCCGACTGTTTCCTGAAACCATCGTAGCTTAAGAACGTCATGAAAACACTCGTAGATCTACGAGTGCTCCAGAGTTCTCGTTACCGGCTAAGAGCGTCTTAACAGTACTTCTCACTGAGGTCACCAACAGGACATACAGAGTAATTACAACTTAGAATACATAATCCAACTTACGTTCCCATTCTTTATTGTGTTTATCTGTGATGAATCAGATTTTAACGTGCAAAATAGCATAGCCTACATTTAATGGTCATAATAATGTGATAAAAAAAAAAACGGACAAAAATGCAATCAAGTTATGAAACGAGACGTTGCCAGAATAGTTTGCCATTATCTTTGCTAAGTGAAGGCTATATTTTATTAGGCCTGTGAGGTAAAAGCAGAGAAAGGAACATGTGGTTTAGTCTGTATCACCATCAAATTAGAGGATATTTCAGAACTATTAACGTGGACAGCTCCCCTTAAGAGCATCTTAAGAGCAGTGCACGCGCGTTCACGCTACGAGCATGTTCGGGAAACAGTCGGAAAAACCAAGCGAACGATCGTGAGATGAATCGTAGAAAACCCTCTTAAGAGCGTGTCTCCGTCGTTATCGGGAAACTGGGCCCTGATTGTGAAACCAGTGTTTCTCCCTGTTTCTTTTTTTGTGGTAAGGAGCATGAACTCTCTCCAACACAGATAAGGACAGTTACGCAACAAAACCACCACTTCCCAAACATTTCTGTTCCTAAGAAGTTGACCAAGAGTCATCAATCCCAAGTCCAAGATTTCTGAATGACTGACTAACAGAAACATCATAACAGTCATGCATTTGCCCCACCCAGCCCCATGGGCTGTGGCATGAAGCCAGCATTTATGTTCTGGTTCTATTTCTCCTGCTATGTTTCTCTTTTTTTCTACCTCGCCTTGTCGCCGGAAAAGTTTCTATCGTTCTATCCATGCCTTTTTCTCTGACACTCTGTTTCCGCTGGGTTTGGGGTTAGTCTTTATCACTGTCACATTCCAATAAACATATCCGCAAATACAAACACACACATGCGTGCGCACACACATCCACACACCCACACCCACACACAAACAAAGACAGTGGTTAAGTCTGTCTAGACCTACTATTTTGTCCCAGGTGTATGGTGAGTATTTGTGCATGTGCACAAAAATTTGCACCTGGGGCTGTGCGATGGAGTCACTTTAAAAAAAGAACAAATCCAAACGGCACAAAAAGAACAGGCTATTTTCACATGGTCCCTTTGTTTTCTTATCCTCTCCATTGGTCTGACTCCGACTCTCTCTCTCTCTCTCTCTCTCTCTCTCTCTCTCTCTCTCTCTCTGCACCAGTGTGTTCTGAAATGGTGCCTTCACAGGCACAGGACGTGTGCTGCCACATTGTGTTGTGTTACACAGCACTGCTGAGGTGGCCATTTTAATTCTGCGGGGGTGGTGGTGGTGGTGGTGGGGTCAAATTTCAGTGTGTAATGTGTGAGAGCAGAGCCAGTGCAGACCGAAGCCTTGGCGTCGGCTAGCCAGCTCAACGGCGCAGCACCAAGCCTGGCCCATACTAATGACATCTTGCTACACAGCATAGCTGCTGCATGTGTTTGTGCGTGCACGCGTGTTTGTGAGAGTTAGTTCCCACTAACACACATTTTGCAGTGCACACAATAGCTAAATGCTGCATGAGCATGTTTGAACTACACATATTTGCTGTGTCAACAGATTATGCTTCCTAAAATTACTTTTGACCCCTAATGAACTGCTCACACACACACACACACACACACACACACACACACCAGAGAGACACACAGTATTACATACACATATACATATATTTACTCTCACAGGAAATAGCATCAAACAGGGCTTAACCTTATCTAAAGTGCATCAAGTGCAACATTCCTTATTCCCATGTATCATGTAAGGCCACAAACTATCTTTGAATCATTACATAACCACAGAGTGTGTGTGTGTGTGTGTGGGTGGGTGTGGGTGTGTGTGTGTGCGCATGTGTGCATATGTGTGCATATGTTTGCATATGTGTGAATGTGTGTGTAAGTGTGTGTGTGTGTGCGTATGTGAAAGTGTGTGTGCGTGCTTGTGTTTGTACTGTATGTGCGTGCTAGTGGGTATCCTTGTCTTTATAGGGCACTCACTCACTAACAAAAGCTAACAATCTCAATCATAAATGCATAGTTTGTTTTGCATTCATGCCAAGTCTGAACTGGGCAGCTTATGAATAGCTAACCTTTGGCTCTGTACAAAGTGTGTGCATGCTTGCGTGCGTATGTATGTGTGTGTGTGTGTATGTGTGTGTGTGTGCTTGCGTGCGTGCGCAAGAGCGTGTGGTTTATGCAGTTACATAAAACCACAATAACAATAGCAATAGCCTGGGCCAAACTTCTTGGTGACTTGGATAAATGTTTGTGAATGATAGCTCCGTAACTTCATGGGGGGACTGTAGATCAGTTAAGCTTAAACAAAGAAACCGCTGGAAGTCCTCTAAAAATCTCTCCCCCTTCCACACACTGCTATAGCCAGGATGAACTACCCCATGAAGGGAGGGCGCTTTGGATTGAGCAAGGGACAGAGTGAGAGTCCAATCTGTGTGTAAATGCGGTCGCTGCACACCGAAAGGAACTGTCGCACAAGAGCGACAGTGTGTCATCTAGTTGCATGAGGGTGAATGGGACTGGTGATGGTTCATAGGTTATGGATTACAAGCAGGATGGTGATGCGCTGAGTAGGAAACAAAGAAATTGATGTGTGTATTTGAGTGGAGGGGGTATGAGAAAAGGAGGCTGCTGGGAAATGGAGTCATCTATGAGGCGAACAGGGATACTGTATGCAGGGCTCCAGAGTGCGACCAATTTGGTCGCATATGCGACCTAATTTTTCAAAAGTGCGACTAAAAAAAAAACGGAGGTCGCACCGGTGCGACCAGCTATTCGAGAGAGTGTCCGCATTGAAACTCTACCTTTGGTTCAACAACAGACACATATTTGGCCAATATCGTGGTTTAAACAAATAACAGATAGTGAAGGGCGGGACCTCCCCTCTGATTGGCCGTGGCCCAGTGCCTGTGTGTAAATTTGAAAATGCGTGTGCTGCAGAGAGAGAGAGAGAGAGAGGTCAGAGACCCGTCAGATAAACAGAGTGGATGTAGTTGCATTACAGTGTGGTCACATAGGCCGAGATAAATGTCCCCTCTTCCCACTGCCTTTCGGCGGCTGGCAGCAGCAAACTGATCAGACGAGCCCGAGATTAAGATCAAGTTTATCGTTGCCTACGATAGGCCTAGTAAAACTTCCCTTCACCAAGTTCAGTCCGAAATAATTATTCACCAGAAAAATAGTTTGAACGTAAACCCGACGTACAGGAATGCCACTTGCGCCAAATTTATAGGAGTCATTGCAGATGAAAAGACGTCTTAAAATTGCGAACAATGCATACAAGGCCTTCGCAAACGACAGAGATACAGATATCGCCGAAAAGGAGTGCGTCATTGACCGCAGTTACATGCAGGGAGTAATCCGGTTTTCAACAGCAATATTCGTTTTGCGCACGAGTTTTGTAAACTCATTCTGATAGCATCAATCAATTTAATCCAGTATTTGGCGCAAACCGAATATCGCTGCTACATTTAAAGCCCGAATATTCCCTGCATGTATAACTGTGGTCATTGTGTACGGTGAATTGAATGGACACATTTAGATCGAGCATGGGAAGTCATTGCAATAGCCTATAATAATAGGCCTACCATTTTGTTACTGCATTAACCATAGTGATCTATCCATCTTATTGAAAATTTAAAAATACTAAAATTAAGAAGTAAATTGCATTGTGGGACTGTCAAATGATTATTGCAATCATCATTGCAAAATCACATAAAAATCCCCCAGGCTACTTGGAACATCTCTTTAAATTGTGCTCAAATACATTTCTATGGAAGATGCTAGCATGGCGAGCTGGTTTAGCCAAGGCCTAAAGATCATGAAGGATAGTATGTAAGACATTGAGCGATGAGATGTGCAGTTTGAAGCCCTTAAAAGACGTGCACTGTTCATTTACTCACTGTTATTTTTATTTAATTCATCTTGAGATTTTTTAAGTTTAAATTTCAGCTCAGTGAAGCACTTAAAGCACCAACACTTCATTAAGTTACTTTTCTTGTAGAATTGTAAATCATAAGTCATAGGACAACCTATATAGGACAGCAATTAAGGAAAAAAAGTGAACCTGCTGCGGTGTTAAATGCGATGTGGTTGAAAATGTGGGTGCACCTAACTTTTGTGCTGGTGCACCTAAGAAAAAAAAATTAGGCGCACCAGTGCAGCCAGTGCAAAAAGTTAGTCTCGAGCCCTGGTGTGTGAGCTATGATTTGTCACTGTGTAGCAGAATAGCGGGGTGTGTTTGTGTTTGTATGTGTGTGTGTGTGCATTTGTCATTTGTGTGTTTGTGCTTGTAACAGTGTGTGTGTATTTGTCATTTGTGCATGTCTATATTTGTGTGTGTGTGTGTGTGTGTGTGTGTGTGCATGATGCTCTCTTACCTTGGCCATCTGTGCCTGCACGCCACTGGCTTTCAGGGCAGTCACTGCTTTCTGTGCTGCCGCTGGGCTGTCAAAGTCAACAAAGCCATAACCTATAACACACACACACACACACACACACACACACAGATATTAGCACACAAATGCATTTACCAACAAACAGATATTATAAATGTTGTTTGGCTGAGAATCATATATTTATAGACCATACAAGTGGCCTGTATTACTATATTGTAATAGGATACGACAAACTCTCACCTTTGCATTTATTGGTGGTTTTATCCAGGATGGCCTTGGTGGATACAATCTTCCCATACCTAAGCAAAACACCAACAGACACAGCATCAGTATATAGTCAAACACACACACACACAAGCAAAGAAAACACTCTGTTCCTTCCTTAAACAAGTACACACTTGCAGAGTGTGTATGGTAGACCACACACATTTCTGCCACACACACATTTTCACTCACACCAACACACACCCACCCAGTGCTAATTGAGCTTCAATAATGCAATCACGACACAGACAGAACACGACCGTAAAATATTCCCCCCTCCCTTTCTCTCTCTATCTATCTATCTCTGTCTCTCTCTTTCTGTGTCTGTGTGTGTGTGTGTGTGTGTGTGTGTGTGTGTGTATCTCTGTGTCTGGTTGTGTCTGTGTGCGTACAGTAACCAGGTTTCTCTGGTGTTGTTTTTGTGTTTTTTTCACTCTCCCTCTCTCTCCTCTCTCTCTCTCTTTATCTCTCTCTCTCTCTCTCTCCTCTCTATCTCTCTCTCTCCAGTGCTGGGTGAGACATCGCCTCGGGGACAAAAACAATTTGTTCCAGATTCTTCCTTTTTTCCCACCTGTCTGCCTGGCCGTCTGTAGACACTCCTGCCTCGCCTTAGACAGAAACAAGACCTGCTTCACCCCTTCCGCCCACAGCCCCACCCCAGGCTGCACTATGGAACACATGCAACAACATTGTCCCATGCCGTATTCTGTCGTGTTCCTTTCAAGTGTAAGTGGTACGTTGGACCAGATCGTTGTATAGTCTCTGCTGCTGTAAATAACAGTGTACTGTATGAATGAATGATGTGAAAGGCTGTTTTGCAAGGACCTGCTGCATAAAACCTTTGTTTCAAAGTAACATATCCCCTGTATGATTTAGATTAAGTCAAATGTTAATTGTTTGTTATGTCTTTATCTCTGTGCGTAAAGTACTTTGTGTTGCATTCTGTGCATGAAAGATGCACTACGTAAATAAACACTAAATAAACACCTACTTACTAAACATCATTTTGAGCCGTCTTTGAGTTTATATGAGAATAAGGACTCGTAAGTGTACGTAATATTCGTCACACACAATTCATTTCTCAGTGCCTTTTCAGTGCCTGAGTTCACTTTCTGAAATGTTTCACAGCTTCAACTTTCAAGCTAGTCACTACAACTACCAAAACACATGCCTCAATATCTCAGTGTCTTAATAATGCACTCTGCAGTTTGGCATCAGTTTTGTGAAAGGACGTTTCCCTTCTGCAACCATGCTGGTTAGCTGAGATTGTTTATTGCTTGGTCTGAGCCACTATACCTGTCTCCCATTGATATGGCCTGAACTGTGTACTGTATGAACACAGGAGATTTGTTGATTGCAATCCCTGAATGTTCAGCCAGATGACGATTCGGAGTAATTCACTGAATTGGAACAATAGAATCGTGGACTACATGAGACCTGATAACAAGTTTATGTCATAAGTGTGACTACCACTTAAATCACTCAAGGTACTCTAACTTCCTCTTTTATGTTCATTCTCCACCTCAGTAACTAAAAGGCACGTACAACCAGCTCCATACTGCCGTGCCATATGCCCTGGCTGACTGGGTCCTCTTTGTTCGGCCTCCACCAACAACCAGGGGGCTTGTACTGCAGGCGGCCAGACCTCCACCGCGTTCTTGGGAAGCTCACCTCACCCCAGCTGGCCTTGGCCATGCTGACTGGCTTAGCATTGTGCCCAGTGCTATGCTTGGCACCACAGTGCCCACACAGCATGGGTAACACAACGACCTTTCTCTAAACAATCCGCTACACTCTTAGCACTTAGCTAAAAAACGAATAATCTTTCATCAAACACAATTATATAACTTTAAGAGTGAATGAGCATTAGTGAAAAATGTAGGTCTCTCTCTCTCTCTCTCTCTCTCTCTCTCTCTCTGTCTCTCCACTGTAGATGGCGGGTAACCCCTAAGGGTTGGAAACTGCACCTCTTTTTCGGAGTGTAGTGCAGCCAGATAATCTCCTGTAACATTGTGCTACATTCCAGCAACATTACAGCATTCTCCCTCAGGAGCATGGGTGGTGTTGGATCTACACAGCTGCACGGTAGGGTGTGTGTGCAGTGCTGGTGGAGTCGGGTGCTGCACGCTGCAGATACCGGACTGGTGGTAGAGGAGGGGGAGGAGGAGGAGGTGGTGGTGGTGGTGAAGGAGGAGAAAGAGAAGAAGGAGAAGAGGAGGGGGAGGTGGTGGTGGTGGTGAAGGAGGAGGAGGAGGAGGAGAGGCCCGTGGTGTGTGTCTACATTAGAGTGCACTTCATCTGGGCTCGACTAATTTTCTCCTTCCCCTATCTCTCTTCTTATTGGGTCTTTACTTCTCTTGCTTTCTGCCACTCCCTTGCTTTCTGTCTCACTAGCAGCACCAAGGCTGGAGGGCCTCAGCCATTATGTGAGAAAGTTCTCCTCTCTCTTCAACAAAAAGAACAAAAACACTTGAAAAAATGTGTCTAGTTTTGAGCACTGCTTTTCTCTCACACATGCTCTTTCACTTGTTCAGTGTTTTCCTGTTTTTTTTTCCACAGCACTGTCCCGCTCTCTTACTTATTCATGCTTATCATCTCTCTCTTTCTCTCCCTCTCTCTCCTTCCTCACTCTCTCCTTCTCTCTCTCCCTTATTCTAACTTCCAGCCTTCCTCTCTCTTGCCATCTCTCTCTCTCTCTCTCTTTCTCTGTGCTTTACACTGGCTGAATGACTCAGTTTGTTCTACTGTAGGAGACTCTGACTGTGTGACGTGCTGTGCTGCTTCAGTGACGACAGGGCAGGCCATGTGTAACCTGATCCCACACCCCTCCTCCACTCGCTCTCCTCTTAGCGCCTCTCTTTCTCCCTCTCTCTCCTCCCTTACTCCCTTTCTCTCTCTCTTCCTTACTCTCTCTCTCTCTCTCTCTCTCTCTCTCCGCCTGCCCTCTTCCCTTCTTTCTCTTCCTCTCTCTATCCTCGTTCTCTTTCTTTCCGTTCCTGCTGGCTCCTACAAGTACTTAATCTTAAGGACAACTTGCACAGGCGCCCAAATACACAACGCCCTGATCCAGGAACAGCACTTGCCCTCTACACGTCTCCCAGTGCTTCCCATCTCGGTCGGTGGGGTGTTTACAGTTTGACTGATCCCTGATCTGTGACTCGATGGCGCCAGAGACACAGACGGCTCCTGACCTCCATCCCTCCACTGCGCCTTCTAACCCCTCCCTCCCCCTCCCCGCTCTGGCCAATACACACTAGGTCCTAGTGCCAGAAGTGTTTCGTGGAGCTACAGCGATAAAGGCAGATGAATGCTGTGCACTGTTATACTCCTATCTTGCTTTCCTTTCCTCTCTCTCTCTCTTTCTCTTTTTAAGGAATCTCTGTCGCCACCCCCCCATCCCTTTTCCTGCCCTCTGTTTTCACTCTGGCTGTGCGGCTTGCCACGGACCAGCCTGCTCTGGGTCCTAGCGCTCAACCAGTTTCAGGCCATGCGGGAGATGGTTCAGGCGTTGTCGACTTTCACTTTGATTTACTCTGACAGAGCCAGACTCGTTTGACCAACACAGTGGCTCTCTGCTGAATGTATGTCAGAGAGATGCCCAGGAGCGTTGTGTGCTTGTGTGCTTTTATCTGCAGCAACAAACTGTTCCCAAGGTAAAGGATAATGTGCCCCATCCAGTTTAGAAGTGTGCAAACACATTTGAACTCCTGCCTGATGCCTGTAATTCACAGCATATAGGGGTATGTATTAAAAGGCATTCCCTGCTATTTTATTAGATTCATTTAACTTGGCCTCAAAATCAGTATGGTCTACTCAAAAAACTCCTCAGCTGTGGAATAATTACATTGCAAATCCAAGTGAAAATGGAAACTGACCTTGCATAAACTTCCACAATCAGCTATGAAGCTATAACATGTTATTAGAACTATTATGGTCTGTGGCCATTCTCAACTCTTCGTCTGCTTTTGCTGTTGTGAACATAAAACAAGCTTTGCATGAGAGATCATGGAAGCCAGTAATGATGCTTGCAGGGTACACAACTCATACAGTCTGGATATACTATTTGGTGTTGGCTCCTGACATGTAGAGAGAGACGGAGTAAGAGAGAGAGAGAGAGAGAGAGAGATGAAGAGAGAGGAAGAGAGAGAAAGCAAGAGTCCCGATTTTCAGGAAGAAGCCCATATGTTAGGAACATAGACACATTCAATCTAGGTATCAACATCCCAGAGCACGGCCTTTGCACTACAGCAGTGGTCACCAACCTTTTTGAGCCCAAGATCCCTAACCTCGCCCTGAACAAAGGCAAGATCTACCTTGAAGCGTCAAAAGAAAATCAAAGCTAAAATACTTACAATTTAAGGCCTTTTATTTAGGCAAATGTATCAGGTCAAAAATATCACATCCTCCACCCCCTTATACAGGCGTCAATGAGATAACAACACTTTAACATAGTCTTTACTTACATGATTTTGGTTTTGATTTTCTAATTGGAGTACGTGTTTGTGACAATACGTCATGATTAATTTGATGTTTGATCGCTGTTTTGGTATGAAGCATCTTTCACGTAATTAATGCGTACTCTAGAAAGTGAAAGTAACCTAAGCCTAGGCCTACAATGCACTCCGTGTCTGTGCACGTCCGCAATCGATTACATTCTTCAAATGGAGAACAAATTCCTGATCGCTAAACTTTTGTTTTTTATTTTCTGTCAGTTAGCAGTTGATGTAGAAACACCTAACATAATTTGACTTCAGCGGTGACAAGTCCTGTTGCGAGAGAGAGAGAGAGAGAGAGAGAGAGAGAGAGCGCACCTGCAAAGTGGTGCTGTGCGCGTGTGTGTGTCTGCATGGGGTTACGTTCGGTTCAAGTCAGAAGTTGGTTCGTCCGGTCCAGCATTCACGCTGCTCCATTATTAGATTAACGTTAACAGGCAGCACTGTAAATGTATGCAGGAATTTCTCGCATTATGTCTTGAATAAATCATGCGCTATCCTAAACCACACTGAAATAGGCTACGCCCTGTAAACGTTGGTGAACATGTGGGAGTTTGGTGACTGTTTTTAATTGTCCTGTTATTCTCGGGATCTACTGGGCAAGTCCTAAAGATCTACTGGTCGATCGCGATCGACGGGTTGGCGACCACTGCACTACAGGATCAGGAAGCTTCAGCATAGCAGTTAATAATGTACTCACAGAAAAGGCCCACAGTCTATGCAATAAAATAATGCTTAGTAAGAGCATAATACCATTGCTCAGTATGACAGTGAAATCTGGGGTCCAATCAGTGTGCACGACTACACTACAAGGTGTACACTAAGGGGATGTTGTGTGGTGTGGCATGTAGTGAGTTGTGATTATATATTATATATTATTATATATGTATATTTATGTTATATTATATATAACATAAATATGTATATTGGTGTGATACCATTACGATGGTTATTTACCTGTCAATGGGATTATTTGTGAAGTGTAAAGGGACTTTTATCTGAACCATTCTAGTCAGATTGGCCACTGCAAGAATCTCTATTAATATTGGGGCAGCCGTGGCCTACAGGTGAGGGCTTCGTAGGGCTCCGGGCTTGATACCGAAGGCTTGCCGATTCGATCCCCGACCAGTAGGAAAAATGTGGGCTAGGGAAGTGGCTGAGCACTGCTCTCCCATGCCCACATCCACGGCTGAAGTGCCCTTGAGCAAGGCACCTAACCCCTCACTGCTCCCCGAGCGCCGCTGTGGCAGGCAGCTCACTGCTCTTAGTTAGTGTGTGCTTCACCTCACTGTGTGTTCACTGTGTGCTCTGTGTGTTTCACTAATTCACGAATGGGATAAATGCAGAGACCAAATTTCCTTCACAAGATTAAAAGAGTATCTATACTATACACTATACTTAATAAAGCTTTATTTTTGTAATTCCAGAGTGCAGCCTATATATTATTACTGTTGGTGGTTATTTGTACTATAACCCTGTAGTCTTCTGACTTCTTACTCTAGATTTATTACAATAGACTCCTGTTTGAGGCACGAAAAGCCCACTAACTGAACTCAGTGAAGAGTCCTTCGAAACAGCTGGTACTGAAGTTCACACACTCAGTACCAAAAAATATTACTCAACACTTAGAATCAGATTATTTCGAAAGAGGAATATTTGGAACATTGGAGAAACCAAATGACCAGTGAAAGTACGATGAACATCAAACTGACCCTAAAAAGTGAATTTAAATTCAGTAAACCTTCTCTTTTTCAGAAATGAGTATGCTACATATTGCTGCACTAACAATATCCTAATAGCATTGTACCTTTATTGTACCTTTATTGTTGTACGTCACTTTGGATAAAAGGAGTCAGCTAAATGACTAAATGTAAATGCAAAATAGAGGCAACTGACCACAAGTGAGCACAACCTTTCTATTGTGAGCCTTATAATGCATTAAAATGCAATATTTTGCAATACTAAAATCACAAGGATGTGGTACGATTTTTCACTTTTTTATACAACCAGGCATTTATCAGTGTCCCTGTAACACAAGTAAGTCAACACAATGCATTTACATTCCTTGCATTCCTAATCCTTTGTATGGCTGTTTGACAATAAATGCATTAAAAAAAACATCATAAATTAAATTGAATTGAGAGAGAGAGATTGTATTTAAAAATAGACATAATAAGGGTGAGAGAGTGATGGAGAAAGAGTGTTTCTCTCTGTGCCTGTGTGCGTGCATGACTAACACCGATAGAGAAGAGATGGAGAGCAGTGATGGAATGGGGGAGATAAAGACGGAGAGAAAGGGAGAGACAGAGTACTTTAGTGGGGATTGAGATGGGGAGAGACAGAGTATACTTTAGTGGGGATTGAGATGGGGAGAGACAGAGTATACTTTAGTGGGGGAGAGACAGAGTATACTTTAGTGGGGATTGAGATGGGGAGAGACAGAGTATACTTTAGTGGGGGAGAGACAGAGTATACTTTAGTGGGGATTGAGATGGGGAGAGACAGAGTATACTTTAGTGGGGATTGAGATGGGGAGAGACAGAGTATACTTTAGTGGGGGAGAGACAGAGTATACTTTAGTGGGGATTGAGATGGGGAGAGACAGTATACTTTAGTGGGGGAGAGACAGAGTATACTTTAGTGGGGATTAAGATGGGGAGAGACAGAGTATACTTTAGTGGGGGAGAGACAGAGAATACTTTAGTGGGGATTGAGATGGGGAGTGGCAGAGTTCCTGATGTCTCAAGATGAGACCGAGTCAGAATGTGTTAGTGTTGGTGATCTGCGGGTGTTGAGGCAACAGAACACAGATGACAGATAAGTGTCTGCAAAAAGCACTGGGTCAGGAGGTAAAACACACACATGCATGCACGCACGCATGCACAGATTGCACACACGCTTACACAGATTACACAGATTGCACATACGCATGCACTCGCACACACACACACAAAAACACAAACACGTACGCATGTACTGACGCACACACAAACACACAAAAACACAAACACGTACGCATGTACTGACGCACACACAAACACACACACATACACACACACACACACACACACACACACACACACACACACACACACACACACACAAACAATACATACAAGGACTATTGATACCATAGATGCATATTGTCAGCATCAACACAGTAATCAGTCACAGTCCCTATTAGCACAGAGGTCCCCCCCCCACACACACACACACACTGACATCAGTGCAGGGCATTGATTAGGGCAGGAGTGATTCAGGCCTAATGAGTGGTCAGATGGGGTGCCCGCAGGCTGGACAAAGGGTATTATTCCAGTCAATATCCACATGCATTTACAAACACACACACAGAGAGAGAGACCCACTGTGTGTGTCCGAGTCTTTGTGTATGTTTATGAGTTTCAGTGTGTGTGTGTGTGTGTGTGTGTGTGTGTGTGTGTGTGTGTGTGTGTGTGTGTGTGTATGTGTAGTTTCAGAAGATGCTTCTCAGTTGAACTTTGACCCACTTAATCACTCTGGTATTCCTTCCTCAGCGTGCTCAGGTTTTAGTTTCCGTCCTAATGAAGTTACGGCTCTCAGCTCTAGCATACCAGACTCATCTCTCTCTCTCTCTCTCTCTCTCACGTGCACGCACACACACACGCACACACATGCGCACACACACACACACACACTGAGTTACAGCTTTCACCTCAGGCTTCAGGCCCACTCACATTTCACACATACACGCTGACAGAGGGAGTAACACACAGACACACACACACACACATTCCATACATGCCCAACATATGGTCTCGGTCTTCCTCTCGCACACACATAAACAGTATACAGAAAAAGCATACACTCATAAACACGTACATGCACAAGTTTGATTCTTCCCACATTACAAAACTGTAACACAGACACAAGTGTTCAAATGACACTAATTACACACACCTACTTCCCACCTTTCTATGCTACACCTCAACTTAAATGCACTTTTCACAGTCAAAACAGCATTGTTCTGCTTCTCTTTGGTGGTGCACTATGAAGCACATTTACAAACGTACGAGCACATGCATGTACCTACATACACACACACACACACACACACAGAGAGAGAGAGAAAGAGACACACACAAACACATTCATAAGCACACAGGCACACATACACAAGCTGCCACCTGTATGTGTGTGTGTGTGTGTTTGAGTGTGTGTGTGTCTCTCTCTCTTTCTCTCTCTGTGTGTGTGTCTCTCTCTCTTTCTCTGTGTGTGTGTGTCTCTCTCTTTCTCTGTGTGTGTGTGTGTGTGTGTGTGTGTGTTTGAGTGTGTGTGAGTGAGTGAGTGAGTGAGTGTGTGTGTGTGTGTGTGTGTGTGTGTGTGTGTGTGTGTGTGTGTGTTGGTGTGTGTGTGTGTGTTCGAGTGTGTATGTCTCCCGGTCACAGCAGACCTCCAGCCCCAGTGTTTGTCTTTCACTCTCCCCCACAATCCTCTGCTTCCTGTCGAGCCTCAAATTAGTCCCCCAACCCCAGCCCCTGCTCCACCTCCCCATCCGCCCGCACCCCCACCTCCCCTCCGCTCCTCTTCCCTCCCCAACCCCACCCTTCCCTCCACTGAGGCCTGGGAGGAGAAGGAGAGGGGGGAGAGAGGAGGCCTTTCCCAGCACGCTACAGAATTAGACCTGACCGAGGAGGCTCAATGGCCGCTCAGCCGGCCTTTTCAGAAATGGCTGAGTTGCTCGAGGAAATAGGTACGATAACATCACCACACATTTGAAATCACGTCTGTGCTAAAGTGGTAGGAGTGCTTAAGGCACTTAAGGGCAACATACGGCCTGCGGGCCACATCCGGCCCGTGGGCTTTCCCTGACCGGCCCGCGTAAGGTCCGTGAAAGAACAATAGTCAAGAGCCTAGCATAGAGATAATGCATGCAAATCAATATCGTTGTTTTTATTTTGAAAGCGACTGCTATTTGTACGCCCATACATTTGTGCGTGGATGCATACGACGTAAACACCCTCACTGATGTGCTGGTGAATAGAATTTATGCTTCTGCGTCGACACAATGCAGTTGCCTTTACATCGGCGTAAACCTTTCAAAGTTTTGTGTCTCTTATGTCTGCGTCGCTCACCACCGCAAAGGTTGTTAGAACGAACTCCTACTGCTGCTCGTTGGCGATACGAAGTGTTCATTTCAAAACGTTACTGGCAGATAGACAGTTCAGACAATCGGATAACCCCGTAATTGTAACCAAAATATGTCTGAGTTTATTTGCAAAGCTTATGTTAGCGAACTAGTATGATGCTACTACCCACAGGTTGCTTGAAGCCACAGAGCAACAAACAGAGCAAGTTGACCAATCACAGTTATGTGCATAAAGTTAAAGCAAAAACATAGCCTACATTTTTAAAATAGTTTTCTTTGTGCATGTTGATTAACTAATGACAGCCTACTATTGTCTGCTCCACATTTTCGTAGTCTAATTCTGCATAGAGTTAATTTAATGATGGTAATGATTTAATGATGAAATATTGCTGAGTGTTGATGAAATGGTGGCACAGGCCTATCGGTTGTACTGACTCCTTCACATTTTCATGACCTAGCCTAAATATATAGATATTGTAGTACTTTTTTATATCAGTCTTTGAAAACTGAAAAAAAAAAAAATGTCAATGTCAAAAAATCATTTTCGAGAATGAGGATTAAATACTGGACATAGATTAAATATTGCTGTTTTTCCTTTGTCTCTCTCACATTTTCATCTGTTCTTACGACTAGTAAACAAAACCATATGATTTACTTAATGTTATACAAGAACAGAATATAATTGAACAGAATTGAGTTC
Source organism: Alosa sapidissima (assembly GCF_018492685.1). NCBI lineage: Eukaryota > Metazoa > Chordata > Actinopteri > Clupeiformes > Clupeidae > Alosa > Alosa sapidissima. Next base: position 25,277,593 of record NC_055960.1, on the reverse strand, counting down.
AGACTTGAGTTCGGTATTTTGGGTCCGGCCCTCCTCAACAGTCCCAGTTTGTCATGTGGCCCCATGGGGAAATTAGTTGCCCACCCCTGGCTTAAGGGTGTATGTATGTGTGTGTGTGTGTGTGTGTGTGTGAGTGAGTGTGTGTGTGTAGGTATGGATGTGTATATGTACGTCTTGCCGTACTATTCCACAAGAAAAGCATTTAATAAAACAGAAAAGGAGTAAATGTGAGATACAAGGGGGAGTGCGAAAGCAGGAGCGAAAAAGAGAACAGGAATAGGTGTGAAAACACCATCACCCTCCACCCTTCAACCCCAATCCAGCCCACACTTTCAACGGGGGAAACTGGGGTGGAGCCCAACTGAAGGAAAGAGTTTATAATGGAGGAAAAATGCAGAGAGACAGACAGAGGGAGAGAGAGAGAAAGAGAGGGAGGGAGAGAGAGGAGAAAAATGGATATACTCAAAGGTGTGATCATGATGCCAGTTTAACTGGCATACTGCTGCCTACATTATCTCAGCAGTGATGACAGGATAATGACAACCTGGCAACAACGGGTGTGTGCATGTGTAAATATATATATATATATATGTGTGTGTGTGTGTGTGTGTGTGTGTGTGTGTGTGTGTGTGAGGAAGAGGAGATGTGGAGTGTCACACTGGCGCGCACTCTTCCTGGTAGGGGTGAGCTGGCTAATTGCACCTTGTCTGCAGTGCCAAGCGCCAATGAAGGTCTGCCGAAGCTCAACTTTTTTTCTTCTTCTACTTTTTCTCTTTCCACATGCTAAAAATGTCACAAGGGACACGATCTTAGGGTGGAAATGCCGAATCAGCATACGAAAGCGGCTCTGTATCCTCCATTTAATACACACACACACACACACACACACATACAATACACACACGGTGCACAAACATGCACAAACACACACAATGGCAGAAAGGAACCACTGCAGTGTTTCCCACAGAATTGGATTCAATTTGTGGAGGTAGCTGACTTGGACAACGGGGTGTGTGTGTGTGTGTGTGTGGGGGGGGTATTAAGATCGTCTTGGTAGTGTATAGGTCTAATTGAGTGCCTGTCACTTTAAGACGTTTGAGGGAACCAATTGTAACACAGTTGAAAGGCTGCTGATGTGTGGATGCAATTCATAACTTTTTCTACATAGTTAAAGTAAAGGTTCACGTACTTCTCCTTGGGACAAGCACTTTTGAATTTTGGAAAACACTTATCCATTTACATCGGGATTATGCAAACATTCAGAGTCAGAGTCAATAAAATGAGCCCTTCAACGAAATTGACAAGCAGCTGTAAGTAGGCTAAGCATGCTAAATTCGACATCCAAACAGTATTCTAACGTTAGCTTTGAGATACTGCTTGATTTCATAACTTAACTTAGTTTAGTCTCTTCAATGTAGCCTACTATGTTGTGATAAGACCTTAGCAGAGTTCACTTCAATGCAGCAGTTTTGAACAAATTTGCACAGCATGGTCACGATGCTAAGCGGATTTAATAGCAATTTAGCCAGATGTCTTCTATGCAATGCTTCTATGTGGCAACAACAATCCTTCAACAATCGTGAATATTTTGTTAAATGCACACGCAAAGGAGTGGCAGCGGGCTACGAGAGAGAGCGGGGCGGGGCAAGAGAAGGCTGCGTGCGTAAAAAGCGCAGCTCAATGGCAATGCAAGGATTTGACCTTATGTTTAATTTAAATTAAATTAAATTAAATTAAATTAAATTAAACATAGAATATTAATCCGTGTCGCCCCGCCACAGATTAGTCAATGTATGGGAAACACTGCACTGCACACAGAGAGCTGGCAGACACAAGAACACACACCGCGTTCTCACACTTTCCATTCACTCAGCGGAGGCTCTGGAACAGCCTGACATGACACCGGGTCACCAGACGTATCTGGCATGGCGTGTCACCAGACGCACACCGTCTCCCGCCTCACTTGTCTCTCATGGCCTACCGCTCCGCCAGCGTGAGAGAGAGGGAGAGAGAGAGAGAGACCCAGCCAAGGGAGCCTGAGAAGAGCACTGACGCCCAGCCAGCCAGCCAGCCAGCCAGGCAGGCAGGCAGTCAAGCAGACAGATAAACACACTGGAAAGCATGCAAGCAGGCATACTAACAGGCAGACAGGCAAGCAGACAGACAGACAGACAAACAGATAGATAAACGGACAGGAAAACATGCACATACTAACAGGCAGGCAGGCAGGCCGGGGGTGGAAGGGGTTTGTTTTCATAGAGAAAAAAACCGAAACCGTTACTGGAAAGTGGGATGGGCCCAGACACGCAGGCCATCAACGCGCTCTTTGTTAGCCAGAATCCATAGGATGACGGAATGAAAGTACGAAGTGGACAAGCGGGGTGAAAAGAAGAGCTTTATTTGCCTTGGTGGAGGATTCCGAGGCGACAGGACTTCTTTGATTTGTGTGCCACTTTGTGTGCCAGCAGAGGTGCCATTTCTGTTCCTGTGCCACCCTTCGCCATCTCTGCCAACTGAAGTATTGTGGACCAAATGCTTCTATACACATCATTTCCCGTCTCTCCCTTGACGTAACCCAGAGCAAAAATGTGTGTGGTTATGTTGAAGGTGGAGAGAGAAAGCTTTTGTAAAAGCCATACATCTTGGAGTAATACATGGAAAAAAGATTACAAGAGAGATTTAAAAAAAAAGGGACTGTTGTTTGTCATTCTCTCTTTCTCAAAATCATTTCTCTCGTGGGGGAGAAATGAGAAAAGAAACTAAAGCAAGAGCAAAAGGAGGCGGCAGAGATGCCAGAGAGAGAAATAAGGACATTCAGAGAGACATTTGCTAGATGTCTCCTGGACAGCACAGAATCTAATCCACCTTTCTGAGCGAGTTCCAGCTCACATAGCGTAACTGGAGAGTGGCAGTCTCAGCTTGCTCTCTGTGTATACAGTGCCCGTGCACGCACACACACACACACACACACACACACACGCACACACACACACGCATACACACAGCTGGCTCAGAGACCAGGGCAGCGTTAGTCTGTCTCTTCAGGAGTATTAATGACGGATCTAGAGCCGTGTGTTTAGAAAGCTGGGCTGTTTGGATCGATATGAGAGGAGCAGCGCTGTCTTGACTGCACACTGCCTGTCTCCCTCCACTTCTCTCCCTTTTCTGAGAAGGTTATGCTGGGACACGGCGAGAAGCTGTACCCCTCGCTAGGCCTCCCCTCTCTCACTCTTTCCACTTTCCCCTCTCTTTCTCTCCTTCTCTTTCTCTCTTTCTCTCCTTCACTCTCGCTCTATAGACCCTTTCATCAATAAAAACAAAAACAATGCTTGAACATTCTATTTGGGCCCCAATCTACTTCCTCTGCATTTAAGATAACATATGGAATGTTAAAACGGAAGCCTTGTGGGGCCAACTATGATGCTGATAATGGAACTCTCTTGAAAGGGTCGATAACTTTCCTTGGTTTCTTCTCACTGTATCCTGAGCTCCATCTCTCTCTCTCTCTCTCTCTTGGCATTTATGTGGTGATATGTGGGTATGCCTTGGGGACTGGAGGGGGTGGGGGTGGGTGGGGGGTGGGGCTACACTGTAGTGTTTTAAGGTGTTTTTGATCCATGCAATGGTTCAATAAAGGGGTTTTAAAAGTCAAAAGTCTCTCTCTCTCCCTCCATCTGTCCCTATATCTCAACCTTATTTTCAATTACTCTGGCTTTCATGAAACCTCTCATTTTCTCCTCTTCCTTTGTTCTAGTTCTCTTTTTCTTCGACTGTCAGGCTCTAAGAAATGGATTGCCTCATCTTTTCTTTTGTGTCTGGGGATTTTGCAGAAACATTGTTACTCTAATTCTCCACCCATTACTAAAGTTCCAGGCGGCATCACACAATCCTCCTAAGCAGGTCATAGGTGATTTAAGAAGCAAGTGATTTACTGCCTTTTCCCTGTAGTCTTTCACTGCATTAAAGGTAGTAGCGCGCGCACACATACACACACAGGCGCACTCTCTCTCTCTCTCTCTCTCTCTCTCTCTCTCTCTCACACACACTCACACTCTCTCTCTCTCTCTCTCTCTCTCTCACACACTCACACTCACAGCGATATGCAAACTTACATTGCACACATACATAAATGTACACCACAAACCTACTGAAATAACCTCTTTATTTCTGTATTGCTGACATAAGCATGTTATTGATGATGTTTTTACCATAGAAACTGCCCCAATGGGATGTTATATCATCTTCTCCTAAATTTACAAGGACATTACGGTACGTACACTGTTTGACCATAGTTCTGCTTTTTTGAGGCATACTTTGGGATTGTCCAGTAAACAACAACAGACAGAGCTAGTGAGAGAGAGACAAGGAGAAAGATGGAGAAAGAGAGACAAACAGTAGTGTTTCTCTCTGACAACAGAATGCAAATAGATGTAGCACCTGTGTGTGTATGTGTGTGTGTGTCATCCTGTCATGGAAACCTCCCTGAAGCCAAGCAGACAGAGGAGAGCCATTAAGAGCTAACAGCACACACTATGTCAGCACACATCAAAGTGTTTCCCTGTTGAGTCACAGGAGCAGGAAATAGCATGGTGGTGACATGCCTGTTTAGGTATCGGACACTCCTCGCAAAGTTGGCAAATGGGCCTTCGCAAAGCCTGGTGATGCCGACAATGCTCCCAAAGTTGCCATATTCTTAGAAGAAAAGCATGGAGCTTTTGCAGTTCTTCAACCAAGGATTGACAGGAAAAAATCTAGGTCAGTATAGGGCATTAAGTAGACTACAGTGAAAAAGATTCAACAGCAATGATGACTTGAAACCCTACCATATTAATGGTTGTAGAAATGGCTGTGATCAACACATTAGCAAAAAAGCTATCTAGGCCTACACATTGGTTGTTAGCTTGGTTACTAGCGTACCACTGGCAGCACATTCCTTTCACTTCCTGCTTTAGGAGGAAGTGGCCTGTAATTTTTGCACATAAATCACAGCTAACCATCGCCAGAAAACAGCACAGAACACTAATCCCTAAGCACTGTCGAGATAAGACTGGTGAGAGAAAAGACTGGTCACATTCTTAATGAGATGAGCCATGTCAAACGTAAAAAATGGACCATAATTAGCGCCAAAATCATACACTTTTTCAAATATCTCATTTTGATTGGTATTAATGAGCAGCAACACTGATAAGAGGGCACTGAACTGCACAGAATGCCATGTTGACTGAAGAACAAATGTAATATGTTGGTACGTGGAAGGTGGATAAGACAATCCCATAGCTATCTAGCTAGTACTTCCTGGAAATGGAGTCCACCCAGTAGCAGCCCATATATCAAGTTAGTCTCCAGGAGCTCACATAATTAATTTGTCTGGTTCCTCATAGCAATATGAAGGCATGCACAGACTTCTTGGATTGTGGAAACTGTTGGACAACTCACCTAGCTGAGCCCTGAGCTTCGAGCACGCAACGCATAAACCTGCTAAAATGCACTTACGGTTGGCAGAGTTTGACCAGGTCCTGGTCAGTGGTGCCGGGGTGAAGGCCACGGATGTAGAGGTTGGTCTTGCTCAGCTGTTCCCCTCCACCAGCGCTGCTGGTGCTGCTACTGTTGGTGTTGGGACTAGGCGGCGCCATCTGGTGGCTGGAGGACACATAGGCCTGCTGTGGAGAGATCGGGGGAGGGGGACAAAGGGTACTGGTCAGTACATTATCCCAAAGATAAAAAAAAAAAACATATCAAGAGGATCCAGTGGGCTAGCTTGTATTGTTTCATAACTAATGTTGAAGATACATTGTCTGTTCCACATGGATTGATAATGGAAGAAGTAGATAAAACATTTTAAAATTAATTTTAATTGTTGTCACTTATGAGGGACAACACTAGCCACTATATTTTTCAGCAACCCTGTGTGCTGCTAGCGTAATCAAATCAAATCAAATCAAAATGACATAGAACCAAACACCTGGACAAAATATGTGCTCTGTCACCCATACAATGATCAAAGCAAGACATCAAAACCACTCAGAGATGTGCCATTAATATAGAGATGTGAGAAATAACTAACTACCTTCAACATGAAGCTCTACACTTTGAAATGTCCCACCTGGCTGATGCATTTGTCAGCCTGAGTTATTGCTGCCCATGTAGGCCTACACATTCCCCCTAATCTGTAAGGTACAGCATGCTCTCAACGCCTGCTGAACTTTACTGACCTCCTGATTTAAAGTCACTTATTACAAGGCACATCAATCAGACTTACATGGGCTGAGAGACAGACAAGGCAAGAATGTTTTTTTTTTGTCTTTTTAGGAAAATCCCGGAATGTGTACGGAACAATCTGTCCAGTTATTGGCGGCAGTAAGT
>NC_055960.1:25198730-25266230 GCF_018492685.1 Alosa sapidissima | reverse complement strand
TTCCTCCACTGCCTACCTTTATCCAGAAGTGCTAAACTAAGTGTCAGTGGTTACAGCAGGTAACAGCTGGGCTACACCAGGCACTGGGCTGCAACAATTGGCTTCCTACTCTAATGACTGGAACTGACAACACCACACGCAGGAGTGGCACACCCATTCAAAAAATGAAGACCAGTCCCCTGTCTAGTTTTACACGCTTATACACTAGTTCTGTACACTTCTTTCTAGTTGTGTTCCTGAAAAGCAGTTTGGTGACATTCCATGACCTGTAAGAGGCCATATATAGTTCTTTGAGCTGCACACCACTAAAAGGCCTGGGGGAAATCATTTCTTGTTTCATAACTTTGGAGAGAGAGAGAAAAATAACAAATACCATGGTGCTCCCCTGACCTATAGAACACTGAAATAGAAGCCAGTGGGACTCAGCAAGCTTTTATTGGCTGCTCTGGTCTTAATTAAGACTCAGGAAATCCAGGCGCTCAATGTCAAGCCTCTCAGGGTGAGCTTACGCTTCTAAACACCAAACATATCCACCCACCCACCAAACTGCAACAGTGCCTCACATCTCTATATATCTAACTGTCTGTCTGTCTGTCTGTCTGTATTTAGTTCTTACAATCTGTCCATTGCCTTTACGGTGTTTATATGATGTCTCCCTCTCTCTCCCTCTCTCTCTCTCTCTCTCTCTCTCTCCCTCTCTCTCTCTCTCTCTCTCCCTCTCTCTCTCTCTGTGGGATTTTCCTGTTTTGAACCCCACCTGCCAGTAATAGGATTCCTGGGATGCTCCTGAAGGTATAAGGCAAAGAACTCCATAGTCTTTTCCCTGACCTCACTAAACCCTGTATCTTCAGCACACCTGTTCCACCCCCCCCCCCCCCTTTTCATACACTGTCTCACAGAAACACACACACACACACACACACACGAACACACACACACATGCACACACACACACACACACACACACACACACACACACACACACACACACACACACACAGATAAACACACACACACACACACACACACACTCACACACACCTATAAACACACACACACACACACACGCTCTCACACACACCTATAAACACACACACACACACATCTGCCCAGCTGGCTCTGGACAGTTACCATCTGCTGCTGGCTGATCTGGCCGCTGAGCGCCTGGCTGGCTTCGTGTCAGGCTGCTTGACTGCTGGCTTGAAGGTGAGGGTGGAGGAGTGGCAGTGCACAGCCCAAACAGGCTGAACACACAAACACACATTTATATTTTGCTACTTAAGATTAAAATGACAGCCATTGCCAAAACCCAAGTAATGGGCCTGCATCTAAAGAGCAGTTCACCGACCACGTTTCAAAAACCTATACTAAACATCTAAATGTGTTTATAAATTAGACTTAGCGGTGGATACTGCTTTAAGACTGCATAATGCCTGCTTTTATACTCTTTTATACTCTATTTATAGTCTAATGTCACACGAATGCATCATCACCATGGTTTGCATTGCTGCGTTACATTATAAGTTATAACACATGATGACACTGCATTATTTAATTTCACTTGACTACCATGGCCTTTGCCTTCAATCCAGTTCCACCTCACAAATAAGGTTAAATAAAGAGGAGCGTTAACTGAGGTTCCCATGACAGCCTGCCATGCCCGCACGAGAGGCAGGCAACCAGCAGGCGCGAGGAGGGGAGAGAGAGATGGAGGGAGGGAGGGAGGGAGTGGGGGAGCTGCAGACAGACGGAAGAGAAGCTTGTCTCTCTGCGGCCGTGTGAAGAAGGACAGGGCATCCTCTCCCGCTGTCAGACAGAGATCCTTATCAGGAAGTCGTTTTCATGACCCATGCCACATTCCTGTCAAGTGACGGGTGACGGACCTCAAAGAGAGAGGCGGCCTAGACACGTCCCTGGCACATCTCTCTTTCTCTCTCTCTCTCTCTCCCTTCTTCTCTATTCTACCCTTTCTGCCTCCCACTCACTGGCTCTCTCTCTTTCTCCCTCTCTTTTTTCCTCTCCCTCTCTCACTTTTATTCTCTCTTCCTTGCTTTCTTTTTTTCTCTTAATCTTGATAAGTCGTTCCCCTTGGCTGTCTGTCTCACTGCTCCATTTCTCTTTCACTCTCTGTTTGGGATGCACCGGTCCGTCTTTTTCAGTCTCGATACCGATGCCTGGGCTTTGTGTATCGGTCGATACCCGATACAGATCCGATACCATTGTGGAATTATTAAAATGTATAAATTATTAAATTTATAAATCTAACAAGTAAACATAAAACACACAAATACTTACAACACTTTGCTCCCGTCAAAAACAGCTTTGTGCAGATAAAAATCCCATGCTAGTGATACACAAAATGGTTCACACCACTAATCATCCATGAATATTTACCCATACTGTCCGGTTTCCCCACGAGAACCTAGGAGTTTGAACGAGTTTGAATTGTGGTGAATAAACTGTATACAGAGTTGTATGGTGCATGTTTCAACCGATACAGGGGTACTTCTTCTCCACAAATGCTTTCTTCTTCTCCGCAAATGCCTTAACATTGTTTACTAGTCATTGCGCTGTCAATATCTTGTACAACAGACGTGATTGTTGACGTGAAAGCTAATATTTTGTCACTAGCAACCTACATCTGTCCTCTGACAAACACAGTTGCATTTTCAGCTCTGAACAGACTCCGAACTGCTCTGGTTTGGGCATAGTTGCTCCACAACGGAACAAGTCCAGACCGAACTTCTAGACCTCAAATTTTGTGGGCGGGGCTAAGTTCGGCTGGCTTCCATGCTAAAGCATTTCATATTTTGCCTAAAAATCCAACAAAAACGCATAAAGATCATAATTAATCTATAGCAAATGGTGGTTAATAACATCATGAATAGTAAACCAGAAATATAAAGCCTGGCAAACTGTAAAGACAATGATATAGCCTAATGAAAAACACTAAAAGTAGCCTAAAAGTAAACACTAAAAGTAGCCTAATAGTGGCTCTTTGTGTCCCTGTAGAGGTAAGTCTGCGTCTCCCAATGACTTACAGTGTGCTTGGGCACAGAGAAATGGCAGACGTGCCATTGATCTGCTTTAGACCAGGCCCAAATCTGCCTGGAGTGGAGTCGGGTGTTACTTTGGTTGAGGTGCCACTGGTTCCTTTGCTTTGATCAATCCTGCTCTGATTATACAGACAGAGAGCTGTTTTCTTATGGCTACAAACACAAATGCAAACACATGCACACACACACACACCTGTGTGCACGTACACACACAGACACACACACACACACACAACTTGCTAAGCTAACAATAGCGGCCAGTGACACCAGCGTGCAGGGTATCAGATAGCTCTCGGTCAACTGTCATCCCTAACAAACCGGCAGGCAATCTCTGCCAACACGGTGTCTCATTTCCACTCAGCCCGTTCCAGAAACCACCCCCCCCCCCCCCCCCCCGCCCCAACCCGCTCCCACAATCCCCTCCGTCGCATCGTCTTCCAGCCGTTCACCTTGAGTTCCCCCGCGGCTTTGGCACAGGCGGGGGGGTTAGTATGTGGGGGTTTGTTTTAAATGTTACATGTCGCAGTAGAGCACACACTTACACTCTCTGATAAACCTCTAGGGAGCTCGAGGGTTGGGGGAGTTCAGGGAGTTCAGCTCACGTCTGCCCTGCTCCAGACCAACACCTCAACACATGTAAACCTCACCGCGCACCATCACCACTCCTGCCTCTACCTAAGAGCTCAGTACCTCAGATGCTATCTCCATTCTACATGCTATCTACATCCTAGGGGCCTACTGGTTAGCGCTTCGGACTTGTAACCGGACGGTTGCCGGTTCGAACCCTGACCAGTAGGCACAGCTGAAGTGCCCTTGAGCAAGGCACCTAACTCCTCACTGCTCCCCGAGCGCCGCTGTTGTTGCAGGCAGCTCACTGCGCCGGGATTAGTGTGTGCTTCACCTCACTGTGTGCTGATATGAGTGTGTTTCACTAATTCACAGATTGAGATAAATGCAGAGACCAAATTTCCCTCACGGGATCAAAAGAGTACATATACTTACTTATACTTATACTTCCCTCTACGCTGTGCTACTGAGCATATACAGTAGGTTTGATATGTTCACATAAAATAGTTTTTACTGTGATGTGACAAGTGTTTGTGTTCATGTCTTCCCAAATCATACAAAACATGTTTTTGTGTGTGTCAAAAAGTGCAATGATATTGAATATTAATGTTTCTGATAGAGATCTGTGATTTTTTTCCTGTCATATTCTCTTTCCCAACTACACAACAAATGTGTCAATGTGCCTTATAACCTCAGATTTTTGTATTCTTTCTCAAGTGGAAATGAAATTAAAAATAATGCAATGCCAAAAATAGGATGACAGGCTTATAGGAGAAAATAGAACAAAGAGAAAGAGGTTATTCAAAGTTTACAGTAAGTGTCTGCTCAGTGACAGCCAGAACTTTAGTTCTAGACAGTCAGAAACTAAAATATGTGAGTGCTTGCATACAAAGAAACTGTCATCAATGACACATCTAAAGCACATAAAAAAAAAACCCTCACATTTCCAAACTAATCAAACCTGGTGCTGCTACTATTCTCATTCTGATACCTTTGAGTCCCTGTAACGAGAGTCATGACCAGCCGTTTCTGCATCATCTAATGAAACACATAAGAAACCACAAGGACAAATTTGTTCTTCCAACAGCTCAGTGAGCACACTATTGGTCATGAAAGCAAACATAATCACCTCACTTGTGCATAAACGGGTATATCAGGGGCCCTGAAACCACATGGCAGCTCTTCGTCTTTTCAACATGCACATTTCTCACATTTCCCAATGGCACTGTTGAAACATTCTGAACCGGTGGTGTATCGCGTTGCTACAGAGTGGACATGAAGCGAGCAACACATGCCAGACAATAAGCTTCCCCATCTGCAGTCTGGATCTACAGCCTATGGGCCACCAGATGAAATCTATCCCATGGCACACTGCTAGCTTTCTGCATGTTGGGCGAGCCTCCCCTAAATCCTATTGTGAAACGTGTCAGGGAAGGTGTTGGGTGGGGTTATGTGGTGAGGAGGGGGAATTTTCTGGAATTCCAAGGCTGTTGTGAATGACATTCTGGAATCTCCAGAGTGTGTGTGTGTCTGTGAGTGTGGGCAAGGGGGTTGCTGTTGAAGGAGGTGTTGGGGGTAGAAATTAAGTTGAAGGCGCAGGCTTCGAGCTAGTTCTGGTTTTAGTTATGAAGAGGGGGGGAGTAGATGTTTGACAGCAACAGTTTGATTCAAAAAGGCTTTTGGTGGGGGAGTCAAGCCGGGGGTATTTAAAATTCAAAGGCATTGCATGTGAAGGGGGTGCTTCTGCAGTTCTACCCTTGGGGAGTGTGCTGAATGAGCTATTTGTTAGCCACTGAAGGACACTTAACATCCGTCATTTGTGTTGCATGAGTAGCACGGCTCCTCTTTTCCGTCGGCCACTAACCAGCAATATAAAGGCTGGGTTTTATTCACTGACCTTCATCTGAAGGCTTTTCCCCCTCTCTCTTTCTACTCTCATTGTTTACATGGTGTAGGCTATGTGTGCTCTGCCAAGAGCAGAAAGCACAGCTACAACATTTTACTCCCTTTTCAATCTTGAACACTGAAGGTTTCACCCAAAAAAAATCCAACAAAAAGCAGCAGCAAGTGATACAGAAGTGTGAAAGTGTGTTTCTAATTATCACCTGATTATTGACAAAGTCAACATCCAAAAAACATACAAAATTTAATATTTGATATCTTACTGTAATAAAAGTACTCGTGCTTGTCAAGCGTTAATGTTTGCCTCTATCTGGAAAGTCTACTGAACAAAATATTTGAAGAGAGCAAGCCCTGGAGAAAGTGTACAGCAACAACAAGCAATAAACCCATATGTCAATGGCTGGATGACTGTAACAGATGACTCAGCATTTTTTGCTTTACTGAGCATTATTGGCTGATTTGTCAGTACATGTGTCAAATCAAATTTAAAACATTAACATGTAAATGCAGTATCATACTGTAGTACACACACATTTGACATTGAATAATTACTGTAAAGTTTGTGGCTCAAACCATGATATTCAGACTGTCTGATATTACTTCAAATGGATATAATAACTTCTGTCTTTGCACTTTGATTTAAAGCTATGCTTATTTTCTATCTTCATACTAAATCTTCTTAGTCTTACATAAAGTCAGCACAAATGTAGAACAAATTTTCATATGCCTTTTTACACTATTATTGGTAATTGTCTGTGAACAACAGAGATGGTTTGGGGAATTGTATTTTTTTTTTTTTTGGTAATGTATTTTCAAAGGCATTGAGGTAACCAAAAACCCTGAGCCATCTGGTTCCATAATCACTTCTCACACATACAAAGGGCCTTTCTCAGCCCGCACTCCATGTTTATTTTGTGTTCCCCTTTTATTTACTTTCATGGCACAGGTACGGGAACAAGAGACCTGGCATGGGAAAGACAGACAGATAGAGAGAAAGAAATGGACAGATAGAGAAAGGGAGAGATAGGATGAGATATGCAAGGAATTCACCATACACACACAGACGGGCGCACACATACACACACACACACACACACACACACACACACACACACACACACACACACACACTTGACCTCTGAGTGAACTATCTCTTCTCAACAAATCCAATTTCTTAAATACTGATAATGGTCTAACCAGAACCACACAATAGTAGACTTGAAAAGATAGTTCTGACTGAGATTCAAAAGCCTATCTCAAGTATTAAAGACTTCCACCTGTCATAAAATAGGTTCCGCAGCATGGCCATGCAGAGGAAATAAAAGCAAGCTGAAATCTCCTTTAGTGTCACTTTGCCCCCATTTTTGCTCATTCTTCTACTCCATCTCCTCTTTGATATACATCATCACGTTGCGCCTTTCATCATGGAGAAACTCAGGCTTCGCTCAGCTCTGTTTCATGCCTTCATCTCATCTTCTCCGCATCTGTACATTTGAAAAGCTGTATCAGATGTGTTTTTTTAGGGAAGCGAACCAAGGTGGTGCAATAGCTCTTTGAACTCCAAAGTCACTCTTCTTTGCTGTAAGTTCTAAGTGGATGATGCAATTAAGGTTCTGCCATCCAGAACCATCCAGAGATATCCTGGCCTCAGGAACTGTCGGTGTGAAAGCTTGTTCCGGCTAAGGACCCTCAAGAACCAATCTGAGTGAAAGGCTCTTTCTAGCCATGAATACAGCAGACATAACACATCTGCTCAATAGTTGATAGTTAAAACTGACTGAATATTTTCCTCCTCCAAATATGCTATGTGACTTGGTAAAACATAAATATGGCAGTTAGAGCTAGGGGGGGGGAGCACGACTATATGCGCTATGCCTCAACCTGCTGGATAGTTATGGATAGAAAAACAGACTTCAGGCATGGGCAATTGCCTGTTTTCAAAGATGGGGTAAATGGGGAGGAGAGGGAAAACATACACTAACTGTCACCGGCAGCTGAACCAATAGCATGGCACCATATTTCTCTCCATCTGTAAACAGCATAGATGATTTAAAGCTACACTGCTAAGCTTCTCTCTTCTTCTGATGTATTGGAATGGATGTGGATAAACAGTTAACCATTCATTCCAGGACGATAATTAGTGAGTGAAGATTAACTATCTTAATTTGATTAAAAATATTATACATATGGATAGAGATAGAGGGAGAGAGAAAAAAGAGAAAGAAAGAAAGAAAAGAAGAAAGAAAGAGAGAGAGGTATGCTTACAACTACTGCCTTAAATTCTAGACAATCCCAAAATTGTATTTATAAACATGCAGAGCTAAAAAATCAAGTGACTGGTTAACAATCCCAAAACTGTGCACAAAAAGTAGCCCAATTGCCCATTTCTACTAAAACAAATCCATTTGCATTCATATTTCACAGTGATAACTTCCCCTGTAATCAATGATTGTAATCAAATGATTTTCAGAAACTGCCATTACCTTTCCCAGGGTACCGCTGCAGTCTCCTGCTATGAGTACCACAGGTGTCTCTGCAGTCCAACAGGGATTGGGCATAATGAAGACACGGCTTTGGGGGAAAAAATCAACTGACAAAACTTTCGATGCACCAAAAAATGCAGTTGTTATCCCTATGCGGCAAAGTTATTCCAGTAGGATCCACCACAACTACAGGGTATTTTCAGCTATACTTGGCGACTAATCTCCAAGGTTCTCTATATTATTTCATTGTCCGTAGACATAAACAAACATGTTTGTACTAACAATGTCGGTCAGTGGTAAAAACAGCACGTTTCCGAAAGAAAAAAAACTAACTTTAACAATACTGCCAATACTACTGCTTCTGTGTCCAAAGAAAACCTCTGTGTCAAACTCTCATTGTCCATAAAGAATTGACCACTGAGTTGAGATCTCTCATTGGTGTTTGTTTTACAAGACAAAAATAAGCAAAGGCTACAGTAATGACCCATGGCTTATTTGACTATCTGGAGACCTTGGTGAGACATTCCGACCTTTCCGTACAAAGGTTGATGTCAGACTACAACAACAGCCAGGACGCAGGTTGGCTCATGACACACCTCCCACCCTTCTGTACAATACAGTGGATCACAACATAGCCTACAATTACAGGCTTTAAGCCAACTGCAACACCTTGCCTGGTTCTGTTCAACACCGTAAGGGTAAATTACTGATGCCCGATAGCAAACAAAAACACAGGTAGTGGTTGTCATGTGGGGGTGGATATACAGCAGATCTCACACTAGCAGGGTAGACACCTGAATACATACAGATATGCCAAAGAGGTTTTCCCAGGCATAAAGAGAAGTTCAAGTTAGGTCAAACTGATGCAAGTGTGTGGACGCTTTGTGTTAGGAGACCACCATCTCCAAGCTGAATACATATTTAATGTGTAGGGGGCAGTGAAAGAAATGCCCTTCACTGTGCATCACTATGCCAAACTGAGAATCAGACAACACAATATAAACTTTTGAAATTATTTATTTTACTTTTTGAAGACACAACAACTCAAACATTTTTGGTCATTATCTGTGCACTGAGGAATTATTTTAAATAGGCTACAGCTTATTTGCACATGTCAGTGTGTGAATACTTTCAGATGTCCAATATCTGTAACTTTAAAGGACATTGATGCTAAGGCTAAATGGAAGGTGCGGAGTCACCCTAACTCTACGGTTTCAAATCACAGCTCTCCAAATATTTATCCGTGACGATCGAACACTCGTCCGTTGTCAGATGTCGCAAATGGACTGTCAGTGACGCAGCCAAATCGAAGCACTAGATGCGTGCGTATGCAAACAACCACACTCGCACGCACAAACACACGCACACACATACACACACGCACACACACACACACGCACGCACACACACACGCGCGCGCGCGCACCACATACACGCATTTACACACGCGTAGGTCTACTCGCCTCCCAAGGAGCTGTCCTAATGATACTCTTTATTTGTCCCAAGGTAAACACACACTGTTGCTCAATGGGGCCACGAAGAGGGCAGAGCAAAAGAGTTTCGCATAATCTAAAAAAATCAAAGCAACCTAGGAAACTCTCAGACAAGACACTGAAATAATGTGCACTAAAGTCTTGTGCAAACGCTGAGAAGGCAATGCGACAGAAAAAGTCAAAAGGGTGTCTCATTAATGACGGATCGGAACTAGAGACATTTGCATTCCTTACCATCTGACATAATTATCAGTAAAATCTGACGTCATGTGGATAGGTGCAGTCTACTACCATTTTTTTTGGTAGGCCTATGGCTAAATTTACTCCTGCTCCATAAATAAATTAATTTGAAATCAAGGAACAGAGATGGTTGGTATATTTGTTGCAAAATAAGAATAGTTTTTTCACAGTTCTGTCTTGACAAACTGGAATGACGCTAAACATCTGTTTCGGTCATTTGTTCTTCACATCACCAACACAACAACTGTTCTTAGAAAATAAGCCTAAATTATGGACAAGGACATGAACAAATGGAAGAAATGCAAGCCTACTCTGACACAAATCGATTCTGACGGAAACAGCGCGATAAAACACAGGTAGTAGGTTATGTAAGTGTATTGCTGGGCGCTGAGGTAGCATGCATTAACAAAACGTTAGTGGTGATTTAAAAATACGAGTTCTGTCGTATGCAACTTTCCATGATAAAGCCCATCAGAGGTTTTGTGTTGAGGTCAAGACCAACTGCTTTTTCCTATTCATAATTTCGCAGAACGACAGTCATCGTAGGTCGTAAAGGGATTTGAGGGGTGGGGCGTCTTTCCACCCTTCACCAAAAAATATTTTTAAAAACTTTGCCCAACTTACACGGTTTATTCGTCTATCGCACTTTCATTTTATTCCAACATGGTCTATCGAATACATCGCTAGCTTATCGTTCCTCATGTCTTCTCTCTTTCTCACTCTCTTCACAAACACATACACACAGACACATACACACACATAGCTTTCCACCGTTTCCTCAATAACTTCGAAACCGTTCATTCTGCCTTATATCTATGTGCAAGAGTCATTTTAACCAAGCCGAGGCACCAGAATAAAACTTGCTCCAAAGCCCGGCCAACATTTCGCACAAGCTATTGCTAGGTCTTTTCGCCGAGAAAATTTAAAAGCACATCCACACACGCACATACCACGGTGGGGGTGCAGCACAGTTAAGCAGCAATGTTCTCCACGAACACTTAAGTTGATTTTTGAGCGGCCCCGCTCGTTCAAGGACACTGCAGTTTACTGTCATACAGAAAATAGCTTTCTGTCGCGACTGATACAGAGGTGCGCCCCACCGGGTAACCGGGAGCGGCCAAAAAGACAAAAACATCCATTCGCTTTACCTTTTTACTGTTTCTGTTGTTGTAGCCGTTGTATGGATTGATTCCAGTCCTTGGCGGGACGGAGAGCAGCATTTTTCTCAGCGCTATGTCCGGAGCGGCGAGTACTGCCAAGGCTGCCAGCTGACGTCAGCTCGGGAAGTTAAGCTTGGAATCAGGGGGGGAGCGATTCCAGTCCCGCCGCCGCCAGGGTTGCTGCCGAGCGGCCTGGGTCCTAGCGCCACGGCCAGGCAACGCGATAGTAAGCCAACCCACGACATTTCACTATCAAGTGAGGTCCAGTGAAGGCTACTAGTGACCTAGTTCTGAAGCGTGCACTGGAACATACGAAGTTAAACATCTCAACGTTTCTCAAACGTTTAGGTTACGTAGGCTAAAACCTTTCTTAAGCATAACATTGAAGCCAATCGTTAGACGTAGTAGGATATACAATTAAATGTATCTTATTTGTCTCAATGACAATGTTTTATAAAAGCAAAAGAATAAGGTAGGCCTAGGCTACGGTATTTTCATTTCTACATTAATGCGCACGTGCTGTTTTTGTGCGTAGCCTACTTCCCTAGGTGGATGCATTTATAATTGGGAATTATAGGCTATGCAATATGTTAGCCTACTTCAGTTATTTTATTGATAGAGCCTTCATTTTGAATTAGTCTTTAGTAGTCTACACATTTCAGGCCATTATTATATGGGGCATCCCCTAGAACAACCAATCGAGGACATAATGTGGCTCTACGTCTACGAACGCAGTATGTTCAGTCTCAAAAAAACTATTTGGGATTTTGAATCCCTATCTCCCTCTACTGGATGGAGCAGCTCGATTCCACTGATAAGTGTCTGGAGTGAATTGTCAGCAGCGTCCTACGTTTGATGAAATAAAAATATTTTTGGATGGATGTTTGAATGCATATAGGCATTCAATATATTTGTTTTTCAAGACGTAAGAATTTACATCTTATCTTAAACTACATATTAACTGCAGTGTAGCCTAGGCCTACAACCAACTGGTTCTAAAATGAAAAGACTTCTTAAACCATTTCTATATTTCAAATATATCCCACATAGTGAATTCAAAAAGCAGGCAAACCACATTTCTCATAATAGCCTACTGCCATATTTCCTGTGGCAGGTTATGACCATTTGAAAAGGGCAACTGGCATTGCCAAAGGCTCAAAAAACAGAGTGACATTGTTGCGTCGCTCTGGTGACAATAATATTGTTTGGACATCAACAGGCTGGTTGCCAGGCAACCCAGCCCCCTCTGTCTTCCGTGTCTGGATTCGTAAATCTGCAGCAATGAGCTACTGTGAGTGTGTCTCTGTGTATGCTCACTAGTATGTTTGTATATGCATGCATGTTGATTGCATGTTGCAGCTGACAACAAAGAATGTGTGTCTGAGTGTGTGTGTGTGTGTGTGAGAGAGAGAGAGCGAGGGGGGGGGGGGGGGGGGGGGGGTGCTGTGTGTGTGAGAGAGAGAGAGCATTGAATTGAGAGAAAGAGAGAGGGAGAATAAGGAGCCTGCTAATCCCATTCCCTTTGTTCCTCTTTCTAAACACAGACTACATTAGCTTGCACACTTCAAGGAATGAACTCCGGGCCTGCAACCATCACAGATAAAGCCACTTCCCGGTCACGCTGGGGTCAGACCACACAGTCCCAACTGTCTGTCCCGGTGACGGAGATTCTGTTTAACTAACCGCCCGAGATAAAGTCCCTGCTCCCCATCTGCCCAGGAATGCCTCACTGGCAGCAGGATGACTCTGTCTTGGAGTTTGTGTGTGTGTGTGTGTATGTGTGTGTGTGTGTGTGAGAGAAAGAGAGAGAGAGAGAGAGAGAGAGAGAGAGAGAGTTGTTGTTGCATGATTTGATAAAGTATTCCCCTCTGTTTTTCAATTGCACTGCAGACTAATCAGTGACCACAAGTTTTCCATTAAATGTCACTATATTTTCGATTGAGAGATTATGAACTGAACTGAATGCATGATTGCAAGTAAAGTTATGTTAGTGATTTCATTATGTGTTTATATTGCTGTGTCTCTTGACTGAAAGTAAACAAAACACAAAATCCTTTTACATTTCACAATACACAAACATCTCCAGAATGTCAACACGACACCAAGCAATATCTATTGCATCAGAGCTGTATTCAATTCTATGTCATCAGTCAAAGATACACAAAAATCTGTTATTTTCTTCTCATGAAAGTGTTTTTGCAGAACAGATCAAAAAAAGTTTGTAGGGCTAAGTAAACATAGGCCATTCAATGCAATGTTTGTCAGCCATAAATACCACTAAGTGAAACTGCACAGCATTTGTCCTCTTCCATAAACATGAATGTGCTAGTGTGGTGCAGTGCAACATTTTCCCCTGTGCAGTAAACTGTTTTACATCAGCGTGGGTGTTTGCCATGCACTGGGAGTCCAAGCTGGAGAGGGTGTGGAATCGCAGATCCTGGCGCTTCGGGGGTGCGCTATGGCGCACCTGGCTACAGCGCCCCCTACCACTCTTAGGTCCCTCGGGGACCCGGTTTCGAGTCCGACCTGGGTCTTTTCCTGATCCCACCCCATCTCTCTCACTCACTTCCTGTCAATCTCTAACTGTCCTTCATTCATTCATTCATACTTTGGAAAAAAAGGGTCCTGGTGCTTTAATATTACAGTGTGGGGTTGGGCAGCACTGCTACATCAAAGAGGGGGGATGGGGGATGAGGGGAGGGGTTTAGTGGAGTCACTCTGAATGTCAGCCTAGGGTTCAAGGTCAAAATGCACAGGCGCGTAAGAGGAGAAAGAGGAGGAGGGAGCGAGCGCCCAGCAAACTGGCGCCTGTGCTGAGAAAGCGATGGGGGGATGGAGGGAGAGGAGAGCAGCGGGAGAAAACAGTGGAAAGGAGACTGACAAAGAAAGCTAGACAGAAGGGGTGGAAAAACTCTGTACCCTTTCTGAACTCCTGATTGTTAATTTCTTTGCCACAAACATTTCAAGGATGTCTGTGGTAGGACACAAACTGTTGTTTCCCGCATTTCATTATTTACTGATGCAGATTGGTGCATGTCTCAAAGAGCGGCTTATAGACCCTTTCAACAAGGTAAACAAAAACAATGCTTGAACGTTCTATTTGGGCCCCAATCTACTTCCTCTGCATTAAGATAACATATGGAATGTTAAAAAGGAAGTCTTGTGGGGCCAACTATGATGCTGATAATGGAACTCTCTTGAAAGGGTCCATATTCCACCTGGTGCAGCCTTGTTGCATTCTGACCAGGGAACAGTTAGACTGAAGTTTAAAGATTGGGTAGGAATGAGAGGAAGTTTGACTATTTTTGACCCTGTGAATGTGCTCAGAAAAAGAAAAAGAAATACAAACTGTACGGACGGATGGCAAACAGATGTAGTTGGTATTGATCAGCCCTGCTCTAACTAGCCTGCTGACATACACACACCACCAGTTCCACCCACCTACACCCACATACACACACACACATGCATACACATACACGTACAAACACACATGCACACACACACATACACATATTAACACACACACACACACACACACACAGTAACATGAATGCAGACCAGAGGAAGTGGCCCTGTGGTTTAGTCACCAGGGTTGAGACAAAGGCAGCCTGAAGTGGTCTCTTAAAGCAGGGAGATGCCCTGGAACAGACGGGTTCGATTCAGCCACACAGACTCACACACAGAGGACTCAACGGTTCACTGCAATGACTCACTGCACATCAAAGCCCTTTCCTCTGACCGCACACTGGCCACTGCCCTGAGGTTCCCTCTCCCCAGAATCTGGCCTGGAGTGAGGTGTGTGTGTGTGTGAATGTCTGCATAGTGTTTGTGTAGGGGTGGTGCAGGTTGAAGCTCTTACACAACTCCACTTCTGTTGTAAAACGTCACATTCATTAAAAAAAAAAAAAACAGAGGATGCCAGGTCTGTGTTTACACCACTAAATGCCAATGCCAGAACACAATGTGCCAGCCATGGTAGTTAGAGGCTGCTTTTGATGGTCCAGAACTGCTCTGAATTGGAACCATCTTGGAGCAGAGGCTTGGTTGACATTTTTGAGGCTTTTGTCATTTCATGCCATGCTCGGCAACTGCGTCATATTTGCCACAGTAATGGAAAGGAAGCCGCAGCATTTTGTACTGATCATATCTATTTGTCACTGTTTATCCTTTCAATTTATTTTGATCTCTACTTTTAATTTATAGCAGTGTATTTGCACTTGTGTTGTAAGCGTGCAGTGGCAGAGCTCAAACATTTGGGTTCAATTCTCACAGAATACACACTGATGAAAATTTCAACTGCACTGAAAGTTATTTGGAACAAATAGATTATCCTAAATGAATAAATACAAACATACAATGTGTGAGCATGATTGCTTTACACAGTCACCTAGGATGCCTCTGACTTTACACATAGATAAAGGCGGCGTCTGTGACCAGCGGCAGTCTTTGATATATAATTATCAGACCCATATATCTGGCTAGCTACTACTCTTTCACGCCGAATGCACCTTTTGATAGTAGGGCTGCCAAACATGTTATATTCACCTCAAGCACCAAGTGATGTAGGACTATAGACAACCACTGGCTGCAATTAACTCAT
This sequence comes from Alosa sapidissima, assembly GCF_018492685.1. Taxonomy (NCBI): domain Eukaryota; kingdom Metazoa; phylum Chordata; class Actinopteri; order Clupeiformes; family Clupeidae; genus Alosa; species Alosa sapidissima. Next base: position 25,250,726 of record NC_055960.1, on the reverse strand, counting down.
GAAATGGATTCACAAAAAAAGGAGTTAAAAACGGACTGTGCAGGTTGAGACGACTGTTACAAGATAACAGTAGTGACAACTTGAGTTGTACATCCCTGTTAGAAAGGAAAACAAACCTAAACTGGCCCACAGGAAAGAGGAGAGTGGGCCCCCCCATAGCCCTGCAGCAAACACAAATTCTAGTCTGTCAGATTCCCCTTTCCGCTGCCTAAATTAGACCTACAGCCTATCTTTACAGCCTATCTTTCTCTCTCTCTCTCTTTCTCTCTCTCTCTCTCTCTCTCTCTCTCTCTTTCTCTCTGCATGGATACACTTTCCTGGAAAAAAGACTGTTTGTGTCAGTCATCCAGCCAAGTGGGTGTTTGTGTCCCTCTGAATGATATCAGGTATGTAAGTTTGTTTGTTTGTTTGTTTCCACTGTGATTACCTCAACTTAATTAAGTTGTATCTCCGGTATACTCTGCCAGTATTTACAGCAACCGTAAACAAGTCACATAAGCTCCCACAGTATCATAGTACAGTTTAGAGTAGAGTAAATAGGTCTGCAAGGGGCGATTTGGCTTGCAAAATAGCATTCAGGATAAATGAAAACTTGGAATAGAATATGTATACAATAGAGACATACATACATACAGAAGCACCGTACACAATTAGTGCCAATGTTATAGTTGTCATTTTCAATCAGTTGTATCCTCCAGAGATGAGAGAGGAGAGCATGAGGGACACCATATCAAATCCACAGCACAGACACATCACACGCCATATCATCGAGTTTAAAAAGTCAGTCACTGCTGGAATGAAAGACCGATATTGGTATCTGTTAGTATTTACTCTGGGATGATATCATCTCTAACATCCAACACAAGACAAAAAACAAAGAAGAAGAATAAAACAAACTCGACATTAAACAAACTCGACATTACAACATAACATATTCCAGGATTCACTGTGCAGTTTTGGATGGGCATGATTATACTATAGGCATATGCTACACTGAAACATTGCACAACTTTTTTTGGCAGTTCTCATGTCTGCTCCGGGGTTTTCTCACCCCTTCTGTCTCTCCTTATTCTTCAAATGTCCTTTTCTCAGGGGTCCTGAGTTACTCAAACTGAATATTTACTCCAGCTTCCAGCTGGGAGTCATTTGAATGAACAGATTCCTGGAGAGAGGTAGAGAGAGAAAGAGAAAGAGAGAGAGAGAGAGAGAGAGAAAGAAGAAAGAGAGGGGGAAACAGAGTAAGTGGGGGAAGGTAGAAGTGGAGGAGGAAGAGGAGGAGGAGTGCAGCGGAGCGGATGGGGGAGGGGATGTTTGTGCATGCCTGACATTCCTGAGGTGTTATCTGTGCAGCAGCCACTGTGATTGCCTTTGCAGAGCAAAACATGCGTCAGTCCTCCTCATCCTCCAACCTCGGCCCCACTGCCTCACTAATTAACGTTAGCCATACGGCTAACGCTAGCTCTGATCCAGCTGCAGTGTTGACAGGAAAAGACATGATCCTTATTGACATTTCAATATCCTGTTTTAGTGTCCTTGTCTCAGCAAATGTGCATGTGTATGTATGTGTGTTATCATGTGATTATCTGTATGTATTTGTATATTAGGTGTATGTGTGTGTGTGTGTGGGGGGACTACAACTGAAACTGCCAAAATGTCAAGATGTGAAAGGAATTATGTATATTCTATAACTGACAAATGTTTAATATGACTATTTGAAAGTTGTAAGTGTTTGACTATGCAAGTTGAAATCACAAATGTTCTCATCCTATGATTGTTATGGTTGTCAAAAGCTATCAGGAAGAGCTATGTGATTGTCTAAGCAGTTTCAAAAACCTCCATGGATCTGAAACTTTAAATCCAAACATCCCAACCCCAACAATTAAAAATGTATTATGTTGAATTGCAATAATTAGCCTTGTTATATGATTATGAAAATAGCAAGTTCAGAATGAATCATTTTCACAAGTTGCCAAATAGAAGGGGGGAAAAACATTTCACATCTAAAAAACAATAGGATTGAGAAAATAGACCCCATCAGCTGTGCAACCATATGGCCTGGCATGTGTGGATATACTGTACATGTGTGCATGACACTCCCCCGATCTTAACAGGTATGGTGTGAAGGTGAAATTATCATGATGTGAAACAGGAAAGAGCAACATGCACTGTCAACTCTCTTATACATTTTATGTTAGTGTGGTGTCATTGTAATTCTCTGTTAATTCTCAGCTATGGCTTTGAAATTTAAGTTTCAGAGAACATGTCATGTGAGACATAAGATGTGAGTGTTGTAAGGTTAATGGAACAGTTTTATATGGATTTTCCAGTTAAAATTCTTGAATGAATGTTAAAGAACATCACAGACAGCAACCAGTGAACTCATGGAATTCCCTTCTAGTACTGAATGGTCTTTTAATAGGTAATTGGCAAAAAGTTACCATTCGGGAATGATCATGATGGCAGTGATAGAATAGTTTATTTGACAGCATGACGTTAGTTAAGCCAAATAATTTTGAACCATGTTCTCATTCTCCATGTCTCATCATCATATTCCACAGTCCATATCAGTCTCTAAACCACTAGGTTTGTCAGAATTAGTATCTTATTGAGTAGAATAAACTACTCATAATGATTCATTTAAATGCCATTGAGTCTAATTTAAATGTAACAATCTTCAGCTAGCACTACATTCAACATGTCAATACATTCAATCCTGAGTCTTTTTGAGAAACAAAATGTCTCTCCCAACAACAAACAAACAAGAAAAACCTTTTCCATCGAATTGCACTAAAACTGAAATTGGGACTGACATCTGACCCCCAAAACAGCATCTTGGGATAACCCAGGCTCATAAAGAGAAAACCCTTATCAATCTGAGTACCCCTTTTCATCCAATCAATCCCGGCCGCCACGCGTGATCTATGAGTGGAGCACGTCGAGGAGCCATCTCAGCCAACCTGACCCCTGCCACCCCAAGCCTTGATGACTTTTAGAGTTATGGCTGGTGGTGCAATAAATAAGTCTGGCGCCAATACACAACTGATTTGCATACTTTTATGAGATTGGTTGGTTAGCCGTGACCTTGGGGGGTCACTGATGCCTGTCCGCGATTGGCTGTGGAAGTGGTAACACAATTGCCCACGTGATGTTGGTTTATATGGGTACAGGGAGCAGTATTTGTTTTTCGTTTTTTTGCAGGAATCAGATCCATCACTTATTTGCATTTAATTAATCAGGCCTACTATGGTGACTATGTTTTTTTGCATTATCCATCTTCCCATCCAGGTGGTGAGGGTAGCGCTGTTGTAAACCCATGTCAGCATGTCACCTGCTGTTCTTAAAGAGGCAAACAGTAGAAACATGCACAGTAGAAGGTGGTGTTGCTGTTGTTGATTTAAAAACATTCCTCTCTAATATAGTCTTCAAACAGTTTAGAAAGGATTTTTAACTTGGATTCTTGTTATGCAATGTGGTCATGTGGCCTGACAGGGTTTTTTGAGTGTTAGAAATAGTTTGAACTCAAGACTACAACCATCATCTTCTGCTAGATTATTTGATGCTTTCGACATGTGAATTACATTCCATCCAGATCAACAACACTGATGTAGAATAACTACAAGAAATAGGATATTTGAAATACAGAGGAATCGTGCCTTATGTGAGTTACAATAATCTAAGTCTAATCTAATCTAAGTAATTGTTTAAATTATTAAAATTTCCCTTTCACATACCGGTACTTGTATCAAAACTTGAAACGTTTCTGCATTTCATATTTTTCAAAAATATTTTTTGTATTGGTTAAGTTTTTTTTTTTTCATTTAAATATCAGGATAGGTTATATAAATCTATGTCAGATCCTCTATGACAAAAAGTCAAGGGTTGACATAAGAAACACTTGCAGCCAAAAATGTATTAATTTTATTTGTTTAGGTATTTTTAATTAGAACATAAAATCAACATAAAATGCATGGTAACATAGGGAAATGCCATGAATTATGTAATGGGTATGTTAATTGAAAAATACACTTGGAAAATTTGAGTGAAATATGAGTGTGTATCTACAAGAAAAGTAATATCATGTACAATAGAACTACTTATAATTGCAAGTAAGTAAAAATACATCAGAATACAGTAGATATATAGCACTGGGAAAAAATAAGAGACCACTGCACATTTTTCTGATGTCATCCTACGGCTGAGAGACATTCGAATGAGTTTACGGTCACATTTAAAATTAAGAGACCACTGCAAATTTGAATATGACATTTGAATGAGTTGATTGCTTGATTAAACATGAGAAAGGTATCACATGTTTGCAGCAGAGCCTAAACAAAATGTTTTCATGTGAGCAACGTTTACTTTACCAATAACAATTAGATATTTTAGCGTTTAGGTCCTTAATCCTCGCGAAACATTGTTGACATTTGAACTCAACAACCTACCAAACACACTCCTACACTCTGGCGGGAGTATTGTATTGCTTGGTTCGATAACTTTTGAGTTATGTGTTTGAGCATACACGCAGAGTGGACAGCTAGAGGAGAACTGAGCTGAATTTGCCTAAATGTGTATTTGATTAGCATTGTGGACTGCCCCTGAAAGAGCAATTGATACCCGTTGATTGTCATAACAGCTTTTGATTATCATCATTATATTAGGATGGCAAAGGCAGTATGAAAGGAATATGTGTGTACAACTAATCTGTGCTGAAGGGCTGACAGGAAGTTCACCCAAGAATGTAGGTGGAGGCAAAAAAAACAATACAATGAGGATTCTGAAAGTCTGGATTGATGAGATCATTCATCTGGTTATAGAGGGAGAGGCTGGGTTCTGTCAACCAGTGCTATAAAGGGTGACGCAACTCTGAGAGCTGCCAAGTGTGTGTCTGCATGTGTGCCATTTGCGCTACAGCCTTTCTGAGGTTGTGCGCATGCAGCTGTTCTTTCTATGTGTGCACATGTGTGTGGTTCGGAAAGTATATGGTGGTATTTTCAGTATATGTTATGTCTGCGTATGCCTGCAAGGGTATGTGTGAGATTGTGTGCATGTGTATGCACCTTCTCATGCATGAATATTCATGTTCATGTCAATATTTATTCATGCATATGTGTCTAATCCAACCCATTTCACTTTTAGAAATGTGTATGTGTGTGTGTAGTGTGTGTGTGTACACAATGTACATGTTGACATTGAACATGTACACAAGGTGTGTTCTGTTTGAAGAGATGTGGGTTGGTAAAGAGAGAATATTTAAAAAAAAAAAAAACCTGAGTGAAACATTATTCTTGTTTTAAAACAAACATTGCATAACAGAAACAGAATTGCAGGTGATGATCAAATGTGGGTCATGTAATTTTCACAGCTGTGAGAAGACGAAGACATGTGCCTGTTGCTGTGACCGGGTTAGACTGACTTAGATATTCACACAGCCCTTATCCAGCCACATGGGACTGCAGTAAGAAGTCATAAGTCCATCACCTGTTACTGTGATTATGAGATTTACAGATCTCTCTCCCTCTCTCTTTCTCTCCCACACTCTTTACATACTTAGCTGCGTTGCTTTGTAGCGGGCTATTACTTTCTACTTGGGTCTGTTCTGCTCTGCTTTTGGTTATTGTGTTTTATTTTTTCTTTGCCACCCAGTTCTCCACAGCTGGCTCTGTATGGCCAGGGCTGGGGATTGTGCACAGATGTAGTGAGTGGCTTGGAAAAGGGCCAGATTCTCTGCCTGAATCAGGAATGTGAAACACTCTTTTTGGGTTAATACTGGTGGTTTCTCTGAGGTCCCTTGCTGCTCTCTTTCTCTCTCTCTCTCTCTCTAACTCACTCAGTCAAATGTAAAACCATACACAACTCACTGTCTGCATGACTGATTTGTATTCATTCTATCGAGATTGATGTATACATGTGAGTAGCCTATAGGCCTGTTATCTCCAGTGTTCTCTTAAACACGACAGAATGTCAGCTTCTGAGAGTTATTAGCTCTTAAATTATACATGTCACTCACTCCTCTGATCATGGGTGGAAGCCGATAAAAGCAGCAGGGCTGATGGGGGTCCCACCCACCTGGGCAACGGCAAAACTACGCTGCTGCTGGCACATGACGCACGCGAGGACGCCAAATGAGTCCCGTGCTCATGGAGACGGCGACAACAAACATTAGCGAATGTCTATAACCTAATATCTTAACCTGGGAGTACAGAGACCTCGGAATGAATCTTTAGTGGTTGCATAAGGAACTATGAAAACTGTGCCAAATGAGATGTCAAAATAAATAGATAACAAAATGTTATCTGACTTGCGCGCTCATGTTCCCTGGGCAGGCAGTATCGTGGTTGTAGGCTATGCGATTATTAGATTAGAGAGATAGTTTCCATGGGGGTTATTAAACGTTAGCAAACCTAACCGAACCAGAAACATAGGCTTATGTTTTCAGAAGTTTTTCAATTGTCATAGGGAGTCATTATTGCATAAGGCTATTAGAAACCCAGTAACGTTGTTAGGCATTAAAAGGGGCAAATGCAACGGACTATATCACAGCATGGTCCGCAGTGTCTGACATAGCCTACAGATCTCCGTCAGTAGACCTTTACAACTGTTCCGCTACATAGGCCTACGCAAAGTTCAATTTCAAAAATATACTCCACCCTACTCTAAAAAAAGGCAAAATCTGGGTTAGCCTACCCCTTCGACCAAAATCACACCTGTCTTATAAGGCGAAAACCTGCGTTCGCTCTCGTCAATGAGGTTGGTTGGTTGGCTCAACGACGCGCTGAACGATTCTTCCACAAATGCTTCCCAAGAGTCCCATGATATACGCTCCACTGTTTCCAAGATCACACAGAGAGCCGTTGTTTGCCATGGGACCGCCTGGGAATATCTTGGGTCCCGTAAGAGATGAAGGAATGTGCTGGATGAGTTCAAACGACGGTGATTTTTTTTTTTAAACGAACTCATTAGTAAATGTGAGCACGAAGGGTTCTTTAGGAAACCATAGGAAACGATACCAAGGCTGCTGGCTGTTTTGGCAGGGTCTCAAGTCCTACTAAATGCCATAGTAAGGTTTGTAAAACAATCTGATAGCGCCATCTTGAGCATGACTGTGGTGCGCGTGTGAGAGAGATCCAGCTGATAGCTGGAAGGTCGTGTGTCTGTGTATTATGTATTTTGTTCTGTCTGCCGAAAGGACTTTTCTCAACCCTAGGGGGTAGAGGTGGTGGGAGGCTGTATCAGTTTTGAATGTCTAGGTTATTCCAAGAATAACAACAGCCTGTGGTTGCACTTCTGGCAAATCGCACTCAAAAAGAGCTGGAGATGTGGAAGGGTTGTCCCTGATGTAGACGTTTTTGTGGAAAACAAAGCTTCAAAGGTTACCTTTGAAGTGGCAACTACGGAAATAGCCTCAGAGTGATACAGGAAGCATGTCTTCCCAGGAGAGACTCTCAAAGGCCTGTTACATAGAGGAGGCTGTGTCGTCTGCAAAAAGGAGCTTTTGCAGCAATACTCATACTGCAAAACTGCAAGCTGAGACAATCTCTCTAGTGTAGATTTGGTTTGATACATTATGTCCCAGGGTAAATCTGACCTCGGGTTTGTGGGAACCACAGAAGATGACTCAGGAAAAAAAGAAAAAAGAAAAGTATTCCACTTTCCCATTTGGTCAACTCATCAACCCCAAAAACACATGAGGGATTTCGGTTAGATGTGTTTTTTCATGATGAATGTTTTTTTCAGGGTTGCTGTCTGCTGGATTGGATTACTCATGCATTGTCTCTCCTACCCTCAGTCTAGACACAATAGTAGATTGTCCTCTACTAATGGCGTGTTAAATACTATAATTCAATACAATACTATACTATACAATACTATACTACACTACACTATACATAATACCGTGTATATTGTATTGCTGTAATACTGTAGCAATAGTAGGCTAATGGGAGCTTAGTAATAGGCTTCTACATTACAGTTGTAGTAGCAGCAGGAGTAGTTGCAACAGCAGCATAAGTAGTAACTGGCCTACACAGCCACCAGATAATTAAATGTCTTGGAATAGTGTTTGTATCCCAACTGTCTATGATACTGCGGGAAGGATATTGTGGACAGGGGATGTTCTGGTTGAAAAACACTCCACATGTTTTGAGTCCAATCACTGTGGAATTTGGTGACAGATCCGTTTGCGTAAGAGTGGCTAACTATGTCTAAGAGTCCAGGAAAGTCTGAACAGTCGAGTGAGGTCAGCGGAAATGAGGGAGCAATGGAGGAAAAAGAGGGTGAGAGGGGGAAAGAATAATGTTTTGTCAGGGACCTTTTCTGGACCTTTTCTGACCTTTAAAAGAAGTGTCATGGATATGAAGCAAGTGTTGGTCTACTTGACAGCAATCCACAAGTATGCACAAACAGATACACAGTCTCTCGCTTTCTCTCACACATTCGGTCACACAGTAAACTGATTCCTTTAAATGGAGCATGACCACCCCACATGTTCTCTTCCTCCAGACAGGGCCATTACCTCATGTTACTTTCTTAATGACACATATCTGTAAACAGACCCAAATACCACTGACCCCCAGCCAACCCCCATCATCACCACACACACACACACACACCATCTCTCTCATCACACACAAACAAACTGAAAACCAATACGCATATTAAATCAGAAACAAAACAGTGTATGCAAGTGGTAAGACAAGCAAACTGGAACAACTGAATGTTTGTTGAGCTTTATCCTTTTGGATTCAATAGTGTGGAATGCTTTTCCAAAGTGAAGCCCAAACAATCTTGCAGTAATGTTTACATGCACTAGAGGGCAGTCACAGAGTAACATGTGAACAGGATGTTGTGGAGCCATCGTGTTGAGCACAACAGATCACACATATGGAAGCAGTAAGATGAAGAAGATCCTATCTTAGACCATACATTTGGAAAGATTCTTGACACAGCCTTGACCAGCACAATGTATCTATAGCTCCAAAAGCAAGTTAGGGCAAAGGTCAGGGACGAAAGCGTTTGTTTGCGTTGCCTTGGGGAAAATGGGGTAAAGCTGAATAAAGCTTGTGTGTTTGTCTTTGGTACTAACGGGGGTTGCACTCATATAATAACTTTATCCCATCCGGGATATAATGAGTGCATTGTGTCATAAGCGCTGAATGCATCAGAGAAGGAGTTCCTGGCCTTTGATATAGCTTCTTTTATGGCTCAACATTTTTTTTCTGGAAAGTCACAACGCCGCGGCACAGGTACATGTTGCACCATCCAAAACAAACAGCACAAACATAAAAGATGTTTTGGTTCCAGGGCACAAGGGAGGGTAAATTGTTAATCCGCTCCTTGGTGTATTGTAAACTTGCGTGCGTACTGGCCGACGTGGCTCTAGTTGCTTTTAGTTTGATTCATCCATCTGAACTGGCATGACAAATGATTGACTGTTATTGTAGACATTCCCATAGCATCATTATGCATTAGGGAAAAACATTATTGTTTGTTTTAGAAGTGAGGCTTGCCCATACTGATCGGGAAGCCAAGACTGATCCTGAGTCAGATGTTACAGCCAGGACATGTCTTCCTTGGGAAAGTTTCAATGCTGCACAATAAACCTGTACAACATAGTGCCACTAGTGCCATCTATAAGACAGATAAGAATTCCCGAAAGCAAATGTGTTCCCTACCTTGACTTACCTACATTACAATACCAAACATCACCAGTTTGTGACCCTGTATCATTTGAACACTCCACCATGTCTACAGGTATACAGTGCCTATATAAAAAAAGAATTCACCCCCTTTGGATATTCCCCCTTTTATAGCTTTTATAAATGAAATCTTGATCAATTTAATTTGCCATTTTTTACAATAATGTACAAAAATCCCCTCTTTAATGTCAAAGTCTCAAACCGCCTATACTTGCACACTTAAAATACTTTAAGTTTAAGTATATAGTGCAGGTATTGGGACAATACTAACCATCAAAAAGTGGGCACAACACAAGTATATATACTCTTTTGATCCCGTGAGGGAAATTTGGTCTCTGCATTTATCCCAATCCGTGAATTAGTGAAACACACACAGCACACAGTGTACACACAGTGAGGTGAAGCACACACTAATACCGGCGGCGCTCAGGGGACCAGTGAGGGGTTAGGTGCCTTGTTTAAGGGCACTTCAGCCGTGCCTACTGGTCAGGGTTCGAACCGGCAACCCTGCGGTTACAGGTCCGAAGTGCTAACCAGTAGGCCACGGCTGCCCTTAATATATAAGGGGGTGAATACTTTTTATAGGCACTGTATGTAGTTCATGATAGGGGCAATACCTTGTTCCAACAGAGATGTTTTTCTGTAATTTTGACACCTTGCTTTGACCTTTCCTGTCCAGGCCTAAAACAGTCATTTGCTGCATAATTGCAATGCAGCAAATATTGCTATGCACTCAGTATAATCTCCCCAGAGAATGTGCCATAAAACAACAATCATGGATATGCTTACAGCACCTACACTAAAAACAAACCACTCAGCCCGACTGCTAATGTATTCTGCTATTCTCCTCTGATTCCAATGCAGTGTGAACAAAATAACATGCACCAACACCTTAGAGTTACCGACAAAGCAATGTTTGTATAAAATGAGATACACATTTTTGGATGTATTCAACCAAATTCCTTACTTTTTTACTATTCAAATGTTATAGGAAAAACATTTGTATTTAAGTCAAGTGTGAAAATACTAAAGAAAGCAGAGATTTCACTGCACCTTGTATGAGCACAGTTACAGCTGCATAGATCAATTGATTAATTCTGTGAGGTTTGTACATCAGTTTGCAGAACTATTCATGAGCATCTGATCTGTTCCAAACTGTAGCATCATTTGACCGTTATGGTTTCCTCATTCATTAACAATAACACATGTATAGGTACAACATACTGCAAGTGGAAGATATACTGTAGTAGACAAGCCTTTGGAAAGAAGTGTCAAGGTTTTATGGCTTTACTTTTTCTGAATTGATTTGTGGGGAACCATGACATGCCTGAAATCCCATCACTTTACAATTACCGCATTAATGTGTGCACATGATATTTATTATAATACTTCATATACGTTTGCATGCCAAAGCCTTCCTGAGATGAGTTTCCTCTGTTAGAGTGATCCCTTGTTGTGAATTCATTTCACCATTTGGCTCATTAAGAATTCATGTCTACCTGTCTAGGGGGACTGGCTAAATTGTATTTAATGATGTCTAGTAAGCTTCATTTCTTTTCTTTGGCACACTACTCAAGTGTTCCCCTCGAGTTCTGGGAAGCATGACTGTTATTTCTTAACCCATGAAAGCACAATGGCCCTCTCAGTTACTGTATATCTCTCGCCTTGTCTGCATGTTTCTCTCCATTCTCTCTCCTGTTTAACTGTTGCAAATGCAAAAAAATACATTATATAAGCACTCTCACAATATGGGCAACAAAAGTATAGTCACAGCTGTGAGTGCTGTTATTTTCGTTGTCTTGTTGTGTGTTTTAAATGAGTTAATTGGAAGTATACATGCACATCAGAGTATTGCGAGTACTGGCACAGAAGGTCAGGATTCTTTTGGCTTTATGTGAAGATAAAGCCACCTGTGCTGCATAGTAAACTCTATACCCAAAGTCGAACAACCTATTCACCCTGTGACATGCATGTCCATACCAAGAGTGTAGTTCAGTTTGTTATGTTCTTCTGAGTAGTAGAAAAGTCTTAAGAATGAAAAGCTCTGTGAAGCTGCCAAGGTAATGACGTTGATGTACAGAAAATACCCTTTAAATTCACAGTTTCCCCTTTTTTCAGTATTCTGGTAAGTTTCCTTTCCACAGTTCTTGTTTTTGGCCAACCTGAATAGTAGAATAGAATAGTATTCTATTGTCCTTGCTGCCAAATATTAGTTTCAAAAATAACCTCTTTACCTAAATTTTCAGTCACTGCTCCCCGAGCGCCGCTGTTGATGCAGGCAGCTCACTGCGCCGGTATTAGTGTGTGCTTCACCTCACTGTGTGTTCACTGTGTGCTGAGTGTGTTTCACTAATTCACGGATTGGGATAAATGCAGAGACCAAATTTCCTTCACGGGATCAAAAGAGTATATATACTTATATATATATATATATATACTTACTTATAAATACAGAGGTATGACTTCCTCCCCCAAACACAGAGAGGAAAACCTTGGGTTCACCTGCTAACTTTACCAGACTAGTAGTATAAATATTTTTCTGTCTAGGCATATCATTGACAGTGACTGTGGAGAGAAAGCACTTGCCTTATTTTACCAGATGTTTTTCCAATAACTTTTTTCCCAGTGTGGTTCCAGGAGTCCTATTCAATATAATGAATATTTACATAATCCAATAAATAATGTTGACCAATAGGTGATACATTAGATTCAGCACCACCATATTTACAATTCCTCCAAACCAGTACTCATTAGTAGTGCACTATCTAGTGAATTATTGGATGTCCCGAACAAAGGCCAAAACAATTACTTACTTCAGAACAGGTTTTGATTTGGGCTAGAGTAGGGCCGGTTCCATTGTACAGTTGGATGCTGTGTGAGACTGTGAGATTGTAGGAAGGAGCCAGTGTACTTAACATAAGACCTTGAGGAGGAATGCCAGATACTCAAGTGCTCTCTGAGTCATTATTAATCAGGACAGGGTTCAGGGTTCACAGCCTCACAGGCTTTGGAAAATGAATGAGTTTGATGTTCATGTTTCGCTTTGAGCAGTGCTTTAATGTGCCTTGTTTAATCTCCAGACCTCTGATGAATGGCATCCTCCAGGTGGATACTTGTTTCATAATATGGTCGTTTCATGACCATTTTGTTTTATAATCCATATATTTTCATTTAGGATTACTGTTATTCTTTTGTTACAATGCCAAATGATGGGAGGGTATTAATTGATTGAATTGAATTATTGAAGCCAGACAAGTATACCATTCGTTCCCATTTGAAATAGCGTTTCTTCTTACACTAAACAATACAAAATAATAACAAAGATAATGTTTCAATGATAGTTAAATGTCACATTGATTTTATTATCTCTATTCTTATCCATTACAAAAAACACTATAGCTACTGTATGTAAATTCAGTGGTAGGATAGCATTCGAGACCTAAACTGTGCCAGTTGCCATTTATGGAACGGAGTCCTTGAGAGAGGACCGCAGAGTTCCCAGTATATCTTGTCCAGACAGGGATCTCTTCTATCCATTCAGCGGCATATATGGGTCTTGGCAGCATCAGAAGGAGAGATCGAACATATCCTCGGCTTGCAGCACATGGTATTACCTATCCTCCCAGATAAATAAAAATGAAAACAATTGACTGCTCTCAACTGTAGGAAAACTGAAAGTAGATACATAAGTAAAAAGATAGCTTGCGAGGGCCAAGCTAAGCCAAGGCATATATGCTGTTACAGTTACAAAAACAAAGCAACTTCATCCCTCTGAGCGTATGTACAGGTAGTCGCTAATTCCTTACACACACACACACACAACTACACTCATATCATGCGGAAATTAAACTTATAACTTTGGCATTAGTGGTAAAATCACCAGAGTGGGTGCAAAAACATGTTCCCAGATTTGTCTTTGCATGCCCAGATGCTATAAGGCAAAGGGAGATCAATATGAAAAGGTCAGAGGTGACCTGGAGTACCACTGCATAGTGTTAAAGTGTTATAGTCAATAGTGATAAATGGAAAAGATGTTTCATGCTGGCTCCCCTTGTATCGGTCAGATAGTTTGACTTCTTTGGCCCACCGCCTACACTGACAGCAAGTGCAATGTTGATTCAATGGATGTTTGGTACAACAACTCATTAACACTTTGTAATGCAGAGAATGACTCTTAAAATGTTACATGGAGTTACAGTATCTGCCCACTGAAATACTGGTTATGCAATATGTTTGGTTCAACTGAACATGAAAAACTGGGTCATATTCAAAGCAGGAAAATGTGTTTGCATCTATAATGTTCTTATCCATTCATAATTACTTTCAAATGAACTTGCTTGTATAGCACATACTTTATGCAGCATGTTTGGCAGTAAATTCTGATAATCACGCAAGTACAATTTTATTATTTTATTTCAACTGCTTCTTGAGACTCCTTATCCCCAACAGACAGCAAGAAATCTCCTTGTATTGATTTCTTCAATACAACTTCAGGATGGGTCTGGCAAAACCCTTGTTAAGCGGCGTTTATTCCGCATTCCATTCTATTTTTGACAAACACTTTTTTAAGACTTTTAAAACTTTTACTTAGTGTTTAAACAAATCTGAAACACAATCTAGCATTGTCTTATAGCCCATTGTCCTTCAGTGACCAATTTAAAATTCACCCTCATTCCCAGTGGCTTTCCACATAAACCCCTTTGGTTACACAAGTCTCTGGCTGGCTCGGGGTGCTGCGTAAGCATTTTGTCCCTTTTTGGCTGCGTTTGGGATAATTGCCCCCTAATGTTGCCCCTGTTAAGTGTCAGCCTCTTTCCACTGGCACACCTCTGGAGGGCAGTCTCAGAGAAACGTGACTGTTATTTCCCAACGCGAGCGCACATGTTTGTTTGAATACTTGCTTGTGTGTTTGTTGTGTTCGCCCAAGCCCAAAGTCTGGGTGTTTGGCACGACACAATCACTCATTTTGAGGAGAACAAAAGAACTGAGGAATAATCTGGCGGCAGGGCTAATTCATTGCACTTTGCATGACGATAATTACGGACTCACAATCATGCCATGTAGTCTGAAATAATCCAGTTGAGGATGGGGATGTATAAAGATACATGGCCCTTTAAATGGTGGGCTAAGTCTGTCAGCAAGCAAAACTCTTGTACATGAACTGTGTATGTGGGAACATTGAGCTAACTCAGTAATGTCTGCACTGAAGGTCTTGCCCTTAGTGTTAAATAAGCAAATTGATTTTGCCTAGTTATTAAACTACCTTTAGTTAGATTCAAGACTTTGCACTTTACCCATAAAATTAGGGACCACAAGTTTCAAGCAAGTTCTGGTGTCTTCTCTCTTCCTGAGTTGGTGTAAACCTCATGAAGAACATTGTGGTTGATGGGCACTTCTGAAATGATGCATCTTCTCCCTTAATTCCCCCTGTCAGCATTTTACACTATATCTTTCCCACTGCTTGAAGAGAACCCTTGGCTGTCATCTTTGGTTACATTTAAGCTGTGTTGCCTTTAGGTATGAGCCAGGCAGACATATATCTCTCACTTATGAAAAACCAAAGCGGCAGTTACGCTAAATAGTGAAAAGAAATTTGACATATGATGTGATATCTATGTATGAACAGTTAAAATGATAAAGAAAGTCTACATAAATGTTACAATAGTCATACATTATATTAAAATAACAGGACAACCTATTTATGATATTATGTAACAATGCTTTGTATATCCAGATGGTATAACCTCTGTAAACCTGTAAACCTGTAATAAATATATGCTACAAATATCTTTGCTCCATGACAACCAATATTTTGCCATAAAAATTGTGCTGCAGCACTTAAAATCTCCTCCAGGGCCCCAGCTTCAGGGGTCAGTGTGCAGCAGTCTGTGAGAGTGTCTGTGCGGTAACTGCCCTCCAGCTGGACCTTGTCTGAGGTCTAACTGTGTTTGTGGCTGATTTATGCTTCTCAGGCCAAGACCTGGGCCGTAGCCTGCTAAACCCTTTCATGGAGGCACACAGGGAACGGAGGGGGAGAGAAAAGATCTGCCCGTAAAAAGAAAAACTCAGAGGGAAAGAAAAAAAGACACAGTGTGTGTGTGTGTGAGAGAGAGAGAGAGAGAGAGAGAGATAGAGAGAAAGAGCATGGAGTGGATATCTTTTATAGGCCCTATGGTGTTTTCAAAGGAAATCATTTTTTTGAAGGTGTCCTCTATTTGGGACAAAAAGCCAAAGGAAGCCATTAGCGTGTTTATTCAGAGAAATAACTGGGCATAGCTAAGAAGCTGACATTGTTATTATTGCTGCAAGCAAAACTGATGGTATGAGAAGTTAATCTTTATTAAGAAGTCTGTTGTGAAATCTCTGTTCTCAGTGTCTTGTAAAAAGTATCTGTACTATCTTCAAAAAAATTCATGACATGTAGATTTGTTTTGATAAATGTCATATTTCATAGCCTACAACATTAAAATGGAGACAACACCTTCATAAATTAAGGTGATATCAACTTTATTCACTTATGGAGAGATATATGAGCAAATTAACATGAAAATGCGTGCCACACACACGTAGCCTACATACGGTATATATATTCCCATTTACAGCGTTAGTTCAAAGCTTTTTCCTTTGATTTGGCGACAACGTTTTTTCCACGTTTGCACCAATCAACGTATGCTGCGCTAAGTTCGCGAAGGAGGGATGCAGCCAACCATTGGTGTCGCTGACGTCACGCATCAGCCCTGGAGTTAAGGGTTGGAGCTCACTTAGAGCTCAATTTGTGTTACCACCAGCAACAGAGGCGGTGGAGAGTGTAGGGAGAGACTGCTTTCCCGTTTTTTTTATTTTTTAATGGCACGAACTGTTTCGACCGGTTGTCACAGAGAACAAAGGAGAGGATAACGGCGTATGGTCTGAACACGTTGCAACCTAACCGCCTCCATACCCTCCTTTTTGTGCATGTGGAGCAGAGATCCAGGCAAAGCTACCTAATGTTCTGTGCAGTGTGATAGCCCAATTTCAAGCATGAATCAGAGGAACCCTTAGCCACTCCAGGCTGGGGAAGCCTTGGCTCTTTCCTCGCGCTTGAGAGTATCTCTCCCCTCTGCCGGCAAAGTAGCCTACCATACAGTTGGAGCACTGTGTGAGTGCGTGTTCAGGGGCGCACACAGAAGGGAGCATCGCCCGGGAGATCTGGAGCTTTTGCGCGGACTAGGCTCCTGCTCCTGCCGCTGACGGAGCCAGCAGCTGGGTCTACTGGAGTTCGCGGGGCACCCCTGATTTTTGTAGCCTATTTTTTTGTTGTTGTTGTTGTTGTTCGTTATATTTTATGTTGTCAAAAGCCATGATGTTGCGTTATACTGCAAACCTGCTGGTGGCTGGATTGTTCTTCTTGGGATTTTTGCACAGTTTTGAGGTGATTCTTCCTGCCAGAGCTATTGACGGTGAGTACCCATAACGTTAGTCCACAAGGTTTGGGTTGTCTTGGCTAATGTCTGATTGGAAACATCCAGTCTGTTTTGCATTTGACGTTTGATACAGTTCTTATGAGCGTGTTGTCTGTTCAACCAGTCGCTTGCTCTGAATGCATCTTGCGTTTTATGATCTCGATGCTTACACTTCTGTAGCCTACTCCAGCAATAAAAGCTATGCTTTGGGAAGTGAGGTGGCAGCAGTAATGTTGAATGATAAACTGGCTCGATTTACAGCAAGCGCCGATTACCAATGCAAATGACTGAAGGCAGGCTACATGGCTAGGAGTAATTCTGTCGATTATGAAAATTTGACACGGTACTCATTTGTGGCTTAGCACAGTCGTCCAACACACAACGTTAGCCCTCTCCGGGCACATTGTCACATCCATGCACAGGCTACCAGAGGCTACGCAAGTTGGGAAATTACCTGTCATGTATTTCCTCCACGCACCAGTTTCGAAAAGAGGACCGTCAGTTCAGTCCCAACCAAATACTTCACACATTGCCTACTAAGTATTTCTGTGCGTTCAATGTTTATTTCTAACGCTGTTATTGTGATGTATGCTACGCAGTACCTCCCCATGCCAGTTATACTGCGTGAAATGTCAATTTCTTTGTTATAGCAGACAGTATTATTTCAGCCTCTGATTGGTCTATGTGGAAAAAGTAGATCGGCGGCCTGCAAATATGAGTGAAAACGAACATTTCATGACTTTGTCTAAGCTATTCAATCAGCTAGTCCTCACCCCAAATAGCGGTCATTCTGTCATGTTTCCAGAGACTAGAGCGACCTGGTTGTAAGGCAAGTCTTTCAAGAATCACGATTTCTGTTCGACGTTGACATCGCAGTGTTGTGTTGGTGGTGCATGTAGATTTTGTAGCACAGCACATGCCTCCGAGAGGCCTGCCACGATTCCTCGAGCAGGCTACTTTCTCCCCTGGACACGTTTAGGACTCGGGGATGACTGGTGTAGAATATGAAAGGCAGCCGGCACATTTGAATGCGCAGAAACAGTCTGTGTCTCTGCCAACATGGAACAAAATCTAGAATACGAGGACCTACGTGACTGACAATTAAATTAAACATTTAGTGATAAGATTGACTGTAGCATGCAAACATCCCCAAACATTATTGAATATACCAAGGCATGACCTAGGACACTCTAAATTATGACAGTATTGGAAATGGCATTATTCCTCCTAATACTATAAGCTACACATTTCCTCCGTCAAAATTAAATGTTAAAGCCGCTCATTTTTCCTCATATCCCCAGACCTTTACAGGGCAGATTCAACAGGCAGTCGAGTGCGTAGTCTGCACACTTTCAATAACTCGTTCTTACCAAATCCTTCCTGACCTCTGGAAACAATTAAACGTGCGCGCCCCCGAAGGTTTTGTAAAGACGTAGAGGGGCGGGTTCACTAAGGTGTCGGGTTCTAAGAAACATTGGTGGGTTGACCCCCAAACTGAAAATGCAATTGGCCATTTCTGACTTTCCATCATGAAGAGTTTGCATCAGTGGATTCCACCTTACCTGGGAACATGTAATATATGCTTTCTCTCCCCCATGAAGCAGATTAGAAATGATCTCAGTGGATTTCTATTGTTATATGCCTGCATGGCTGACAGTTGTAGCCTGCGTACATTTTGGAAATTTGTACCCAAGTGAAAAACGTTTTTAGGGTTTTGCATATCTGTTTAGCTTTGTGATTTAAATGAGAATTTGTTTGACTATACAGTTTAACCATCCAAAGACCCTGAGTTGAAGGCTAAAAGGCTAGCATGTCATCTATTCTGTATGACCTGATGAGATTAGGCTACACACCTAGATTGTTTCCTTATGTCAGAGATAAGAGCACCAAGATAGATAAGAACTTTGGATTGGTTCCTGCTCTGATAAATGGAAATGGTACTGAGATAGCTGGTGGATAGGTGGATCAAGACCTTGACCATATTTGTTTAGTTTCAGATAAATTTGTCTTGAAGCTTGGTGACGTTGGAAATCTGCTGGCCAGATTCTGGAGTGGAGTTGAGCATCTCTCAGTAGCCACCTACACAGATAGTGATTTTAATTGGCCTTCAAACAGTCTTTGTTCCCAGTAAAAAACTTCTTTTGAAAGCCAAACAAATATCCCCAGTACTCGTTAATGAGTGGACTGCTGAATCAGAGCCCCATAGTATAGTAAGTGATCCCGTGAGGGAAATTTGGTCTCTGCATTTATCCCAATCCATGAATTAGTGAAACACACTGAGCACACACGGCTGCCCCGGATAGAAAATCCTCACCATCTTTTAAAGACAACAAGGAGAATTCAATAGGCCTACCCATCACAAATAATTTGATACATTTGTGAAATATGTCTAATAATCACAGTTTAGAGTGGTGACTGCTGTTATATGGATATCATAATGGGAAGGCATAGAAGCAAACTTTAGAGAATGACAGATAAGTTAGTTTGACACTTGAGTAGCCAATACAGATAGGCCAAGTTTAAATAGATTCCAGGTCATCATGCTTTGCTGTTTCAGCTCTGCCTGTGTCTTGTGTGTGATAAGGTGTCATCAGTTGATCTGCCCCAAAGCTGCCTGACTCGGAGACCTTGAATGAAGGATCCTTTATTTACAGACATGCTCTGAAGTTATCGGAGGTTTGGCACAAAAACTGTTTGTCCTTTAAAATCACTGTTTGTGTAAGCCCTTCAAGAAGCCACTAAAGTGTTTAGTGTGTTATTTCTTTAAGGACAATGGAAACCAAGTGAGCGTGCTCAAATTTCACACAATAGCTTGACAACATTGAAAAAGTCTAGTCTAGTTTGCATTTT
Organism: Alosa sapidissima; assembly: GCF_018492685.1. Classification (NCBI taxonomy): domain Eukaryota; kingdom Metazoa; phylum Chordata; class Actinopteri; order Clupeiformes; family Clupeidae; genus Alosa; species Alosa sapidissima. The sequence goes on along the minus strand of NC_055960.1, from coordinate 25,230,739 downwards.
GATGACATGGGACCAAATGTCTGTAACAAGGATCTCTGTTAAAATGTTGAACCAAAACCCATACCTACACTTATTTAATTCAGTACACTACTGTAGCTGGATTTGGGATAGGTCCACTGGGACTTGCAACATCAAAGATGCAACCAAGTTCTCCGCACGGCTATTTCTGACCCTGCACAAGTGTAATAGTCGGGCATGAGTCATGGTGACTTTATGTGCCGGAGGTTGACATGGAAAGCGCTGTGTGTTTGTGTTTACAGCCTTTGGTCATGGAAGGGCTGCGGGTGCGACATCCTGGCCCAGCAAATGGCGTGGGGCTGTGTGCCAGCGCTGGGGCTCTTAGCCTGGTCTTTCGTGCCACCCTCAGAGGATGTGGTGGGGGGTTAGAGAGAGGAGTTACAGTGTTGTGTACAAATGTTTTTAATGGAAAGAATGCTGCCTTAAGATTTTAATGAGTGTTGCACTGGAATGAAAGATGATTTGACATATCAAGCATGTACATCGATGGTGAGATTGAGTGAGAAGTGAGAGTGAGAGAGTGTGAGTGATAGATAGATAGATAGATAGATAGATAGATAGATTCATGGATAGATGGATACATAGAAAGGAGGATATATGCAAAGAAACAGCAGAGGACAGGTCAGGAAAGGAGAGAATATGGAGACAGCAACACTAATGGAAAAATAAAGATGGGGGAAGAGAGGAAGGTGTGTGAGAGAGAGAGAGAGAGAGAGAGAGAGCAAGAGAGAGAGAGAGAGAGAGAGAGAATGAAGGAGAGACAAGTCATGCCCTCCTCTTGCCCCACACCGTCATCATACTCAATAAAACATCTGCATGGAGAAAACCCATTAATCTGGGAAGTATGCATGGTAAGGAAAAGGAGGGCAGGGTAGAGAAAAGAGGATTGTATTCTCTCTCTCTTTCTTCCTCTCTCTCTATCACTCTTTCACCTCTCTCTCTCTCACTCACACACACACACACACACACGCACACACACACACACACACACCACACTCACTCTGTACCCATAAGCTCTAGATGTAGCTTCACTTCTCCAAGTGCAATATCACATAATTGAGTAATGCAGAGAGAGGTAGAGTGTAACATGAGTGAATCTGACGGGGAAAGGATGAAGCTGCTTCTTCCAACTGTGCCTGAGCCTGAAGTCGTCTTTTCTCTCTATCTTTCTCTCTTTCTCCCTTTCTCTCTCTCCCTTTCTCCCTCTCTCCCTCCTCCTCTCTCTCTCTGCAGCCACGTTCCTCTGTTCAGCTCATTCCTTCATCCAAAGCGACTTAGAACAGCTTACCTCTACCAAACTCTCACCCTTTATCCCGTGTTCTGCGCTGGTTCAGCTAAAGGGTTTCTTTTAACAGCCCTGCTGTAGACCTTTGGACACAGATATAGATGGAAAGTAAAACCCAGAGGGCCTGAGGGTTATAGATGGAAGCAGTTATGGGTTATATTTGAGCCTTCCCTTAGTTAGGGACTATTAAGAAACTGGTGGGTTGGGTCAGTATTTCTCCTATTTGTCATTTACTCTATGTGGTATGTCAACACTATCCTGGTAACCCTCAGTGAATATTTCATATCTAGGGCTGAACTGATTTGGCGAAAATATCTAATAGCATTTTATTTTTTTTCCGACTGATATTGCGATGGCGATTTGCAATGTGAATCGAGTTTCAGTTCCAGATTCACCATATAATACATTTAAAACATGTAATGTGAAATATGAACTGCTCTATCTACTGATCCAAGTATGAAATTATTTCCAAATATATGTGACATTATTAACCAATGAGGGTCAGAGTTGCTAGCTGCACAATGAATTGCAACCAACCTTTGCGAATTGGTATATTGGTATATTGGTAAAACAACACAAGAAAGACGAGTTTTATAGCTTGTGAATGACCTTCATTTGAGGTGACATGGATGAGGAGTATGGGGATGGTCTTCGAGATGCTGTTAATTTTATGTCTGTGGTTAGTCACTGAGGAGAACGGATGTATATATATGATCACTGTTCATGTCTTCTGCCAACTCTGTGTTATTAACCCTCAGTGAATAATACGTTATGTCATTGTGGTGTGCTGTGCTCCATGGCTAATTTGGGAGCTTTCTGTAGGAGTGCTGGGTGGAAGGTGGTCTTGATCTGTGGCTGAGATCAGCTGGGCTGGTATTGGGTATTGGACAGCGCCACTCGGGAGTGGCCATGGAAAGACTTCGGTCAGAAAGTCCATAGCTGTGACGTTAGTCATCTGCAGAGAGAGAGAGAGAGAGATCTCTAAGGTGCTTTTGGATGATGGGGGATTGAGGGAGAGGAAGGGTGTTGGAGAGCCTTTGCTAGGGAGAAGACAGGAGTTTTATGAGTGAGGGAGTTGAGATAATAGGTCAGACATGATGAATGTTGGCATAGAGTGCAGAGGGTTTCTGACTTCATAAGGAGAATGGTAGGTATGGAGAGAGAAGGTGGAGAGGAAGAGATGAAATAAACTTAGTCCTTAGATGTAAACCATACAGATATTATCATTAGTGTGAACTGTGGATTAACTTGAAACAAGCATCCTCAAGGTTGGGCTGACTGGCAGGAGCTAACTGTAGGTCTGAGGGGAAATGCATGGCCTTGTATGCTATGCTTTGTTTTTAACAGGCTTCGTGGCCACTTTTTTAACTTGTTCTCTCCAGACTGTGAACTGTTGTTTCAAAGTGTGGAAGGAGTGTGAAGTAGGCGTGGAGATAGTTGTGGTCAATGTGGAGGGTAAGACTGGTAGGGTCTAAAGAGCTTATTTCAGTGATTTTTGGATAGGTGAGCCCTGGCAGAAGGATTGAGGGGGGAATTCATCTTTACACGTCTCCTCCCGCGGTGCCCTTGATGGGAATTGCAGAAAGATTGGATAGTTATGAGCCAATGAGGGGATAAAGTAGACAAATGACTCACAGCGTCAAGGGCACACTGAGGAGAAGCCACAGATCTGAGACGTGTGTGTGTGTGTGTGTGTGTGTGTGTGTGTGTGTGTGAGGGAAAATATATGGGTGGGAGAGCTGTCTTTGGAAGCTCTCTCTGTCTCTTTCTGACTCAGTCACACACACACACACACACACACACACACACACACGGGTGATTCCATTCCACCCTGTATTCACAACTGTCTGAACTGCCGTCAGAAGAGAATGTTGCTGAAGATGAATGATGGATGCCCGTTAATGCTGAGTGCCCGCACAGATGCCCATTCCTCACCTGCCCTCACGCCGACTCACCTGCTCACTGATGCTGCTATTTAGTGCTGCTGGCTCTTTTTCCAATCTGAGGAGGGGAAGTGTATGTGTGTGTGTGTGTGTGCCTACTTATTTTATTTGTCATATTTGAGTGTATGCTTATGTGTCTATGTGTCTCTCTTTATAAATGTTTATGTCTGTTTGTCTGTGTGTTTGTGTGTGTTTGTGTGTGTGTGTGTGTGTGTGTGTGTTCAGTGTGCGGGCATCTGCTTGTGTGTTTGTGTGTGTGTGTGTGTGTGTGTGTGGTGGGGGTGGGGGGGCTGTGGAAGTGTGGATTATTAAGACTGTCCTTCTTAGAATTTTCTTATCTTTTTTCACAGTCAGGCTTTTGTTAAGTTCTGTGTCCTTTGCAAAGCATTACGCTATTTTTTAATAAGCAGACTCCGACACAGTAAGTTCGCTCCTAATGGCTTTGTCAAAGATGTAATCGTGCAACTAAATGGTTTGCTATTGCTCTTTCTAACAACCTTTATCTTAAAGTACACTGGACTGTGTGGTTTCTTTGTGCCATTTCTTTGTCTGATTCTACTGTTTCGATCGACTCAGCACCCTTTTATTTTTTAAGCTATGAGGCTTTGATCTTCAGGTGGGCCTAATTTCCATCGATTTCAGACAGATGCATTTCAGACTATGTTAAGTTGTGCATTTCTCCAGAAAAAATGATTTCATTATCAATTTATTGTGATTCTACAACATTTCAATAGTTTCAGTTAGTGATGGCCAAAGGTGAACCACTGAACCACAGCAGTGTGAACCTAGCGACACTAGCTGAAAAGCAAAAAGATGGCCGCCACACATACATTTTTCAACATAAAAGTCCTTAGGAAACCAATATTTTTGGTTACATATACTGGTTTGGGTAAGGACTTTTATGTTGAAAAATCTACATGTGGCAGCCATAGTGGATTTTTTCATTAGTGTTGCTAGCTTCACACTGCTGTGGTTTAGTGGTTCACCAAAGCTTCATTTGCCCATCACTACTTTCAGTTCATTCCTCTGTTAAATAAAATAAAATAAAATGTCACAGCGTTACATGCTAGATTGAAAGCCGGAGTTTTATCTCTGGCTCTAATCCATATCTATGTACAGTGCCTATAAAAAGTATTCACCCCCCACCCTTATTCCCCCTTTTATTACTTTAATAAAGGGAATCTTTGACAATTTAATTGGCACGTTTTTACAATAATTTACAAAAATCCCCTCTTTAATGTCAAAGTGAAAGCAAATTTCTACAAAGTAATGTTAATTAATTAAAAATATATAATACAAAATAAGCGATTGCATAAATATTCAGCCCCTTAGAGTGACTGACCTAAATCTACAGTTGTCCAGCCAATTGATGCTAGTCTCACACTTAGTGAAATTAAAACGCCTGAGTGCAGTGAATGTGTATAGTATAGTAATATAAAGGCACATGCGTCTGGAAGGTCCAGCTACTGGTCAATCAGTATTCCTGGCTATAATTCCACCATGAAGACAAACGAACACTCCAAACAACTCAAAGAAAAGGTTATTGAAAAGCATAAGCGAGGGGATGGATACAAAAAAAAAAATGTTCCAGTCACTGAACATCCCCTGAATTTCAGTGAAATCCATCATTAAGGAATGTAAGGAATATGGCAAATGTGCAGATCTGCCTTGAGCAGGTTGTCACCACAAACCGACCGTTAAAACCGACAAACCGACCGTGACCGTTAAAGAAGAATACTGGTGGGAGCGGCCACCAAGGCCCATATGACAACTCTGAAGGAGTCAAAAGCTTCGGCAACTGAGTTGGGAGAAACTCTGCATACAACAACTTTTGCCTGAGTTCTTCACCAGTCAAAGCTCTGTGGGTGAGTGGACTTATTAAATGTCAGCTAAAGTTCGCCCAAAGACATGTGGTCAAATGGAAGAAGCTTCGTTGGTCTGACGAGACCAAAATTGAGCGTTTTGGCCATCAGACTAGAGGCTATTTTTCGCTTATATAAAACACTGCAAATCACCAAAAATGCACCATCCTTAATTTGAAGCATGGTGGTGGTAGCATCCTGCTGTGGGGATACTTCTCGACACCAGAATATTGACCAAGAATATTGTGTTTGTTATTTATTTGATTACTGAGGGAAATCTCAGCTTGACGAGAATGAGACAAGTTCAAGTTTTTGATCTATGGGGTGCCTCCTTGTTTGAAGTGTTTTGGGGTTGAACTGTTCCGCAGAGGACATCCGTAAACATTTCCCAGCAGTGAAACCACCCCACACATGTGTGCGTTTGTCTCTTTGAGGTGAAGTCATCCTTGTTTGGGAGAAACCGCTCTGAGTACCCATACTTATACATAGTGCATCATCTTGGCCCCCCTGACTCATCCAGATGGTTATCATTTCCCAGTGTTTGTCACCCCTACCCGCACGTTCTCCTGGGCAACACCCCTTCAGTCGCCTAAATAGACCTTGCACAGTCTGCCCCAGGGTTCCACTGCATTTTTAGCACTGGCCTCCTGCCCCAGACGTTTGTCCCTCCTTAGCCACCATACTGTCTTCATAAACACAGCTTTAGCATACATAAACCTTGCCTGGAGCGCAGCAGTTCAGTCATAAACATGGCAGAGATGCAAACTCATTTTAACACTGCTTCGAGCCAGAATGGCGTCTGGCGGATAGGGTTGCCTGAGAGGAAAGCGCCTGCTGGTGGGAGGCTGATGCGGAGGCTTTTTAAAGTCTACTTTGTAGAGATTTCTATTGTGGGGGGAAGCAGTTGCGCTGACCGTAGACCTTCTCTCACAAAAGGGCCTGTGGCTGTAATTACCCTCAGCCAACTGCTCCATACGCGCCGGGGAGGGTGAGATTATTATGGGCTGTTTTGAGACCTTGCTAGCCAGTGCCCAGTCTCTTTCCAACTGTATGTGTTTGCGGCCAAAGACGTTTTAGCAGAGATCGTCAGGCTGTGGGCTTCCATAGTTTCACACCTGGCCAGCTTGTTGCTCAGTGGTTATTATGGGATGGATGACAGGAGTGAAGCTGGGCACGGCAGGGGAAGCTGTCTCCAGTAGAGATGGAGTATATGTCTGTGTGTCTGTGTGTGTGTGTGTGTGTGTGTGTTGTGCATGGTGTGTGAGGGGACCAGAGGTGCTCAATTAGCAGTGCTTTGTTGTCTTCGTGAAGGGAAGCTTGACACATGCCACAAATTGAGATTTTATGAACTGAATTGATGAAGAGCAGTGAGCCACTTTGTCAGAGCTTTGTGTCTGAACGTCACATTAACTTTGCACTGAGGTGCGGACAATAAATTTGCACCATGGAGACACACCTAGGGAGCAGCCTGCAGTGATTTTTCTTCTTCCTCGTCCGGTCATTTCCTTCATATCATTTCCTTTCTCTAAATGAAATAAGAAGAATATTAATCAATATCACAAACAGTGTAATTAAAGTGTAATTAATATGACTTGCACATTTCAATATTCTTTGCAATTTCATGCAGGGAAGCATCCAAACGCATTAACCTTCTCAGAATTAATTTCACTGCAATTAAATACTGTCATTATTTGATGCAGTGTAATAATTAATTAGGGAACATTTTTTAAATGGACAACCCACCGACATGGCAGATAAAATGAAATGGGATTCATACACATCCTATCTGGGAATTTTGCTCGGCATAACCAACACTCACTGTCACTCACTCTCTATCTGCCCCCCCCCCCCAGTCACACACCCATGAACACATATGCAAGCACTCACATACTACATTACCTGGCCACCCATAGCTTAGCCGCGACCCCCTGCTAGCTCAAGCAATTCCAGGTGCTGGCCATGCTTTGGTAAGCTTTTTGTCATGCTGTGCAGACTGTGAGCTCTACATGATAAGACTGCTTGAGGGACTATTGAATATTTATACTGAGAATGTGTGTGTAGGGGATGTTTATGTGGGTTGGGGAAAGCCATGCCTGATGATGAGTACTCAGATGGAGACGGCAGGTATGGCGGTTCCGTCTGGGCATCTCCCAGCTCTCAATTTCCATGCACACCTGCTGGGGACTAACAGTTAAGTACTCCACTTTGCACTGAAAAATGTTCCACTTTCCCTTCTCATTTAGATGGAGATTTTGACCAGGCCCAGTCCAGTCCAGGACATTGCTAAGTGCACAGTATTAGGAGGGCAAATAACATAGTGTTATCTGTAATGGCAAAGAGTAAGTTGAAAGTTTAAATTGGGCTGTGAGATGTGCTAAGCATGTGTGGAGGATGGGGGTGTGAGATGTGGCTGGTTTGTCATAGTGTTTTTTCTTCAGGTTCAATACATGTCCCAGATCTCATCAGTAACCTCAAACAGATAGCATTTGCATTTAGTCATTTAGCTGTATTGTTAATTTCTATGTGACAGCACTTGCAATTGAGGGTAAAGGCTGACAATATGTTGTGTCCTTCCAAGGTATTTTAAACAGCCGACCTTGGAGTGGTTAGTTAGCACCTTGTTAGCACAACATTTGTGAATTCAGCATTCATGCTGTTTGGGAAGGTTTTGTTTTTCCAGTTCCACAGAGAAATATTTGGGAACTTGTTCACATACTCTAGATAACCACAGTAGCCAAGTAATAACCCACCATAGCTAAGAAGAGGGGAAAATAATAAAGCAACATAGCTAAGAAGGAGGAAAAGATACTTGGATGATGCAGATATCCACAGTTCACACAGATATCCACTTGAAATACTTGGATGATGCAGATATCCACAGTTGTGTTCACAGGATGTGTGTGAAAAATGTCCTGTTTTTAAATCAAATCAATGAAATCATGTCCCGCTTTTAAAAACAAAACAAAGTCATTTCATTCTAAAACATTCCTCTTGTAAACATATGGCTAATATCTTGAACTGATTCAGTCACCGTAAAACAGGCTCTGCTAAATGGTCCTGTGCTTGAACTCGGAGCGGTTAGACAGTCCCAAAGCAGCGGCGGTCAACTAAATTTAAATTTAGCCAGACCAGCATAATCATTCTGCTTCTCTTAATGGCCTGGCCAGGGTCCTGAGAAGGCATGTGTGTGGATTGATAGCATCTAGAGCCACTTGACCCACAAGAAGTCCACAACAGTTTCCGCAGGAGCGGAGTTTGCTCAGCCGTACACCATTGTGCTTGGCCGCAGTCTCCAGACATAAGCACATTCCAGCTGTTAATTCTGTAACACCCATACATACAGTATGTGGACATACTTGTATACCTCTAAACTTCGCTATGTCAAGATATACATACATACATACATACATACATACATACATACATACATACACACACACACACACACACACACACACACACATACATACACACATACACACTCGTTCATATCTAGACACATTAGTGTAGATAGATTATGTACTTTTACATACATCTGTAAACATGTTCTTATTGAACTCTACATGCACCTTTCAGACCTCTGTACCCCCCCCCCCCCCCCATCTCTCTCCTCTCTCACACACACACACACACACACACACACACACAATGCCTCATGTATCCTTTGATCTAATGCTAATGGTTATTTCCTGACTTTCTGCTTGTCTTGTGGATTATTCGTGTAAAACAATAAAACGCCCCTCTGAACAAATTAATGAAAAAAAAACAACAACAGCATAACAGCATCACTCAAACTTTTTAAAAGATCCGTTAGAAACTTGCGGTATTTTCATAAAACATTTACCACAGCCTCCAGTCTGCATTTTTTGGCTGTTTTTGTTTTGTTGTTTGTTGCTGGAGAGCGTTGGAGGCGCTTTTACGGCTCTCTGTAAGCAGCCTTATTTAAGAGGCACAGCTGGGACATGAAACACTATTTTTCAGCCGTCTGTTTCATAACGTGACAAATTGAGAGGGACTTTTGTTTTTTCTTCCTCTTCTTCTTCTCTTTTTTCCCCTTTCTTCTGGCGTCTCTCTCTCACTCTCCTTCGCGCTCTCTCCATTACAGAAAAATGGAGTCATATTTGGTTGGTTTAGGGAGGGAGAGAGAGAGAGAGAGTGGGCGAGTTTGGTTGGTTTAGGGAGAAAGAGGAAGAGAGGGGAGAAGAACGCAGCGGAAAGGAGTTGAAGAGAGAATAGAAAATATAAAGAGAATGTGTGTAGACTAGAGAGTGAGAGGGTAAGTCATAATAACAAGGGATGTGTTGCTTGAGAAGAAGCAGAGGAGAAAAGAGAAAGAAGGAGAGAGAGAGGGAGGAACAGAGGGAAAGAGCAGAGAGTGAAGGTGACTTTCACTCCCCAGTTGGGAGTTCTCAGGCCAGGACTGTCCATGAGGCTCCACTGAGGTCAAACCTAGGGGCCTGACTTATGCTGGGGGGTTAAGAGTGGGCCTCACAGAGAATTTGGAAACATCATCACGGGCCCCAGTATGCCTGCCACTGACCTCTCTCTCTATCTGTCTGTCTCCCAATATCTCTCTCCGTCAGTCACTCAATCACTCTCTCTCTCTGTCACTCTCTCATTCAGTCTTATTTTCAGTCTCTCCTGTCACAGAAATGCTCTCACTCTCACTCTCACTCTCACTCTCTCTCTCTCTCTCTCTCTCTCTCTCTCTCTCTCTCTCTCTCTCTCTCTCTCTCTCTCTCTCTCTCTCTCTCTCTCTCTCTCTCTCTCTCTCTCTCATTTAGTCTCCCTCCCTCTCGCCCTCTCTGTCCTGGTCTCTTTGTCACGGCTGTTTGCGTGGTAATTACTGATCAAACTCATGCCCGTGCTTCAGTGAAAGCACCCAGGCGGAGAATTCCTCTGACCCGTCCCAGAGTCTCTAAGGTTTTAATGACCCAACCTGCCCCCTCCCCCCTCCCACCTCCCCTTTAGCTCCAACGACCCCTCACCCCAAAGGCCTCCTTCTGTTGCACTCCCCCAAACATTCTCCGATAAAATGGTGCCACATTGATGTTGTTATTCTTGAGTCGAAGATATCACGCTTGTTTTTTTCATCTGGAGCAACTGCCCCAGTTTGCCTGCAGGATCTCCTCATCAAGGCTTTGACAGATTCTTAGGCTGCCTTTTTAAGACTTCACTCAGATATATATATGTGTGTGTGTGTGTGTGTGTGTGTGTGTGTGTGTGTGTAGAGAACCCATCGGAACTGGTGATGCATTGGCCATTTTCTCCTTGGAGGTGCACTATGTGGAATTCTAATAGTCTATACATTGATGCGTTTGATAGCAATTTCACCCCATCACCTTTTGCAGAGAGAGGCTTTGATTTGCTGGTTACACAGGGGAGACAGACATGTAATTAGGTAGATAACTGAAGCTCCATACGTGACTGTGCCCATCAAACGACGTGAACTCACTATGGTGTTGCATGAGTTGATGTATAATCGAGGGTGTGTCATAGTCAATTAAGATTGTTATTATACAGTATGTATATTTGACTTGGCAGAGGAACCCAACGGTGCTTTTAGGTTACTTCAGCACATGGTGCAATTCATTCCACTGGTTTCTCTCTAAATAATAGATGAGCTCAAAAAACATCTTCAGATTTCTCAGAACAACTGGAATTGGGATGCGCTCTAAATAAAAAAAGTCAATGGTGGTCAATTTTAACTTTCAGTGTACATTTCTTCCCCTCTCAACCAGCACTTGATTTTTGCCTGTGCTCTTTCATCTCTGTTTAATGAATCTGAGGTGCATTTTAAAAAAAGAAAAAAAGATCATGTTAAAGAAAAACGACCAAGATTGCTGTCTGTGCAACCGTTATAAAACGTAAGGATCTGCAGGACGGTCTCGTAATCTCCATCCCAGTAAGCAGAAGCAGGGATATGCCCCAAAACTAAGGGCATCAGGAGAACAGTCTGTGCCACAGGCCCTGATTTGTAACACTGTCTCTGCCGACTGGGTCAGTATAACTGCTGATTTCTCCTCCAGTTATTTGACTTGTCAGAGAAAGAACAGCCCTTTATCGTGGTGTGCTTACTTTAATGAACATCACTATCAGTGGTAGACTAAACGCTGGCTGGGGCCAAGGCTGCTCCGTTGAGCGTGTCTGCTGCTGCCAGCGGTGTGAGAGAGCTGGGCTCTCTGAGTGCTGGGGACGTGTGGGGATGTGGCGGGGAGATTTTTTGGGCTGGCCAGAGATCAATGTCAGAGTGAAGTGTGTGTAGCAGTGCTTAAGATGGGTGGTGGAAGCCAATAAATCTTGAAAAGTCTACACACACACATGCACACACACACACACACATGCACACACACACACACACACACACACACACACACCTGACTTTCATTTGTAATAATCAGTCTCACCAAATCATGTAGGCTTACACCATTTTCATCCCACTCATGCTCTCTGCCTGTCTCTCTCCCTCTCTCTTTCTCTGCTTTTACCCTCGTTTTCTGGGTATGAAATATACATGTTCACAAAAAGCACACTGATGCAGAGAGATGGAATGTGTTGTAAGAGTCATAGTAAACACTTAGCCTGTGATTTAGGCGGAGACAGTTTAATCTCATTTGGCCGAGATCCTGTCTTGTGGTTAGTCTCAGCTTGACATTGTGCAAGTGTTACATGATCACTTGAACATAGGTTCTTATAGGAAAATTCATAAAACAACTTGCCACTCCAAGAACACACACAATTAAAGTAGACATTGACACGATTTGCAATCCAAATCTTTTTGTTTTGTATCTGCTCCCATTTCTTGGTTTACGTTGAAAGTAGTTTACCAAACATTTGTTTGAATTTATCGCCATGTTTTGAGTACAGTGCGACCCAATACGTGGTGTGTGTGTTTGTGTGTGTGTGTGTGTGTGTGTGTGTACTTTCCCTCTGCTATCTCCTGACAGCCGAACAGAATGCAGCTGTGCTACATTCCACAGCTGGTTTCAAAACAGCCTCGTCGCACAGGCCGGCCGACTGATGTGGTGCCCCTTTCACGACTCGTCGTTGCACTCATGGTCTGCCAAACGCGGGCGCGCACGCGACCACTCGCCCCGGAGAGCTCGAGCGAGTGGCAACATTACATAAAATGTGGGGGTTGGCTAAGTTTGGGCCGCGCTGGTCTCGGCCGCGTGATGCCGTCGCAGTTAGCCAGCTAGTCAGCTAACCCTTCTGACTCAACTTCGCCACTGAGCTCTCCAAAACACGGCATGGAGAAAGTATTTCCTAGCGTTGGTGTTCGCTGCCATACACTGGGGCGGTGTTCTGATGCGAACGTAAATGAAGGAAATGACTAAACACACAAAAAAGCCATTTGAAACCTTAATCCCCTCTTCAGTGTCAGGCGAACACACTTAAGTCTGTAGGCCCTGCGTTGCTGGCTAACCATGCTGAAAGCTGTTCTGTTTTTAAACCGTAGACTTCTGGAACAGTCTCTGGAACTGTTAGCTTGGAGTTTGCCAGCTGGAGATCGGAATGGAGCTTTATGGAGCTGAGGGCAATAAGCCAGGAGTTTGGTATGGGGAAGGGTGGGGGGGGGGGGGTTAAAACACATGGGCAGTGATGTGAGGGGGTGTGTGGTGTGGTGTGGTGTGGCAGTGTGAGGAGTGTGTGGGGTGAAATGTGAGCTGTGGCAAGACAGCGACATTTGTTTGGATAGTGAGAGGGGGCACATCCTTCCTTACTGATTGAGTTCTTCCTGGGACTGTGGTGTGCAGACAGTGCAAAGGCAAGGCCTCTCTCTCTCTCTCTCTCTCTCTCTCTCTCTCTCCCCCTCTCCCTCCCTCTTTCTCTCTCTTGCTCTCGCTTTCTTTTTTCTATATCTATTTGTGTGTGTGTGTGGGAATGAGAGAGACAGAGACCAAAGGAGTGTGTGTGAGTGTGTAGGAAAGTGAGAGAGAAACTGTGTGTGTGTATGCGTGTGTAAGTCCTAGTGTGTGCGCTGCTGAGCAGTAAAACAAAACTTGCTTGTGAATGTGAGCCTGTGCAGTGGAAAAACACAGGATGGCTGCCCTGCCTGGGACCCCTCTTCTCTCTTCTCCCAAATCTTTTATTTTCTCTCTCCTCTCTCTTTTTCTCTTTCCCCTCCCCTCTGTTTCTGTCATCCTCTCCTCTTCCTCTTCCCTTTCTTCTCTCTTCTTTCTGACCATCCTCACTCTCTCTCACTCTCTCTCTCTCTCTCTCTCTCTCTCCTCCCCCTTCTCTCTTCAGACCCACGACACACAATCCCCATCACCGCTGACGATGCCATCACTGGTTGCATAATTCATTGTTCGTTTAGAAGCAGCAGCCACAAGCCCTGTGCTCAGCGGGAGATTGCTTCTTTTCCTTTTTCAACCAATGGCACCCCCCCCCCCCCCCCCCCACCACCACCACCACTCTGAGGGGCATTGCTTTAGTCCATTGACTGAAGTGCAAAATCAGGTCAGGTGAAAACCGCAGAAAAACACCCCAACATATTTTCAAAGTCAGCCGAGTTCTATTCATACCGCACACAGAGTACAGTGCATTCATAGCTGATTTGTTTGCTCAGGGCTTGTAGCCAAGTGTTCAGAGGGTCTGAAAGTCCTATTGGTCTTATTTCTGTACTATTTATGAAGTATCATAGTAAAATGCAATGGTTATTCAATTTAGTTATACATTATAGCTATTGTGTGCTACAAGGTAGGAGGTAGGAGGTCAGTGTAAACGTAATGACTATTGAAATGTCAGTTGTTAGCAATTTAAATTGAGGAATTTACAGAAAGTGGAACTAGCACAAAATCATGAATGCAGTCAGTATGATGTCATTGCTCACACAAATATAAATAGTTATGTCCAGTGGAAATATTAATACTGTTTTTAGTCCTAGTTTAAACAATTACTGTCTATTTTCAGGACTAGTTTGAATCATAGGCCATAGATCAACAGTACATACCAATAAAATATTCGCTATAACCACCTTTTAAGACACAAAACATTGTCCTGATGGCCTGTAGTATCATGCACAGCTCTGCTTAACCCATGCATAGCTTTGCACTGCACTCTGGTTTTCCCAGTAGAGGAAGGTATATGTAGTTTTCCTTCACCCAACCGTGTGTGTGTGTGTGTGTGTGCGTGTGCGTGTGTGCGTGTGTGTGTGTGTGTCAGGCCAGGTCTGTGCTTTCAGGGAATACAGTGAACAGAGGGGCTTAGTGGTCCTAGCGCTAACCTGTTGACCCACTTCCCCTTCCTCCCCAGTGGCTCCTTGCTGCTGCTGTCTGTGGTGGTGACTAAACACTCCCATTTTGTCCAATGCCATTATCAGCAGCCGTGTGCTGACACAAATGTTTAAAACATGTGTGGTGTGTCTCTTGAGGTTTACGGTCACTCTTCTTGTTTCTCTCCTTCTCTCTTCTCTGTTTCTCTCCCTCTCTCTCATTCATTCATTGAAGCCCTATGTAAGTATGTCACATGCTAGGCTAATCACCCACAGTCATCATCTTATGCACAGAGTTTGAACCAGAAAAAAAAAAGCTAATAAAAAAAAAAATCTAAAAGTGATTTTTTTTTTTAGCAGGCTTGTGAACAGGAGACTGTTCACTGGGTACTGTGCTGTTTGCTGGGCTCATGCTAAGAGATTTCAGTGGTGGGGTTAAACGATGGGTGGAAGATGAAGAGAGAGTGCAAAAGGGCTGCCTTCCAGGCTCAGTGTGTGGCGTCGCAGTCAATTGTGTGACTGGTCTGGCAGTAAGGCCAAAGCAGTGAGTCAGTTTCTGGAGAGCTGTGCTAGGCGCTGTTGGTGTGTTTTTGCTGCTTAACAAATGAAACACTCAAGCTTTTGTGTATAGTTTAACCTTGTGTGTGTGTGTGTGTGTGTTTGTGTGTGTGTGTGTGTGTGTGTGTGGAAGGCATTGCACACAGGTGTATTGCTGTTCCTGTGTTTGTGTGTGTGCGTGCATGACCCTTTCAGTATGTTCAGTCCATACTCAGGCGGTGCCTGAGGTTGTGATAAAGACCCCCTTCATGGCCCCACGGAGGTGGAATGCGCTAAAATAACCCATAAGCTGCCGTTTATTTGGAGAACACAAACAAATAAACACAGCGTCTCAGTGCTCACCTGAAAGAGACGCAGACTTCTTGCCTGCTTTAGAAAAAAGATAGGGGTGGGGGGGGACCTACCGCAACCCAGGCCCTAACCCCACCCCCCCCCCACCCCTTTTTTGGGAGCCTCTAAAATGACCTGTGTGTTAGAATGTTCCACAACATTCCGGTTGGGAGGAGCCCAGCTGAGGAGAGGGGGACGCCGGCCTAGGAGCCGAGCTGGGACGTGCGGAACGCCGGCCTAGTTTTCCAACAGACACCTGACTATGGGCCTGCACTGGAAAAGACTCTCCCCCTTAACCCCAAATTAGTCCCTAATTGCTACTCCATTCCTCGACCCCACCCCCCTTTTGCTGATGTGTGGCTTTGCGACAGGCGAATGGAACCAGCCAGGCATCTTCCGAGCCTGTGCTGTGATTGGTCTTCTCCTGTTCCTCTTGGATTTCCCATAAAACACCGTTCCTCGCTCGTGTCTAGATGCTCGGTGTTTATCGGCATATTTTTGGCATCATTTGCTCGTTCCATTCTCCGTCACCATTCCCCGCTCCTGCTCTGTTTAGCCTGCAATTGTCCTGTCTCCCTTCAGAGTTTGTCGAAATTCTCGAAGTATACTCGAAAGTTTTTTTTTTCTTTTTCTCGAATACAAAAGTTCAGTGGCCTCCATGAGTCTGAGTGGGCCAGCTGCAGCTGCAGCCAGACAGGACACACTGAAACCGGGCAGCACTCCCGCCCCTCTCCTCTCTCCACTCTTTGAGGAGGACTGAGGCATTTTCCAAGCAAGGCCTAAGTAGTGTTTATATGGAACAAGTCACATGGAGGAGCTGAGAGGGAAAATATTTTTGTTAAAGTCGGACTTGGGGGTTGGGGGTGGGGTGGGGTCTGGTGGGGGTGGAATCCGGGTTGGAGTTGGAGAAATGACTTGGATGAAACCATTGAAATCACAGGTCTGTGTAAGCAGGGCTTTTATTTGAGTTGCTGATGAAGGACTGGCGGCATTGGGAAGAGATCTGGCCCTGATCTGGTATGAATTTACTGGATCTGCACCACGTTGGGAAGAAAACCTGTCCAACGTCAGCTAGTTAGATCAGCTTTCTCTCTCTTCCTCTTTCTTTTTCTCTCTCCCTTTCTCCCTTTCTATGTTTCTTTTTTTTCTTTCTTTCTTTCCTTCTTTCTTTCTTTCTTTCTTTCTTTCTTTCTTTCTTTCTTTCTTTCTCATTCTCTCACATTTCATCCAAAACACTCATGGAGATCTGCTGCATTGACTTCCCTGGTGATAGTTCAGGTCTGGAATAGTGCAGAAATGACACATCAGCACCACATCAGTTGCACATAATGTGGAGTAGCAAAAATGAAAGTTGTCTTTGATGACAAAGGACTGTTATGAAATTGGACTGGTTCATCATTGCCACCACCAGAACCGCTTTGAGGTTTGGAAAGAATCTAAACCAGACAGTCAGGATGCCTCTGCAATGATCTCCAGCCGGAGCTAAGTCAGGTTTTCCTGTGTAACCCCCCCCCCCCCCTCCCCTCCCCGCTCCACCCAACCCCCTCCACTCTTCATCCTGTGAAGCAGCGATTCTGGTTGTGTTCCGCCGTGTTTGTACTACCCCCAAGCAGTCCGTGGCTTAGCTCAGACGACAGGACCTCACTGTTTAGGTTTGGTGGGGGGAAAAAAAGGGGGATGTGGTGAATTTGAGGGGGTGGGGTTGGGGAGGCGGGTGGGCAGTGAAGGTGGTGCGGTTTGGAGCACTGCCTTCTTCGACCAAATAAAGAAGCAAGTGAAATAGGGGTTATATGTGCCCAACCCCCACCCCTTGTTTTCCTTTTTTCCCAGTTTAACAGAACAAGATGTCCTTTGATGCTACTCAGACTAGTTGCATCACTGCCATTGGTCTGGGAACGGTGACCTGATCCAGCTGACCGTCTGGATGACGGGGGGGGGGGGTGGCACAGTTAGGCTTTTAGTCTCCGAGGTAGTGGGGCCAATCAAAGTAGCCAGGTGGACTTGCAGACTGGTCCATAAACAAACAAACAGAGTGACTGATTGGTATCATGTCCCTTGCTTGAATAAATATGCCCACAGGAAGTCACACAAAGACTCTTTCTCTCTCCCACACACACACACACACACACAGAGAGAGCCAGACTCATGAACTGCGGTGGCAGTGGCAGCACAAAACGTATACAGTGGAAAGATAAGTGGAGAGACAGAACAGTCCCACTGGCGAGAGAGTGCTTGGGCAGACAACTCTCCTATCTTCCATAGAGACCTACGGAGACCTTTCTCTCCCTGCCTCTGACACGCACCTCCAAGTTGATGAAGGAGGCCTTCACGGGCCGGAGATGGACAGCCTATCTGTCCACTGTGTCATTATGGCTGTGCTGTGAAGGCCAATGCTCTCTGAGGCCAATTAGAGAACAGATTTAGGAGGAGACGCAGGGTCAGAAGGGAACAGGAGCTCCCAGCTTTCCTCCAAAAAGTGAGGAAAAGGAAACTGACTGACAGAAATGAGTGACGTTTTACTAATGGTGCCCTCGAGGAGCTTTTTTTTTTTTTTACTTTTTTTTAAACATTTTTTTTAACCTGTCCATTTGTTTGTTTGTGTTCAGTTTTAAATGTGCAATCTGGCAATGTCAAGGTGTGTGTGTGTGTGTGTGTACAGTGTGTGTGTGAAGGTGTGTGTGCTTTTTAATTATTCTACTCTTGATTTAAATGATTGTTTCTGTAGAATGATTCAGAGACATTGTCTTCTCTCCTGTGTTTCAGCCCCGAAGACGTGCAGCCCAAAGCAGTTTGTGTGTAAGGATCAGGTGACCTGCATCTCCAAGGGCTGGAGGTGTGATGGCGAGAAGGACTGTCCCGATGGCTCGGACGAGGCCTCCGACGTCTGTAAGTCAAGCCTCGTCTTCATACCCACTTTTCTGCACATCCACGGCACATCTGCGCACATCTGCTCTTGTTGTTCATCTCTCCAATGACTCCAGTTGCGAAATTAGCTTTCTCTGTTTAGGTTTCTTAAAATAACATGAATGGAGAAACCAGCTGCCCGGACGTGATAGCAGTGGGGTTTTTTTCTTTTTCAGAAGATTTTTTTTCCCTTATTCTGTCCTTCTGGCCTATTATACGTAAAGAATAGGGCTGAAACGATTCATCGACTTACTCGAATAACTCGATTACAAAAATTACTTGAGGCAAAAACCCTGCCTCGAAGCCTCGTTAAATTCCTATGACGCGCACTATACGCGCAGGGATCTGATTGTTCCACACGGACCATTGTTCAGGAAGCACACCACTAGTGCGTGAATTGTGATACATTGTGAATTTAGCTGGCGGAGTCAAGATGTCTAAAGTTTTCAAGTAAAGTTTTGGGATCATTACATACTCAAAAAGGAAAAGAACAAGCATCTGAACCGAAAACATCCACTCCATGCTGTTTCACTAAGCGTCAATAAAGTAGGCCATCTATCAATCTATCTAGTAGCCTAATTGTAAAATTATTTGTTAGTAGCCTAATGGTAAATGCTGCAGGTGTAGAAATCTACATAAAACATTTGTTGTATAAATGTCAGATTTACGACTGAAATGTGTTTGTTACCATTTACTACAGCCACCTTTGATGAAAAATAAGTCATCCCCTCACTGATTGGTCCACCCTTTTTTATGGGGGTTGTTGGAAACGCTAGTACAGACTAGTATCTCAGTGACATGAAAATTAGTGGAGATACTACGTGGGCAAAGCCAGACTACTGCCTATCAGCCACTGTGGCTGTTTGTATACTCTTTGCAATCAAAAGCAAGGCAGCATTGATGAACTTCATTAGGAAGAACGGAGTGATCTAGAAATATACGTCTAAATGTTTGACTCTATTGAGTTGATAATGCCTCTGTATATGCTGACATTTGAACATTTATTACTTGTTACTCCATCTGTAGCACCCACAAGTCCCTTTGTCCAGTAACTACCGGTAATGCGCAAATATGTGACTTCTCTGCATTGATCAGGATTGTTTTATGGAACTGCCTTTGAAGTTGAATTGCAAACAAGCCTTTACAAAATTCATCAAGGATGTTCAGACTCTATGTCGTGTGCATGGTACACATATCCAGCACAATCCCAGGTGTTGTCCTTGTTTTATTTATGTAATTGCTCAGACAGTTTGATACACCATTGGCCCACCCTGACCATTGTATAGTCTGTTCCCCCTTGTTGTTTTGTCTCGACTATACTGCTGTTTGTCAGTTGGAGAACCATTTTTCCTAAAGGTAAAGCTGTTGGTTCAAGGCTTCCGGCTTGCCCGTGGATTCGGTAGGGATCGCTGTGCACTTAATTGCCTAGTACGCATGCAGTGTAATTGCTGTTATTGTACCTCATTTGGCAGTCGGCATCCCTTCCTTTAAACATCCTGCATCCTCGTAATCAAGTCTTTTAGCTCGGCACATGGTTTCAGCTCCTGCCTTCCACTCGTCCGCAGGACACAGAGGAAGTGACAGGAGGAGAAAACTAAAGTGTCTTCTACTGAAATGAAGTTACGTTTTTGTCTTATTGTGGAACAGAATAAGGAATAAAACCTCATACTGTATACAGATCTTGTCCTTTGTGTTGCACTTATTACAAACCACATGTCTCAACAGTGTGTTATTTAGTACAGTTTAAAATGTCTCTATATAAACTGTACTCTTCATGAAGAAAGATACCATATACAGTATAACAATTACTATAGTGTTTAGGTTATAAATCTCAGACTGTTGTAACTTGTGGGTTGATTTCAGTCCTGTGCTGTTTTGATGGATGACTGTAGGTCAGACCAATAAAATGTAATTCGTCATCTGAATGTACAGTATTATGTAAACAATGCTGCCTATGCTGTATGCATGCAGTAACTACCATTAGATACAGTCTCTCTTTTGACAGATTCTGTTCCCTGATTCCTCACTCAAACCTACACTCAAGAACAAGGAGAACCCATGTGTTTTACTGTATCTGTTCCTTGATTTGCATCTCCTGTAGGACTCTTTCTCGTCCCCTTGTTTTTTTTTCTGTCTGAAGGCTTGTTTCCTACACAATGCCCCCTTTTTACACGGCATCCCTGGCCTAGAAAAAAAATAAAAGCTGATTACCAGAAGTGCAAGT
Source organism: Alosa sapidissima (assembly GCF_018492685.1). Taxonomy (NCBI): domain Eukaryota; kingdom Metazoa; phylum Chordata; class Actinopteri; order Clupeiformes; family Clupeidae; genus Alosa; species Alosa sapidissima. The sequence continues at coordinate 25,210,398 of NC_055960.1, read as the reverse complement.
GTTGCTTAGAGATAAACAAGAAAAACAGTGTTGTTAGGGGGTGGACACAGAGCATTCCTAAGGCTAAACTGAGTGGATGGACTGTTAAGTGCTGCTAATCGCTGCATTATCAAAGTGTCCCCCCCTTCAACCCACAGCCCTCCACACACACACACACACTCACACACACACACACTCACACACACACACACACCATGTAGAATGAAATTGCTGTGCAGTTTGGATACTGAAATTTTGCTTCAACTGCTTGAAAATGTCCGGAGCTTCACTATGTTAGCAGTGTATTGCGAACTGAGGTTTATGCAATGCAAAGTAAAGCAGGTTTTGCCTCCCCATAATCAGGCTACAGTTTTTGCAGTATTACAACAGTATTACAGTATTATTGAAGTTTATAACTGTTGTCCTAGAACCATCAACATGTGACACACACACACACACACACACACACACACCCACACACACCTTATTTTGTTCTCTTTTTTAGAGTTCCAGCAGCAGAATCTAAAGCATAGGTGTGAGGAATTGCACTCGCCACACATTTCCTGCAAAGATCCTGCTATAAAGACACCTTGAATGAGTCACACACACATAAACACACATTCTCACACGCGACGCCACCACACACACACACACACACACACACACACACACACACACACACACACACACACCCCTGGTGGAGACGGATGTTTAATTAGATTCCTTTTGCTGCATTAAGATGGAGTGCAGAGGAAACAGTGCCTAACTTCATCAGGCCAACAGCGAGCGAATCAGCTTCTTGCGCCCACCATTCACACCCAATTTACCAATTCCCAAAGTTAGTCTTTCTCCTCCATGGCAAATCCCCTTCTCTCTTTATTTAACCTTGAGACAGCAAGGGGGGAGAGGAAGGAGAGGGGGAGTCACTTCAGACAGGGAGAATGGAGGAGGACGGATGGATTGAGTGTAAGAGCGAGGGAGGAGGAGGAGGAGGAGGAGGAGGAGAGGGGAGGAGGAGGAGGAGAGGGGAGGGGAGATGGAGTCTGTAGCACACTGTCAGTCTGGAAGTCATTAAGCACTTGCCCAGAGGAATGGAGAAACCTGCTGTTGTGTCCATGACCTGTTTTTCACAAACGGAGGGCTACACAGGCCCAGAGATCTGCAACCCCCCCCCCCCCCTCTCTCTCTCTGTCCACAACCTCTCTCTTTCTTCTTCTTTCTGCCCCCCCCTCTCTTTGTTTCTCTCTGTTGTGGCGATAGCACTGACAAAATACAAGAGGACGAACAAAGAGGGACCACGAGGGAACTGTTGGAACTGTACAGAAGCGACAGTATGGCAGCTGTCCGCCCGCCCCTGCCCTGTTGCACACTGCACTTGATTGGCTGCACAGATTGTACTAATCCAGGCTGAATCGGAGGCATATCACGCATTCCAGCAGAGCTCAGAACTCCACAGCTATGAATCTCACTCGGCCTATTTTGTGCTCTGTGAGCAGCTGGGTGAAAAAAAATAAACTCACAAGGTGGAAAACAGGTGAAAAACGCCACTCAAGGTGTGCTAACATCAACACCCTCGCCACTCCAAATTAGGGTCTGTTGCCGACCCCCGCCTCATTAAGAGAAGAACACAGAGAGAGAGCGAGAGAGAGAGAGAGATGTAATCTTTCTGAGGGAGGGAATCTGGTGCCCACTGGGGGCAGTTCTCTGTTAGTGAGTGTATGTGTGTGTGTGTCTGATTTGTGACTCTGTGTGTGTGTGTGTGTGTGTCTGATTTGTGACTGTGTGTGTGTATGTGTGTGTGTGTGTCCCGTGAGTCGCAGTGGGACAAGTGAAAATGCCCTCTGTTTGTAGGAGTGGGTCCCCTGATGCAGATGCGCCAATGCACTGAATGGGCCGAGCATGAAAGGGCTTTATTTATTTACGCCGGGAGGGGTTCTGACTGTGCCTTTTGTCGGGAGCGGTGGCCATTACCAGTTCAAGTCAGAGTCTGTGCCCACTGCAGCTGCCCTAAGCCCTTCCTATGAGGTCCACCCCCCACAAAGACCGGGTTTGTCCCGGTGCTACTGGGCCGAATAAGACCGGATTGAAGGCACGCTAGCTGAAGGTCTGAACTGGCGCCCTGCTATTTGCATTTGCTCTGACTAAAAGTTTTCAGAAAATAAGAATATGTGTTATGCAAGGCCTGCTGCTAAAAGCCCAGCGGAAGCTTTGTATTACCTGGCAGCTCTTTATTTGAGATTTCTGTGAATAGAATGGCTGGGTGCCCATGCTGTGGAGACACTTTCCCAACAACTCCTCAGCTGGGCAGCGATCAGTGCCGCTGTGAAAAAGAACGCCCAGTGAACTTTAGTCTCTCAGACAGGGAGTGGCTGCAATCATTTATTGTCTTGTTCTGTAATTATTGTTTATTTGCCCCTGTCCAGAATTAAACTAATTACAGTAGTCTATCCTGTTGGTGCATGTAAACTGTCTAGAAAATACCTTTATTTTCTTTTATTGATGTGTAATGAGTTTTTCCATATGCTGTTTATGACATCTAATATTGTGGTTACAGTATATAGGACTGCTAAGTTTGTGAACAGGTGTTTTGTTTAACAGAATTTAGTGTCTCTTTTCTGGTGCCTATGGCTGGTTGCTAATGTACACAAACACAGACGTGACATTGAGTTCACATACCCGTATGCACACTCTCACGGACGCTCACAAGGAGTTCCCACGGACTCTACAAGATATCAGTCAGGCTGTCAAAGAGGCAGTGCCGGCTGTCGAGATAAAAGCCCTCACTTCCTCAGACTACCTGGCTCCTGTGTGAGTGTGTGGGGCTCGGGAGGGTCTTTCCCTTGTGGCTCGATCTCTCTCTCATTTACACACACACACACTGTACACACACACACACACACACACACACACACACACACACACACACACACACACACACGCACACACTGTACACACACACACACACACACTAATTTTTCCACATGGCCTCACCTGGAGTCTCCCACGTTGTCACTGAGCTCAGTGTCTTAACACAGGAAGCAGAGGAGACTTCATGAAACTGAGCCAGTGTGATCAGGGGCAAAACAGCCCATTTAAAGCTCTGCCTAGCCTGTCATTACCTTTGTGGGATTATGTGTGTGTGTGTGTGTGTGTGTGTCTGTATGTCACCTTTTGGAGGCCTCTTCTCACACACGCTCTCACACATATATTTTCAGACTTTCTTTCTCATTCATGTATTCTTTCTCTCTCCCTCCCTCTTTCCCTCCCTCCCTCCATCCCTCTTACTCTTTCACACACACACACACACACACACACACACACACACACACACTTTTACTGAGACATAAAGGGTTGGGCGACTTAAGACTGAGAGGCCATGACCAGTGGAACGTATTCATTAGATATGACAGGGGGCTGGGGGGTGGTGGTGGTGGGGGTCAGCGGGGGAAGGTGGGGCGGATGGAGTCACAGGCTGGCACTGGGCCCCTGGGTGCTGGGCAGCACACAGCCAGAGGGAAGCGTGTCGGGGGTTTCAAATCCACCCTGCATTATGTAATCTCTAAGGGGGCCTTCAGTGGGGACGGGGCAAGAGGGTAGTCGAGCCGGTAACAGAGGGGGTGGGGTGGGGGCTGGGGCTGTCTTAAGGGGACAGAGGGTTATGTGAGGATCCTAGACACCCTCAGGCTGTGGTGACTGCTTGATTTTTGTCGAGCAGAGAAGCAATGTTGGTGATAGAAAAAGAACATGTATTTGACGGATTATTTGGACACACAAACATACACACTCACACACAGACATCCACCACAAGCTACCCTTTTCATCTGTGTGTGAGGTGGCAAGGCAAACAAATGTGTCTGTGTCCGTGTGGTGGGGAAGCCATTATTTTACAGATTGATGGTGGTGTTCTCCCGGTACAAAGTGAAGACCGCCTCAGCTCTGAGCCTCTGCGTTTACACCCCCCCCCCCCCCCCTCGTCTTTCTCTCTCCCACTCTCTCACCATCTCCATCCCTCTATCCTCGTTCTCCACTTTCCTTCACGAGGCATCATTTGCATATCTCAGTTTTAAACTGTAAGTGTTAATTAGCACTCTCCTTTGAACAGATTGGGATGCCTGTTCAGAGGTTTTTGTGAATGTATGATTATTATGGGGTTTTTTTTTGTCCTCTTCCCTTCCAAGTTTCTTAGTTTTGCATAATTTTATATAAAAGAATGCCAAGGCTTTTATTATGCTCCGAAGGTTGCCCGTGAAGTCACACAAAGGAATACTAACGATGGGAATGGCCAGTGCCCGGTCAGTCCCGGACACATTTCGCTGTGCTCTTGCGAAATGTAGGGTGCAGACACCATGACACTCGGGTATTGTGCCTTTTCTTTACAATTCAAAGAACATGCATTGAACTCAGTTGGTAATGACTCTGAGATTTGTTTCACAGTGAGGAACGGCTATTATTTAGTTTTGTGTTATTTTATGGAGTAGCGTTAATTTCTTTCCATCGTGTCATTAGTTTGAATGACTCATTTTTGGTTCAGTGGAAATATTTGTGCCAAATGACAAGCCATTACAGGCACATTCAGTGGATTAGTTATTGATGCGTGTGTGTGTGTGTGTGTGTGTCCGTGTCCGTGTCCGTGTCCGTGTGTGTGTGTGTAAGAGAGAGATTGAGAAAGAAAGAGGGAAAAGGATTCAAGATATTTATTTGTTGTATACATAGTTATGATGATACTAAAATGAAATATTTTTATAAATATAATAATATATATAAAAAAAAGCCTAGTCAACTCCATGCCTACGAAACGAGAGGGAGAAAGACTGTTGAAGGAGGATGTTTGCATAGAAAGTAAAGACCTCCAAATTTGCTCCATCGCCTCTTTTGTGTGTTTGTTGTGTTTATGTGCTTTGTGTTTTGACTCGGCGATAACGAGAGGATAGTCCAAACATACTCCGTGTGCCTTCAACACTCAATGAAGATGATAAGATGGATTACAACCACTTCAAGTGCTACACAAATGTTCCGTGCGTGTGTGTGTGTGTGTGTGTCTGCGTGCGTGCTTGCGTGTGTTTGCGTGTACACATGCATGGGTGTGTGAGTATATAGTGTTTAGAGAGACAACACACCCTTGTTCTAGTTACAATATGAAATGGATGGGAGGTAATACTAGTGCCACATTGCCAGTGGAATGGTGTGTGTGTGTGTGTGTGTGTGTGTGTGTGTGTGTGTGTGTGTGTGTGTATCCTGGCCCTTTCCTTAAGTAGCACATATTTCTCCTCACCGTCAGAGCTGGAGAATTGTAGCTCCATTGCTTTCCATGAGACATGTAGTGTAGTTAGTGTTACATAGTGGGCATGTTGTTATGTCTACTTAGATCAGAGTAGATTTCATCTCTAAGTTTTGTTAAGACTTGGAAATGTTAGAGGTAATGCACAGTTTGAACACTTCTTGTCAACACACCCATGTCCACATATCGCACACATATTTGCACATTTACGTAGATCTTGAAATGGTTGCAATCCCTCGTATCCTCTTTGAGTGTCTGTGTGTGTGTTTGTCTGTGTGTGTGTGTGTGTGTGTGTGTGTGTGTGTGTGTGTGGTGCCATTTCATACCCGAGGAAAAGATGTCTGTGTACTCCAGCTGAGGCGCCTTAGGTGGGATTTGAGAGGTGGATTTCGGTGCCCCCCTGCTGTGCCCGTCTCTGCCAGCTGCCTAAATACCACCCTGGCATGCCCGGAGGAAGTCAGTGTGACATCCCAGACAGCAGCACATGCTGGGATGTACTTGGGCATTGAAGTGGAACAGATCCATGCTAGATTAGGCCCAGATGTGGGCCAGACCCCCATCAAATCCATGGGCCAGACCTGGGCCATATCCATGCTAGCTCCAGGCTAAAGCAGGGCCAAGGATTAAGTCCAGGGACAGCCTCTCACAGCAGCCTGTGTCTGGAACTGTATGCCTTGGCTGAGACGGCAATGAGGTGGTTCTTTGCTGCTGCTGCTGCTGAAATGCTACGGTCACATAGACACTTCTCTGTACACACATACACACACACACACACACACACACACTGGGAAGAGTCAGGCAAACAGACACAAGCAGAGCTTGGTGTGCTGTGGATGAGACGGACCTTGAAAACGTGGCCATGGAAATAGTACCTTTTTAGTTTGTGTTGGTGTTCGGTGTGTTTTTGTATCTGGTTGTGCCGGTATAGCAGTGCATGAGTAATGTCTGAGTGAGGGCTCACAGGCCATGGCGTGCCGTGCCTGAGTGGTGCGGTGGACGTTAGGCAGGTGAAATTGTTTTCCTTTGAATAGAAGCGACTCGCCAATCCCACAGAAACCCATTGGAATGTCTTGGATAGTTATTAGCTTGTTAAACTGATTCAGTCATGCTGGGGTTGAGTCTGGTATAATGGAGGTATTAAGAAAACGAATGGCAAAAAAGCAATTATCCACAGAAAAAATCACATTTTTACATCAGTGGTGTGGTACGTTTGTCTGGAGAGGCGGTAAGATGCCAAGCTGTAAGGAAAGCAAATAGGTAACATCTCCGTCTGGAATGTGTTTGTGTAGTGAGCGGTTGAGATGTGGCCTTGAGAGTAATAGCCCCAATCAGCCTCAGAGGACATGTTGCCCTTTAATGTCTTCAGCCTAAATGCTAACGGCGATGACACAAGCGCTGCTTCTCATTGTTTCCCGGTTTTGAGTGTCTTGTTTGGACTTTGTGCATGGTTGTGTAACAGCTCGCATGAGAACCATGGCTGGAAAAGTTAATAGAGCATCGGCGAGGGGCAGGGGTTATAGATGGCCATATGAAGCAGATGCCGGGCTTCGTGCTCGGCATGTGAGCCTCACAGGGTGAGGTCTCTGCTTTGCTTGTGAAGTAGGCCTACGGCAGACCCCTGCCACACACATTGCAGATGTACGACCCGCATGACTTTTTTTTTTTTTTAGCCTATGAGGCTAGCCGGAATGGGAGTCTATGCTGGCTAACAGCATCCGTTGCCAGTCAGGTGACATTTGGGCTCTGTATCGCACATCTAATGCAGCTCAGAAAGTAGCAACCGAGCCCCTTTTCCTTCCCCCTCCCATGTGCTTTTTTTAAGACTTTTTTTTTTTGTGCTTATCGTGTCTGTGCACATTACTGCAGTACCGTGCCCACTTTAGTGCGAGTTCTGTTGGAGCCGATTTCAGTTAGTAGGCTGTCGGCAGAGCTGTGGTGCAGGTTCACAACAAAAATGAGAGGAGGAGGAGGAAGAGGAGGATTGGCTGGGCCTTGGTGCAGCACAGCGCTACGCTACGCTAATCTAAAAACATGTCGACTTAGCCCGTGGGCGTCTTAGCACTGAGTCCACTGACAGCAGACAGCCGTTTGCCTTCAGGAAAAAAAAGGAAGGCTTTAGAGAGCATTCATTTCAGCTCCTGGAACATTCCTCTTCCTTCCTTCATTTATGTAAATTAACTTTTAAAAAAGCTCTTCCAAATTACCCTGGTCAGGGTAGGTAGCAACACGGGGAGACCCGTATTTCATGAAACCACTTTAAGCGCCAGTAGATTGTTATCCCAGGCATGTTTTGATTGTGCAGTCATCATGGCTCAGATGAGGCACCCAGGAGTCACCTGGGAAAGGTATTGTTCTGAGGTTCTGCCAGATCCCTCGCAGCCACAATGCTTTGTCTCAACCACGCATCTAGTCATTCCTGGCGGTAACTCGCTTCAGCAATAGCCTGGCTAAAAGGATGACACAAAAATGTGTCAGGGCTACTCATCCTTTGAAGGCCATAGCCAACAGTTGTAGTTAATGTTTTCAGTTGAGAGCTGCAGAAGTTATTGTTATCAGCATAATTTTCTGCTACCATAGCTCTTTATTGATTCCTCGTGTCATAATCTGTTCTTTTGTATGAGAAATTGGAATGCCATCCTGAGTGGCAGTTGCCATTACTAAAAGAGCTTGACCTTTGACCTGGAGTCATGTGTTCTGTGAGTGACATTATCCATTATTAGCGATTAGTCATTCCCATTGTTCGTAAACTGTTGGAGCGAAGGTTCTTATTAGACATTTTCCAGTGTTTAACCTGTCTCTTCGATCTCTGGCTTACAGGACGAATCATTGAAATAAATGTGCACTTCTGAAATCCCACAGGAAATCAGAAGCACCTGTTTGTAGCAGCAGCAACAGAAAGATACCACATCAATGAACTGTCTCTTTTTCTCCCTCCTTTATGCTCTCTCGCTCTTTCTTAGTCTCTCTCCCTCTCTCTTTTTCCCTCAATCCCTCACTCTCTTTCTTTCCTACTCTCCCTCTGAGTGAATGGCATGCAGCTTCGTCATAAGTGCCCTGTGTCACGTTCGCCATGTGACGTGTCTTACAGCCAGGAGCTCCATGCGCCAGCAGGTCCGCAGGCCGATCGCCGTGCCCCAAAACAAAGGCTCCTCTTCGGGACTTATCCTCTCCTTGCAGCCCTTATGTCGCATGTGATCACATATTACATCAAGAGGCTTAAGGACTCAAAGCACACCGGTGCTAACCCGACCACAGGCCATTCCAAAGGCTATTTGGAGGCTTTCATACAGGCAGTGCGAACTCGTGCCGAAGTACGTCAGTCTGTGCAATGATGGAACATGTTGGCCCCAGTTTTTGTAAACAGTCATGTCTTAGGTGCTCCAGTTTGGGTGGTGGAAATGTGACATGTGTTTGAACAGCTTAATGTCTTGTAGTGTTCTGTTTCTTTTATACATCCCTATAATAACCAACCAAGGAAGCATGAACTTGTTCCTTCCCCTGTTATTTATCACTAGGAAATGCTGAACTCTTCTACAGTAATACCGATATACTGTACATGTATCTAGTAAAAAGTTTCATATATGTTGATCACAGTAATATCTGAACTGTGATCAACAACAACCTGATTATATTTGAACCATCCCATTCACTAGGACATGCTCCATACTGCAATGGTACACTGGCCCTCTGCAGTTTGTGTAGACTTCAAGCTCAGTTCAAACTGCCCCCCAGAGGAAAAGCAGAGTGTCATTTCCAGATCTGGGTCGCAGGACCTGCTTCGTGTGCATGGAGGCTCTCTGGGCTGAATGAGCAGGATTCTGGCGCCGGACTACCCTCCGTTGAGTTTTAAAAGGCCCTGTCTGATTCACATTATCAGTGCGTTTTTTCACTGAAGCTGGGCCAAGCCAGTGCAAGAATGGAGCTCAATAGAGAGCGCACTCCTTCCTGTGCATGGGGTGATTCTCCCCCTCCCCTCCCCTCCCCTCCTCTCCTCTCTCTCACTCTCGTTCTCTCTTTCCCTTTCTCTCACTCTCTTTCTCTCTGGCTTTTTCCGTCTGCCTATGCCAGTGCTGCTTTCCTGAACTTTATTTGAAGGTTGCTCTCTTTCTCTCTGTGACACTTTTTATATATTTTATATATTTGCATCCTGTACCTGTTTCTTCTCCATTATTCTTTCTCTCTTTCTTTCTCCCTTCCTCCCTCCCTTCTCTTTCACCCTCACTTTATGACTTTTAAAAAAAAAAAAAAAAATGGGTCAGCAGATGTTAGAAAAGCAACCAGAGCACAATGGTGGGAGAGAAGAGAGAGAGACAGAGAGAGGTGCGGCCAACACTAACAGTTTGGACTTCTGCGTAGGCTGTCTGGGAGATATGGACCCTTCAGACACGGAGTCCTCAGTTGGGGGACTTTTTCATGCACTTTTTCATTTGATGAGTCACATTCAGATCCCAGCAGTGACACGTAAGAAACACGAGAGTTGAGAGTCAGAGAGCACTTCAGCGCTCAGGACATAGCGTGTTCTCAGCTGTTTTTCCTCTCACGCTAACATAAAAACACATTTTGTATTAATTATAGCACTCTACACTCTACACTCTCTAACACTCTACACGTTCAGGTAAAGCTTTTCCTTTTTCCTTCCACATTTATTTGAAATGTGCACTGATTTATTTTCCGTTTTTCTCACTGGACTGTCTACATTTCCCCAGCCTGTTTTGTTACATAACCATACAGAGAAAACATCTCACAATAAGCCCAGTACAAAGTGTATCCCCCATTTGCTTGTTCAATATTGACTTGAAGATACAAAAGACTAATTAACTGTTGGCTAGCTCTGCCATTAAGACTAGCTAGTGTCCTCAGTTCCCATGGCCTCCCTTAACTTCACTGATTTTCTATGCAGGAGCATCTTGAACAGGATAATAACAGGATGTTATTTTTCTTTTCAATTAAAATGTCTTTTTTGCCCACCATTGCGTAATTCCCCAATCAGAGCGACAGACTTGCAAATAGACCAAGTCTGGGATGACTCAAAGCAGCAACACCGGATGCTATGTTACCCACAGTGTTGTTCCAGTTTGAGAGAGAGAGAAGTCAAGGCCCATGGAAACAAGCTGCACACCTTGCAAGTAAACAGTGATTTCATGACAAGAGTGTGACCAAACCAACATTAGAGCTTAACAGCATATTGTTAACAATACCCTAAATTACAGTGGTGTCATAATTTAAGTATCGGTGTGGTGAAGATGATCATAAACAGTCTCAGACAGCTGCTGGTAGGCCAGAGGTGACATTCACATTACAGGAAGTGTAACCACAAAAACAATTTGGCAATAGAACAAGTGATTTGGGTGAGAGGGTTGAGTGATGTCAAGAGATATTATTGCACAGTTGGGGAGGGTGCCATTGCTGCTGCTGCTGCATCATTTAGATTTATTTAGGCTCCCTGGCAGTCATTCCACAAACCAATTTCTTTTGATCCTATAAGCCCTCTGCTGTAGCCTATCTTAGAAGGAGGTTGGAGTTGGGTAGAGGTGGTGGTAGTGGACGGCTGGGGGTTGTTTCCCTTTCTACAATGTTTCTGGACATCACTTTATTGTGTCTGCATGAGTTAGTAGCCTATGTTATATTTAGCTTTCATTTAGCCTGAAATGCTCCCTTATTTTCTATAATTAGCTTGCATAACCTCCGGTATTCTCTGAATTATAGATTTTGAAAGGTTGATGTGGCTAAAGGGGTGAGATGAGCCATTGTTACTGCTCAGAATGTCATATTGCACAATATAAATGCTGTTGTGTTCCTTCTGTGGAAATGTAGCAGCAGCTCTTTTGTTGTTGATTTGATTAAGCATTACATTCATAATTTCTGAGATGCCTTCAAATCCTGATCACAGTTGAAAGCTTTACATCTGCATTAGCCCACACTCCTTCACATCTTCTTTATGCTAGAAGAACAAGGTTTGCTGTGAAAATGAAAAGATCTGAAGCCCTTAATTCTTGCGACATCACACGTCACCCAGAGGTGGTGATGGTGCAATGGTGGTCACAGAACATGGCAGATTTGGCGTTCTGCACAAGCAGGTTTCAGGCATTATCCTGCAGACTTCTGCTGATGCTTCTTCTTGTGCTGATTTAGTTGAAGGCAAACATCTTGGCCAGTCGTGGGTGACGTTACTGGTTCGGCACATGCAGATACTCATTCTCTCTCTTCCTCTCTCTCTCTCTTCCTCTCTCTCCCTCTCTGTGTATAATCAGGGCTCTGGAGTCTCTGGGCGGGGCAAATCTGACCAGCGGCTAATCGCCTGATTGCTGCTGGGGCTGTGGACTTTCATTGGGACTTGTTAGGGCCATGCTAATCACGCTAGCAATGTTAATGCTTCACAGGACTTCTCTCTGTGTGTGTGTGTGTGTGTGT
>NC_055960.1:25181230-25193730 GCF_018492685.1 Alosa sapidissima | reverse complement strand
GGCCCATAATTCTATTTTCACTCTCTTGGCCTTCAGGACTAATGCAGCACACGTCTGCATCCTCCTGTGCATTGCTGCTTAGTCCAGGGCTTTGTGTAAGGCTGTAGCTCCTTAGGATTAGCCTGTAGCTGCCTGAGAGTGCAGGAGTTGGTGTTTTTTGAGGAACATTACTGACGTCCAGCCGGTTTAACTTCATCAGAGAGCCAGAATTATTCATGCAAAAGCAGAAGCGGCCTCTTCGGTGTGGTCTCAAAATAAAATAAACTGGGTTGTTTTGACCTAAAAACAGTGCTCGATTACGTAGGAGCTAGAGGGAGCCGAGCTCCCTTAATGGTACCGATCTACTAGCACGACACGTCATACGCATGGGGTCGCGCTGCCTCCCCTCGTTCAGTCGTGTGTGGGCGTTTCGTTTAAAATCTCAGCTACCAGCTCATATTCAAGAGCTTAATAGTAAAATTACATTGAAAATAGCCTAGGCCTCAAAGAACTAATATATGACTTATCTGGTTAAAAAGGGTCATAGCTTAGTCTAGAGTGCAATTGTTTAGGTTTGAATATTGTTTGATGATTGTTTGATTATTGAGTAGTTTGTAGTAGCTACTGTATATTTAAGCACTACCCTAGTTCAACTTCAAGCACTGATCAAATGCTACAGGAGAGGAAGGACGGAGAGAAAAGGCAGTGTGTAATTCTCAATCTGCTTTTATAATTCCATGGTATTCTGCAACTTTCACATCCAGTCAGTGATGGCTCAAGAGAGGATTATTGTGCAAGTCTAGTCAGTGTTCTCTTAGCCAGGTTTCACTTCACTTATGAGTAACCCCTTACAAAAATAACTATAGAAATCTTTTAGTGTTTTGTATAGTATATTATCTTTACAAGCATGATCACATCATATACTTTCCCAAAACTATATAGCCTAGTATAACAGATGGCCCTTACAATGAGCTTACTGTGGTAGTAAAATTAGGCCTACACTGAAAATAGCCTAGCCCCCCCCCCCCCCCCCGTCTTTCAATCCTAGTGACGTCCCTGTCTCTTACCATTAAAGACGTTAAATTAAAATATAGGCTACTACTGGACATAAACCTACATACGCTCTTGAAAACAGCACTTCACCACCACACCACTAGACTATATGAGCAAACCGCATACGATCGATTTGACAGCACTCACAAGTCCGAAGAAGTCACCCTGCTTTGATGTGAGTGTTTGGTCTATTTACATAGGCGCTCATTGGGCTAGCATACATGGTTTGATACATGCTGAAAAAGTCCTGTTTGCTGTTGAACTTGCGCTTCGCCTCTTCTATGTTTATTAACAAACCCATAAATTACGGCCCATAATACAGCTTACTTTAATGATTGTGTGAATTGATCTGTAGCTATCCTCTGCCTATGGCTCCAGATAGCCTATCTGAGACGGTGGTCTGGTTCAAATGAGTTACATTGTGAAATTGAGAATGGCACTCCGACTAAATTGTTTAGTCTATTTCTTTGTATTGTGAAATTGAAATGAAATATGGACTATTGCAATCAATAATATGTTGAAATTAATTAAAAGGAATCAATTTCTATGAAAAATCTCTGTCAGTTGTGTGCGTGTGTCAAGTTATAGCCTATAGGGCTACCGTGCGCATACTGCGCAAAAGCGGCACTCGCGCCTAGGCTATTTAATTGTATCGCCTTTAGGCTATGCGCGGGATGTGCCAACTTTTTATTAGATAGAGAGACCCCCTTAAAGACACAAAGATAATTCAAGCCCTGCCTAAAAAGCAGTAATAACATATTTGTGTCAGCTCAAGAATTGAATCCAAGTTTAGTGGCCAGTTTGTATGTGTGTCTGTGTCTGTGTCTGTGTCTGTGTCTTTGTCTGTGTGTGTGTGTGTGTGTGTGTGTGTGTGTGTGTGTGTGTGTGTGTGTGTGTGTGTGTGTGTGTGTGTGTGTGTGTGTGTGTGTGTGTGTGTGTGATGAGAGAATGTTGTTAAGCCAGTAAGTGAATAGTGGGAGTGGTGGACAGAGCTGAGTGATGTCTGTGTGGCATCAGTAAAAGTCTGTGCCAAGGTTTCTCTGTGCCTGTGATGATGATGAATGAATGAATGAATGAATGAATGATGATCTAGCCATTGTATAGGATTAAATATAATTACACAATTCTCTTTTATGAAATGGACCACATTTAAACAGAAAGGCGGCCATTGTCAGTTCTCATTCACTTAAGTAATATAGTAACACACACACACACACACACACACACACACACACACACACACACACACACACACACACACACACCTTATAGCATGCGTTTAACTGAAGGAGTCTGGCTCTGAGTCTGGTAGTCTGTGTCTGTATGAGCACTCTGTCACTCTGATTCAGTCCTGTTCGGGATGACCTGTAAGCTCAGCTCCCTGGGGCTCCCTGGTGAACACACACACACACACACGCACACACGCACAGTCAGTGGAGAAGGCATCAATTTTTCATAATTGTTCATACAAGGGCAATATGTGGCCAACGCGTCTCTGTCTGAAGTGCTCTTCTGTCTAGACCACTATAACGGCAATTTTTGGAAGGTGTGTGTGTGTTTGCCCGCTTGTTGACTAAATCGAAATATGAGTGCACTCCAAAAGAGAATGTTGATTGTGTTGTGTGTGTTACACATGGGGTTGTTTGAGGGTGGTGTGGATACTTAAGTTGGCAATACTGTGTGAAGATACAGTCTCTGTGTGTGTGTGTGTGTGTGTGTGTGTGTGTGTGTGTGTGTGTGTTTGCTCGCTTGTTTACTGTAAATCGAAATATGAGTGCACTTCAAAAGACAATGTTAATTGTGTTGTGTGTGTTACACATGGGGTTGTTTGAGGGTGGTGTGGATACTTAAGTTGGCAATACTGTGTGAAGATACAGTCTGTGTGTGTGTGTGTGTGTGCGTGCTTGTGTGTGTTTTCTTCTAGTCTAGTGCAGGGCTTGTCTGTCTGGTTCTAACAATGAAAGACTTTGTGTGTTTACAGTGTGTCCAAGACCTTCTACATGCAAATACACACACGCACACACACGTACACACACACACGCACACGCACACATGTACACACACACACACACACACACACACACACACACACACACACACACACACACACACGCACACACATGTACACACACACACACACACGCACACACATGTACACACACACACACACCCACACACGTACACACACATGCACACACACACACGTACACACACACACACACACACACACGCACACACACGTACACACTCACATGCACACACACGTACACGCACACGTACACGCACACACACACGTACACACACACGCACACACACACGTACACACACACGCACACACGCACACCGGGCTATTATCATTACAGCTACATGGATCCCACATACTGGACCACACACATCACACATACTCTAGCAGCCTATACTGTATGTTACATTTAGACTTTGTGTTTGTTTTTTTTTTCCTTTTTGTTTGTCTTCTTTTATTTCCCGTGTTGGATGATGACTCCAGACAGAGTCAGTCGGACACATTTTTTAATCCTATCTTTTTCAATCTATTTAAAAATCCCACAATTGTCTCTGACTGCCAGCAATATTTAACCACCAACATAGTGTTCTCCCTTTCTTGGAGAGAAATGGATAAATTAATAGATGTCGTGAGAGAGGGGCTTTAGAGAGATCCCAATGTTCCCAAATGGGAGGCCCTTAATCATTGAATTGTACAGCAGTTAGCTTTTTATTGTGGTGACTTGGTGACTTAAAGTAGCATGATAAGTGCCCGTGGCCAATACAGAGCCTGCTGAGAGACATAGCCCTGGAGGCCCCATGTGAATCCCTGGCCTTTCCTGCTCTTCCATGCCCAAGGCGATGCCCCTAGCTCTGGCTCATAGGGCAAGCAGAGGCCCTGCAGAGCAGAGAGACCCATAATTACAGCAGAGCTCAGTGATTGAGTCCCAGATGAGCAGTAGAATTTCCATGCCCAGGGTTGTCCTTGGGGCTTGTGCAGGTGCATGTATCGATTCTTTGTCTGTCTTGGTAAATGGTTAATCGACCTGAAGTCCTCCTACGGCCAAGTAGGCTTAAGGTGTGTTAATGATGGAGTCCAGCGCACATGTGCACACACACACACACACACACACACACACACACACACACACACACACACACACACACACACACACACACACACACACACACGTTTGCACAGATGTGTTTACGTACAAGCATGGTCTGTTAATGCCCAGCACTCATTTAAACATCACCCACTCTAAGACTCACTCACTCACACACACACACACACACACACACACACACACACACACACACACACACACACACACACACACACACACACAGCATTCATTATAATACCTAGCCCTAATGATGCCTATCTCTCCTAACAGAGCAAAACTGCACTGCATGTCCAGACAGCTGTGCCATGACGAGAACGGGAGCTGTGTGCTACTGCAAGGCTGGATATGAGATCAGCGAGGATGGAAAGACCTGCAAAGGTATGGCACACACACACACACAATTAATAAATGTCTGTGACCCCCCCCCCCCACACACACACACACACTCATACTCATACACACTATACATTAAATATATGGGCACTTTTTCAAGCCAGTTTATGTCTTTGCTCTAGTTGACTGGCCTGTGCTGGCTGGTGAGTCCAGATCAGAGCCTCTTCATCAGGGATCAGGCGCAATATGTCAGCCAGTAATGCCAAGCCTTTGTGTGTGTGTGTCGTGTATTTTTGAGCAGTACTGAGATCCAACACAGACACACACACACACACACACTCACACACACACACATACACCTGCTTACTGTTGATATCTCCGTTGCTGTGGATTTGCACACAAAGGGCACAGATGTAACTCCTGTTGTCAGAGTGTGCCCTGCATGTCTGCCAAGGCACCATCTATTACACTATTTGTTCAGGCCCATCTCTTGATAGCTCCCCTGCCTGCAGTTGTAAACACACACACACACACACACACACACACACACACACACACACACACACACACACACGTAGACTCTCCTTGTGGATAAAAGGTTTAGTTGTTGCCTTGGTGTCGGGATGGTGCAGGGCAGGTCACAGTCGACCCCCTACCCACACCCAAGCACTTAGATCCATCAGCCAGGAAAACACATGGGGAATCGGTGGTGATGTTGGTGGGGGGGGGGTCTGGAGGGGTCTGGGGTTGAAGCATTCCTCTGTGCGACCATGGGAAGATGCGTAAGCCTCATGCTGTGGGGTTTGTTTGGAGGAATTTGGGGCCACGGCACAGTCTTCACCAACCAGACAACAGATGAGTCCGACCTGGCTCGGGTTCGGCTCGGGTCTGGCTGTGACCAATCATGGACCCGGGGTCAGTCTGTTCCCAGAGGGTCTGTGCTAGTTCTCCAGCCCGTAGAGCATGAAATGGCGGTGAATCCATTTCTAATACACGGACATAGTGTTCACTCGTCTTATTCCGGAAAGATTCAAACGGTTTCACCACAAGGCTGAAAGAATAGGTGAGAGAAATGTCTGTGTACAGAGACCTCTCTAAACATCAAGGTCTCTGAATAGCAAGCAGCCGCTTATAAAACTCTAGATATTTCTGGGTGTTTTCAAGTCCCAGGGAGAGGTAGAATGGCATGAAAGCACAATGGTGAAACCTCTATCAGCAAAAATAATTGCGAGATGAAATAATCAAGAGCCTAATGATGTGTCTCAAAAAGTCTAATCAAGTCTGCCGTTTATCTCGTTTGTGTTGTACAAATATTGGAGGCTTACATCACTGGACATTGTTGAACACACAAGAATCACACAAAGTTTTTAATTTACTGACACATCCATTTGAGGAAGTGTGTGGCTGGAAGTGCTGCTTATTAAAATGACAAGCAACCTTTTTAAATTTAAATAACTATGGTTACTTGTTACATAACCATAGAGGTCATCTTTTACGAATAGAAAAGTGAAAATCTCTTGCATTGAAGACACAAGCTCTCTCTCTCTCTAAATATATTCAGAAAACAGTATATGTCATAAAATAATATATTTAGAATATGCATACTACGTACACTTGTACATACACAATGTATTTGTATATTACTTGTCATTTAGTGAATTGTGTGTTTTACAAAAGTGTCTTTCTCAGTCAGTCCCTTCTGCCATTAGTATTTGTCATTGGTCCTGGAAACCGTTGATTGTATGATGTTGTTGATGTTCTGTGTTTTGCCCTTGTCTTGTTGGTCAGACTTTGATGAGTGCACCCTGTACGGCACGTGCAGTCAGACCTGCACCAACACAGAGGGCTCCTACACTTGCTCCTGTGTGGAGGGCTACCTACCGCAGCCTGACAACCGCTCCTGCAAGGCCAAGAACGGTAGGCTTCTACACACACACACACACACACACACACACACACACACACACACACACACACACACACACGACTATGCTTTATCGTTGGCAGTAGAGTTGTGCAAAAGTATGGCAGTATCCCACAGATAGAATACTTCTATTATTTGGCTCTCCTCACTGACCAATGGAGCCATCAGCTATCTAGTCAGAGTGTCTGAGTAATAAGGTTGAATGGCAGGTTTGTGCTATAATCTGTGATGTATTGTGTACATGCCAGACTCATATTGGCTTTAGTCTGTTTGCTATTTTTCTTCTATGTCCTGTTCCTCTCCTCTTTTCTCCTCTCTTCTCTCATCCTCTCCACCTCTTTTTCTCCTCTCTTCTGCACCCTTTTCCTTTTCTCTTCTTTTCTACTCAACTCTATCATCTTGTCATTATGACACCTCCTCTACCTTTTTTGTAATTTCTTCTCCTCCTTCCCCCTCTCCCGTAGTCCCAGTCGACCACCCGGCCGTCCTGCTCATCGCTAACTCGCAGAACATCCAGGCCACGTCACTGAAGGGCGCCAATGCCCACAGCCTGCCCTTCACCGGCACCAAGCAGACCACTGCCATGGACTTCCTGTACGCACAGGAGTCGGTCTGCTGGATCCATGTGGGCGATGCCCCCGCCGGCACGCAGCTCAAGTGTGCCAAGATCCCCAACCTGAAGAGCGTCACCGACGAAAGGGCCATCAACATCTCCCTCAGTCTGCACAGTACGTCATGCCCAAACCTTCATTTTGTCTACACGGTGAAATACACTACAAATCTCACACAGTCTTCACAAGGAAAATATACTTTCAATCTTTTACTACATAGTATTTTACATTCACTCGACTCACTTCAGAGTAAATGACACTTGTACACTTACTATGTCTATACAGCAAGTTACGCTTAAAGTTAAAGTTTCACTCCGTCTGCACAGTAAATTGTTCTCTTAATCTCACTCTGTCTGCACAGTAAGATGTCCTGAACTTCTGTTTGGGTCTGCTTAATAAGTTAGCCTTGACATCTCACTTGAGTTTGCAAAGTAAGCTGCTCTCAGCTTAACAACAAGATGTAGCTAACATTTCATTAAGCCTGTACAGTAAGATAGCTAACATCTCATTAAGACTGCACAGTAAGATATAGCTAACGTCTCATTAAATCCGTACAGTAAGATATAGCTAACATCTCACTAGGGCTGCACAGTAAGATACTGTATAGCTAACATCTCATTACAGTAAGTCTGCAGAGTAATTACCACTGAGTCCTTACAGTAAAGTACAAAATAACATCTGAGTTACAGTACAGTAGTTAAAACTGAATCTACACAGTGACCAACATCTCATTGGGTCTGGACAGTAAGTCGCCGTTAACATTGGATTATGCATCAAAGTCTCACTGTCTTTTACACCCAACACATTAAGAAACCCTTTTCATATGAAACTGTTGTCATCACAAAAACCCTTTAAGTAACTTACAGTGAACAGCTCTCTGAAGCCTGGAAAGTCTGCATCAGCAGAGCGCAACTTTATAAAAGCACATTCTCACAGGTCACAAGTTCAGATTACAAAGCTTTAGCTTTTTCGTCAACAAAGAATAATGGATGCTGTTAAAACACAGGTTGAGGAGGGTTATTACATTTTGTGTGTACTGTATTTGTGCATGCGTGTGTGTGTGTGTGTGTGTGTGTGTGTGTGTGTGTGTGTGTGTGTGTGTGTTGGCTTAACTATTTTGATAGTTGTGTGTGCCACAGCTGGTTACTAGTAGTAGATAAAGAGCAGATGGAGTGTGTGTGTGAGAGAGAGAGAGTGAGAGAGAGAGAGAGAGGGGAGGTTCTTTTTTCTTCTTCTCGTTAAGAGAGACAGGAACCAGGTCCTGTGAAGTGAAACATGTGTGAGTCTATATAACACAGGTCACTCCCTTTCTCTCTCTCTCTCTCTCTCTCTCTCTCTCTGTCTCTCTCTCACTCTCTCTCTCTTCTCTTCTCTCTGTCTCTCTCTCTCTCTCTATCCCTCCCTCTTTCTTCCTCTATTCCTCTGCTCTAGGCCAGCTTTTATGGCAGCACTTACATGGCGCTTTTAAACACGAGAGGCAGGCAGAACTCACAGGCCATTTTACCCCTCCATGCTGTGAAACAGACACACAGACACACACACAGACACACACACAGTTGTTAGTACACATGCTCATTTTGTTTTCCCTCTTCATTTTTTTTGTTATACCACACATGCACACAGTACTTACCCTCCCTTTCTCTCTCTTTCTTTCTCTCTCTCTCTCTCTCTCTCTCTCTCCTCTCTCTTTCACACTCACACACACACACACACACACTGCCTCACTCTCTCTCTCACACACACTCACAGACTCAGCACACTCAGCACACTCAGCACACTCATGTAGCCTACACCAGACCCATTTGTGCTACAGGAACTTGATGCTTTATATAAACAGGCCCGAAATACAGGAATATCAGTTTGGTCTGAAAGCTGGTGTGTTTATACGAGGTGGGCTGTTTGTTTTTCTTTTGTCATGCTGTTCACAGTGCCATGTGGGAGAGGCAGAGAGGGGGCAGAGGCAGGGAGGGTGGAGAGAGAGAGAGAGAGAGAGAATGAGAGAGAGAGAGAGAGAGAGAGAATGAGAGAGAGAGAGAGAGAGAAGGATGGAAGACTAATTCAGTGAGAATGACTGGACAGTGGGAGAGAGTAAGAGAGGGAGAAGGATAGGAGTATGCAGAGAGAGAGAGAGAGAGAGAGAGAGAGAGAGAGAGAGAGAGAGAGAGAGAGAGAGAGAGAGAGAGAGAGTTGGAGAGAAAGAGGGAGAGTGGGAGGTGGTCTTGTTTTGTCCTCTGTGGCGGCTGCCATGCTGCTGGTATTTACATTCCTTCTCTGGACCCCACAGCCAAATGTGCCCACAGCATTCCGACACACACACACACACACACACACGCACACACAATCCTTTTGGTTTTACACACAACCTCATACAGATACAGTCACACAAACACGCTGAAACGTCTACAAACACTCACACACCCAAGCAAACACATCACACATACTCACTTCATACTCACACACACATGCACACACACACACACACACACACTATAAGAGGCAGTCATTTTCTCCCATTGGTTGCTAGGTCATTAGTGATGTGAATAGCTGTGCTCCAATGAGGCAGAATGTAATAGTCTAGCCCTCTTACACACAAACACACACCCACCCACACACACACACACACACACATACACTCTCTTACTCTCTGTGAGGCCCATTTCATATACCCACATGCACTGTGATGCTAAAAGGGACTGATTGAATAAAGATTACATTACATGTGTGTATTTAGTCTAATGTATTACAGTGTCATGCTAACAAGCATACCCAGGTCCTCTCCCCTTCTCCCCTGTGTCCCCCCTCACACACACACCTTCACCACTTCCATGCCCACTACAGGCCCTACAACTATATAATCCAGACAGGGAAACGATAAAGAGGTTGATCACTTCCTGCCAACAGTTGTCAGACTTCCTGTCTGAGGGATTGTGGGTGTAGCCACTTACTCTCTGTGCCAGGCTGTGAAAGAGGGGAAATGGTGAAGGAAACAGTAGAGAGAGAGAGAGAGAGAGAGAGAGAGAGAGAGAGAGAGAGAGAGAGAGAGAGAGTTCTTGCCGTGATTTAAAGCTTCTTCCTCCATTGCTACTTGGCCGAGTTGAGTTGCAAATTGCAGGTTTAAACTTCAGGAGTCTTTAAGATGTTAGATCTGAAAGTTACACAAGAGAAGCATGCTGTCTGCTAAATCCCAACTGAATTCAGTGAGGCCTTTAAATTCAGGCCGTTCTGTGTCGGCAGCGTTGTCTGTGTAGCTACATTATCAAATGCTACACGTGGCCATGGGCCAGGAGAGGTTTTCTGGCTGGCTCATAGCACACTCCAAACTAGGTGAGAGTTCATAGGTCGAAGGTCAATGTTCTGCTGACATGGTTTATTGAGCTGGTGTGAGCCAGCTTGACATTTGGTTAAGGTGTCATGGAAGGAACAGGGGTGGGGTCCTCTCACAGGAAGGATGCGTTAGCAGTGAGTCACGCTCAAAGCATGGCAGGCATATGAGGTGTCCAGATGTGTCTTCTTCTCATTGCACACACACTGCGCGCGCGGCGCGCGCGACACACACACACACACACACACACACACACACAGAGGTGTCCAGATGTGTATTCTCACTTTACCTCGTTTCCTGGCAAGTAGCGGGAGCATCAGCGGAAGTTGGATCACACGGTGGCCGACACCTTGTGAAATGGGCTAATCTGTCTCACTTGTTCTTTCTCTTTTTGACATTGCCTTTCTGTTTCTCCCCATTCTGTTTTGCACTTCTATAAATAGATTTCACTGCTCCCTTCTTTTCCACTGCTCTTGCTTCTCCATTGTGAGTCCTGCTGTCTTTAAATGCAGTAACAGAGATCTGGGAGCATTGTTTCCACTGCAGTCTGTGGCGGTGTTGACAGTTTCAGTTAGAGCATGTCAGCTCTCTCTGGCCATAACTACTGATTTGAGGTCTGTGTTGTAATCTGACATGATGCTGAAGCCAAGACCCGGCAACCCGAAAATACCTGACCCCCAATCAGTGGCGAAGGATTGTTGCTCTGCTTTTTTTGCATGGAGAAGGCTGGAGAATGCTGCTACAACTGAAATGTGTCCACTGCATGGTGGACAACCATAAAAGTTGCTAAGGAATCCTTTTCTTTTCTTTTGTTTTTGTCTGTAGAGTTGTAGAGTTAACAGTGAATTGCATCTTCAGTATGTGGTATGTGTCATGTGGTATGTTGAGAGATGGTGTGTGTGTGTGTGTGTGTGTGTGTGTTTCGTCGGCCAAAGCTCTATGTTATGCCCAGTGTGATGCCAATGGCCTGTGCTGATCTGACCTGGAGTCCCACAGCCATAGAGACAGCTGTGCGTAGGTTCAGCCTGCAGAGAGCCCACACACAGAGCCACACACACCTACATAATATACTGTACAAACATGCTGACACATAGGGCCTCACACAGGCCCACACATGTCATGCTGTGGATGCATACAGTCAGACGCACATTTGCAGCATGCATGCTTCATCATCCATAGCTATATGCTATATGTTTTTCCATTTGTTTTCTCTCTGTGTAACAGACACACACACACTCACTCTCACACACGCACACACTCACTCACACACACACACACACACACACACACACTCACACTTACTCACACCTACATGCACACAATGTGACGGAATGCAAACAGTGGAGGCATAATACCCCAGTCCTATTCCCATAAACACACACACACACGCACACACACACACACGCACACGCACACGCACACACACACACACACACACACACACACACACACACACACACACATGTGCACTGTATTCATAACCACATATGCCGCTGAATCGTTCCTGGTGGCCTACTGCACTGATCCTGTTAGCCTCATAGCTTCTCATTCAGTAGAGACTTGTAGCCCTGGTGGAGGAAAATAACTCTGAATAAGCTGAAGCAGGTGCTTCCACTGGTCTCTCCTATAGGCTTACACATACACACACGCATTTTATGTACATTATTTGATTCCACTTTACAAGTCAAGTTACATTAGCAATCTTCTGAATAATCCAGTAGATTAAAGCAGTTCAGCTATCTATCATGAGTCTACAGATTCAGGGGTATAGGATTAGGTATGTAACGATTACCGGTATAATGGTAAACCGCGATAAAAATGTTGACGATAATAATTACCGTTTTCATTTCAAACATCACGATTATCACTGTTGACTACCGCGGTGTGGAAACCGTCTGTTTAATCCTTCCCAGCTTCATCAGAGCCTGCTTTTGACATACAGTAGGCCTTGTACAATGGAACAAAACTAGTACCCTACTGATTCTGTTGTCTAATTGATGGTTTTACGATGCGGATTAGGCTTCACCTGATTTTAAAAGGCGGAACTTTTTCACCGCAAAATGTGCACTGTATAGGAAGCATCGTCTCTTCCAAATAAACATGCTTCCTATAATTGCTGATATGGAACAGTACTTCACTAGCTGCTTGGC
>NC_055960.1:25168730-25176230 GCF_018492685.1 Alosa sapidissima | reverse complement strand
AATGTGTGTGTGATGTGACTGCATCAATACTGTGGTTGGGTGTGGTGATGAGTACACATCTGGAGTGTGTGTGAGAGAGAGGAAGAGAGAATTTCTGCAAGTGTGTGTGTGTGTGTGTGTGTGTGTGTGTGTATGCGTGTCCCTGACACAGCAAAGTTCTGAGATTCCTCAGCTTGGTGTGTTTCCTGTGGGGCCGGGCCTGCTCCCTCTCTGAACTAAACACACTTCAGCAGAGTGGAATAATGCAGAGACTGAACCACGGGGACAGAGACAGAATAGATTCCTCTGCACTTTTTAGCACTTTGCTTCCAGTGAGAGTTTAAAATGTCTATTAGTCTGTCTGTCTATAAACAGGTAGCCTCATGGACACCATCTTTGCCAACATTGCACAAACTACACTCATGCCAGTATAGTTATTTTAAGCCAAATCAAGAAACCAAAGCCAAATCAGATGACAAAAAAAATCTGATGATTCATGTATGAGTTTGAAATCATTTATTGACTGAATGTTATATGAGCTTTCGACCTACAAAGGAAATGCCTCTGACATCGTCTAATTTACTTTTGTGCTTTGTTATGGCAGAATCGTACTGAATTGCTCGTAATTTACATTCAGACTGAACTGTGTTGGTCTCCACTTTGTTAAGAGCAGCTTGAGTCCAGTTCATCCATAGTTCAGACCATTTTTGGAATGTTGTTTGTCAGGAATGCTCCAAGTGGCTGACGAATGCACAGGCTAATCAAACAATCAAGCAAATAAATAATCGGTTCAGACTATCAAAACATGGGCGAGTCGCCTCTCTCTCCCCAGAGTCCTCCACATGTGTTACCAGAAGGTCAGAACCAACAGCAGCAGCTGAGGCCTCAATTCAGATTCCGATCTCGAGAAAATAGCTCCATATCACTCCTAACGGGGCGGCTGTTACATGGAAGGTGGTTAAGTTTATTTGGAACATTAGGCGTCTAATGTTCTAACTTAAGGAAGCTATCAGCAGATGTATGGGCTTTTTCCATGTCATGTCATTGTGGAACTTTTGTAAGGACAGCTTGTCTGAGAACAGATGTGGTGGTGGAGGAGGAGGAAGCAGGTTGGTGGTTTGGGTGTAGTCGAGGGTGGGCTTGTTATTAAGGACTATAAGTATGGCTCTCAGCCCCAGGTTATGTTTAGTCTAGATAGAAGCAGTTTGAGTGCCGAGATGACCAATGTCATGATCCTAAGCTCACAGAAATGACCCAGAGAGAGTGGAATAATGGCCTGCAAGGCACTACCTCCCTCACACTGTGTGTGTGTGCGCGTCCGTGTCTGTGTGTGTCCGTGTCTGTGTGTGTGTGTGTGTGTGTGTGTGTGTTTGAGCGCTTGTGTGTGGGTGTGTGTTCAACATGGCGCCTATTATTATTGCTTAATTTGGACTCTTGTCCATCTTGGAGCCATGAGTCAGCATTTCCCCTTCACATACACCCAAACACACACACACACACACACACACACACACACACACACACACACACACACACACACACACACACACACACAGACACAGACACACACACACATAGACACACAGACTGTCACCCTGGCTCCCCAGGCCACGTGTCTATGAAGTGTGTCTGGACAGTTGGGGTAAATAAACAGGGGGTTGGTGGGCAGGTATTTACATTAGAGCGAGAGAGAGAGAGAGAGGGTGGTGGGAGACAGAGACAGAGCATGGCAGCCATGTCTGAACGCTTCAGTGTGTCCGGGCCTTGAGGGCCTCAGACAAACACACACACTTCATCATTACCTCATCCCTGTGTGTGTGTGTGTGTGTGTGTGTGTGTGTGTGTGTGTGTGTGTGTGTGTGTGTGTGTGTGTGTGTGTGTGTGTGTGTGTGTGTGTGCGCGTGTGTGTGTGTGTGTAAGATCCTGTCCTCAGGATTACGCAGATGTTAACCGAAAAGAAAGGGTGTGAGCATTGTGAAGTTTGCATCATTTGACTTCACCATCTCTTTCCTCTTTCTCCCTCTCCCCCCCCCCCCCCCTCTCCTCGTCTCCTGTCCAGATGTGGAGCAGATGGCCATTGACTGGCTGACAGGAAACTTCTACTTCGTGGACGATGTGGATGACCGGGTGTTTGTGTGTGACAAAGACGGGACCACCTGTGTCACCCTGCTGGACCAGGAGCTCTACAACCCCAAAGGCATCGCACTGGACCCCAGCATGGGGTGAGTGTGCCCTTGCACGAATATACACACACACACACACACACACACACACGTCCACAAACACACACACACACACACACACACACACACACAGATAGACACAGACACTTTTACTCACAGTCTCGCAAGTTCTCAATCAGTAAAGTGTCTAAATAAATCGCATTCCTTTTTAAACATAAACATATACATATATGTAAATTTTTTGATAGCAGCAGGAAGGATAGTGTCTAAATCTAAAGAAGCATTTATCTGGCCATGCCTTTTTCCATTATTGTCCATTACTTCTCATCTCTCCCTCTCTCATTGTCTCTGCTCTTTCTTTTCTTGTATCACTCTCTCTCTCTCTCCCTCCTTTTACTTTATCTGTTTCTCCACTCTGTCACTTGCTGACTCTTTGTCTCTCACAGGAAGGTCTTTTTCACTGACTACGGTCAGATCCCAAAAGTGGAGCGCTGTGACATGGATGGCCAGAACCGCACCAAGCTGGTGGACAGCAAGATCGTCTTCCCCCACGGCATCACGCTGGACCTGGTCAGCCGACTGGTGTACTGGGCAGATGCTTACCTGGACTACATCGAGGTGGTGGACTATGAGGGCAAGAACCGCCAGACCATCATCCAGGGCCTGCTGGTGAGTGAGGGGGGGGTCAGGGCATCATCATTGGGTCAGTGAGGGACCCAGACTGGATGGGGCTTTAGGGGCTGCAGGTGAAGAAGTGATCACTATGGGTAAAGATGAGCACTGCTAATGTGATGTGTGTGTGTGGTCGGGTTTGTGTAGGAATTAGGGATGGATTATATCGTATTGTTATCGATATACCAGTAGAATTCACCCCATGATAATAATTTGCCATATTGCGATATAAATGATGTAGGTGATGACATGTTTATATGTGCTGCAAGGTGGGCAGCTCACATGCAGAATGAGAACAAAGATGACTGAAAAATAAGCTTAAACTGTAGACCAGGAGTAGAGTTGATTACTTATGATAGTCTGGATCATGTTGAACTTTTTTGTGTTTGGCTCTCAAGGATTAAAAGCTGATGTGACTTTGGTGAATACTACTATTTTCATATTGTCATTTGTATTGTTATCGTGACATACAAGTCAAGTCAAGTCAAGTCGGCTTTTATTGTCAATTTCTTTACATGCACTGGTCATACAAAGAATTGAAATTTCGTTTCTTACTTTCCCATGCAGACATAGACATGCTTTAAATACAGACATAGACATACTATGGACATAGCCATAGACAATAAACATTAAATTAATGTTTATTGTCTATGTATAATTATGACATACTGCCATATACTGTAGTTTTAAGTTTATATCGACCATCCCTAGTAGGAATATGGTTTTCATCTTAGTGTTCAAAAGCAGAAGCGTGACGGGGTCTGTGGGGGAGCGGTCAGAACAAGGCCAGATGCTGTGCATATGAGGGATCAGATGTGTGTGAAACAGCAAAATTGGCCTGTTAAAACACATGACATTTTCTTTCAAGTCTGACTGCAGCCACCATCTGAACTACTGAACTAACTAAGAGCTGAGTCTTTGATTGAAGATGGGGCCTCAAGATGGCGCAGTCTTGAATTGCTTGAATTTAAGGTCTTGAAATTAATTCTTAAATGAACAGGGAGTCATGGAAGAGTGGCTTAAACTGGGTGCACGTGCTCACAGTTTTTAGTAAAAGTCAACATCCTTTGCATTTGCATTTTGGACCATAGGTTTGCACCATAGGAGCAGTGCCAGTCTTGGAGGTCATCTTGATTCACTAGTAATCGGTGCAGCTTTCAGATGATGCAGCTCTATCATCTTTCATGTTCCAAGTCTAAAAATTTGCTTGTTACAGATTGCCATTTTCTTTTTTTACAACAGATCCTGGATGATGGTCATTTTTTCCCATTTAGTCTCTGCTTTATTCTTCTGGTCAAGCTCTCTCTGTGTCATTATGAGTAATGTACGATCCTCAGGTCTCAGTGAAATAGTCGTAATGCCCTTTAATAGTGCGCTAGGCTAGAGAGAGCGAGACACCATTTTCACTCTCTATGTCTGTCAGTGATGTGTGTGTATAGGTGTCATCAGGGTCTCTCTCCCAGTGACATTTTCAGTAGTCAGTCCATAGTGCGTATGCGTTCTGTTCAGTCCTAAATGTCTTTGTCTTGAATGTTGAAGAGTGACTGACAGCGGGATATGGCTCCTCAGAACCACGGAGATCAAACTGTACAAACTGTAACTTGGAGGCACGACCTGGAAAGAATAAACAGAATCTTGCAGGAGGTTAGGGAAAGACAGAAAGAAAGAAGAGTTTCTGAAATGTATCTAGCGAATGTTTTATGCACATTGAGCTCTACTTTGAGGTGTGTGTGTGTGTGTGTGTGTGTGTTGATTTTTTCGGACAAGAGAAATGAACAAATCTTTTGACCCCTCCTCCCTCTCCCAGATTGAGCACCTATATGGCCTAACAGTGTTTGAGAACTACCTGTACGCCACCAACTCGGACAATGCCAACATGCAGCCCAAGACCAGCGTCATTCGCATCAACCGCTTCAACAGCTCTGACTACCAGGTGGTCACGCGGGTGGACAAGGGAGGCGCCCTGCACGTCTACCATCAAAGGAGGCAGCCCCCAGGTATGCTGTAGGGGCCGCATCCATCATCCATGGCATACTCTCAATCTCAGCAGTAGGAAGGGCTAAGTGGGTCTGGACACAAGTCAGAGTCTAGACAGTAAGAATGCTGTGAGAATTGCGTATTGAGCCAAGTAAACCTCTTTTGAACCATTGTCTCTTTAAGTGTTTATATATCTATATCTATATCTAACTATATCTATATATCTATATATATATATATATATATATTCATCTTGCTACTTTTTTAGATTATTATTATACATTTAGATTATACAGCCAAAGCTAGTGTTAACCTCCACCTGACTTCCATCTCTCTGGCTTTGTCTCCTGCCGTCTCTCTCTCTTTCTGTCTCTCCTTCTGTCTGTTTCTCTCTCTCTCTCTGTCTCCCTCTCTCCCTGTCCTGCTGCTGCAGTGCGGAGTCACGCGTGTGAGCTGGACCCAAACGGTAAGGCGGGCGGCTGCTCGGACATCTGCCTGCTGGGGAACAGCCACAAGACCCGCACCTGCCGCTGCCGCTCCGGCTTTAGTCTAGGCAGCGACGGCAAATCCTGCAAGAGTGAGTGTCCCCGCCGCCACCACTGCACAGAGCAGCACAGAGCAACACAGGCATGCTGGGTAAACCAGTCATGTAAGGCAAGATGGCTGCCGAGGATGAATATGATTTCTCACTGGAGTATCAGTCCTTCAGTCAAGAAAGAACTCGCACACCAATGTTGCCGATGCAAGTTTTAATCCAATTAGTGATGAAAAAGCAACTGGGGTATTCACTGGGCAACTGGGGTTCTCACTGAGGTATAAATGTGAAGAAGGCACAGAGAGACACAGGAAAATGAATAGAAATGGGCCTATCATATCCAGGTCCCATTTATGTAGCATAAAAATGAAAGATGAGTGATTCTCAGACTGTATAGAAGTCAGTTCAATTACAGTAGATTGTGAAGCATTATAGCCGATTTCTCAATGGCAAGGGTTTTTCTATTGTAGTTGGGCACAGGCGGCAAGGATGAGATGTGGTGAAAGAGGATCCGAAATGGTTTGACCATGCATAGGTCTGTTCCCTAAATGCCATGAATAGAAAGTAATAAGGGAGAAATAGCCACTGAAGAATCTGCCCAGGTTAATTTACTTACTTTCAGCCAATCATCTCCAGGCTCTTTGTGTGGTACGTTCAATCGAATTTGAGCCTGTATTGTGACATCACCTGTGTGTGTGTGTGTGTGTGTGTGTGTGTGTGTGTGTGTGTATGTGAGAGAGGAGAGAGAGAGATAGAGAGACACCTGTTAGTTCCCAGCCACTGTCTCATTAATCAAAGCTAGCCCTCGAGAGTGAAGACGCGGCTCTGACAGCAATAGAGGAATTGATTGCGTTATTGAGCCAAGTCCAAGGACGCCCAAAAGGTTGATTTGGTGGGTGCTTCTCCCACCCCACCCCCAAACTCACACCCACACACACACCTCTCCAAAAACCCAGGGGCAGCACCAGGTGTCGTGTGAATGCAGGCCGTGATTAATCAGACAGGGCTGGGGCAGAATGACCGGAGGAAATGCTGATTCATGTGGAATGAAGGGCTCTCACTCCTGACCAGATTGGTGTGGGTTTCTTCGGTCGACTGGGTTGAGATTGTTGGGGTTGATCGAGGCTCTGTTGAGATTATTATCGATCCACACACACACACACACACACGCCGTGCGCAACACACACACACACACACACACACACACACACACACACACACACACACATTCCCGCATACATATACACACACTTACAAACACAAAGACATACACACCTTCTTTAGGTGCAGAGCTTCATCAGGCATGCCCTTTCTTGATTGATGGAGAGAATAAGAGAGGAGAGAGAGAAAGAGATGGAGGGACGACATCATTACAATGCTGACTGATTGAATTCAGCCTGCTGGGCTTTAGCTCATGTCATGAGTGGTGAATTGGTATTCATAAGATTGGTAGTGCATAAATATAGGCATATGAAATGACTATTAATGATGTCTTTTCATTGAAGTTGTCTGGTGTATTATTGCTATTTGATGATACATGTAGAGAATTCTACAGAGAGCCCCTGTAGTGTTTCATCTTTAATAGACTATTGAATATTGAAATACTTTCTGCTGCCATTCGCCCTTTATGCAGTCAGGCCACTGGAGAACACCCTTTTATTGATTCCGTTCATCTTGATTCATCCAGGTGTTTGATTTTTGGCAAGCGTTTTTGTGTGGGTGTGTATGAGTGTATGAGTGTGTGGGTTTGTGTGTGTGTGTGTGTGTGTGTGTGTGTGTGTGTGTGTGTGTGTGTGTGTGTGTGCGCGCAGGCATGTGCACATGCTTGCATGCCTGCATGTTGAAACCCATGTCAATGGATTGTAGGACTCAGTAGTCAGCTCCTGTGCTCACGCTGGTTGAGTCTGTGTGGTACTTCTCCAGTGCTCTGTAGCACCATCTCTGTTCAGCCACGGTCTCCGCTGTCCAGCTCTCTGGTGGTCTGTGAATCGTCCTTTAATTATGTAAACACACTTGAAGTCTTCACGGAAGTGATGGTGAACACACAAACAAATATAAAAAGTGATAAACAACAAAAGCCATGTGTGTGGTTGCAACACTTCAAGTGTGCGTGCGTACGCCTCGTTAGCCTCCTCCTGGACCTCTGATACATTG
>NC_055960.1:25131230-25158730 GCF_018492685.1 Alosa sapidissima | reverse complement strand
CATACACGTAAGAGGTTGGACATACGTGACTGTTGGTAATATATGACGTTCCTATAATGGTGTCATGCTACTTACACTGATCATCATAATCATCAGACTAATCATGTGCCCAGTCAGTCCTTGTAGTTTCACACCACACACAACCTACCTGATGGGAGATGATATCCTGTTTGACACCATATTGTGATTAACACACCATACACACATTCACACACCACATCACCACATTCAGACTGAACACAAAGAAAAATTTGGGTATCCGATTGATACATCATCATACTTTAATCCTGCTGTGTTCTCTGCTGAGTTCTTGTCATAAGTCGATCATTTTTCCCTTCTCCTATCTTAATCTGTCCCTCCCTGTCTTTCTCTCTATCTCCCTCTCTTTCTTTTACTCTGTGTTCTGTCTTTCTTTTCTCTCTGTGGTTACATCATATTCCCTCAGGAGTCACTCCATAAATGTGCCACAGCATCTTTATCTGTTCTCTCTTTTTTATGTCCTTTTATCCACTTCATCTAATCTCTCTTGCCTCTTTATCTCTCTAAGCGCTCTCTCTTTCTCTTTTCTCTCTCTCTCTCTCTTTTCTCTCTCTCTGTCTTTTTCTCTCTCTCTCTCTCTCTTCCATAAAGTATGCAGTACTGTTCAGCTGATTACATTCCCTATCCATTATCCCGTGGTATGTCTGTGAGTGTCTTCGAATGATGACAGATAAATGTAACAGAAATGTGAAAGTGTGTGTATGTGTATGTGTGTGTGGCGGTGTTGGTGTTAATGTGTTCGTGTGCTTATGTGTGTGTGTGTTTCGGAGGTGTTTTTGTTAGGCTACACTGAAGGCATTGTTTTCCCTCTGGTGCTGAGGTCCTTTGTTCCTGATTCAGTGTCCCACGCTAAGTAGTTCCCTGTGGCGTGAGCCCTCACACTGGGTTCCTACCCCCTGCTGTCTCTTTTCTCACTCTCAATCTGTGTGTGTGTGTGTGTGTGTACGTGTACGTGTGTGTGTTTGTGTGTACGTGTGTGCGTGTTTGTGTTTGTGTTTGTGTTTGTGTGTGTGTGTGTGTGTGTCTGTTTGCGTGTGTGTGTGTGTGTAGATCAGCACACCTGCCCTGCTGATCGTTTCAAGTGCCAGAACAACCGCTGCATCCCGCTGCGCTGGCTCTGTGACGGGGATAACGACTGCGGCAACGACGAGGATGAGTCAAACCACACCTGCTCAGGTACACATGTGGTAGAACATTGGATTACATATCCAAAAATCTTATTACATAGAGGTGATTAACAATACATTTTCATATATTATGTGTATGCTTTTCTATACATTCGATACTATGCATCAACTTTGCTTTGTCTGTCATTTGCTCTCTCCGTGTCATGACTTTCTAATAAAGGTCATGCGACCCCTTTTGTCACGAGTTAAGGGTATTCTGCCTGAGGCAGTAATATTAGGAATATCCTGACAGGAAATGGACTATGGCAAGAAAATGCTGAAGGATGTATATGTATTGTATTGGCCAATTAGCTTACTTACTTGGAGTAGCCACATGACTTTGTATTACCACAATGTAACTAACGTGTATAAGATAGGGCCTTGCCCTAGAGAACTTTTCCGTTGAGAGTGATTTCTGCACCAGATTTTATGGTAGAACCAATCAGGACGCAGGGCGGGAGTTTCATAGATGTGACATAGCATAGAAGCGACTGTGAGACTGTTATCAGCATCACAGGTTGGCTTCGATGTGAGTGGTTGAAGTAGCACGTCAATAGATGACAGACAAGTGGCTTATCCAATCATATGCAAGCATTTTTTGATTAGGCCCAGCCTTTTGAAGCAACATTTCAATGGATTGATCCACCCAGATGGATGAGTGGAGCTAGGCGGAACGAAATTCATCTGGCGGGAGTCAGGTTAGCAATAACCAATCATTCCTAAGAAGCGTAACAATTGCTGCTTTGTCCTGGGTCTCGGACAGGCAGTAATTGCAGTGATGCGCGCCGCATCCAGGGCCCTTCAGCCAGGAGTAAGTATATGACCCAAGTACGTCACTTTTCCTGACAGAGTTGCAACTAAAGTCTTTAGAGACTTTAAGTCCCACACTGGCCAGGTAACAACAATGCTACTGTGTCAGTCAGGCATGATTCGTTTGATGGACTTCCTAATAAAACATCAACACATTTTTTGATATCAATGACTGTTAAAATGTCGCAGTGGATGGCAGATTAGAGAGGATGGTGCAAGTATTTAGCACAGTAGGCTGCCTTGGGTGAATAGTGTTGTTAACAAGTCGTAATTCTTGCACAATCCTCCAAGGTGCCATCAGGCTTCTTGACGAGCAAAATTTGTGTGTTAACTGGGGAGGAACTGCAACACACAATAGCTCCTCTGTCTAACAATAATTTGAGTACAGGCTCTATCCCAAACCAATCCAATCCCCATATCAAGCGCTTAAGTCAATCCTTCCGATTGCTTCACTTAGCAGATCCTTTATCATTTGCACTTCGGCTGTGTTCACAAGCCAACCTTTCTACCTTCCTACAAGTAGAGCAAGTTGCTTTGGAGACACCCCGGCACACACAAGCCTATTTTTAACTACATAGAGGTAGAGAAAAAATCGCACCTAGGTGCCTGTGACCACAGAACGGCAATCGGCAATACCGTATCCGAGACACAGGATGACTCCCTCCGGCAAGGATGGGTCCCGCGGGCATTGTTGCTTTTTTTTCCACGGTCTTGTCCCTTGTCTTCCGTCAGTCAACTTTTATCCGGGTCCTACACCTTCCAGGCTTCATTGCTGCTTCTCGGAGTTAGGTATCCCTACTGTTGCCACCAAAATGTGGTCAAAAATCTCCAGGCACACTCCGGTGTGAGAAAACACTGCAGGTTTATTCACGATACTGGGAGCAAAGTCATTGGCAACAGCACGTTCCAGTATCACTACTCAAAGTTCTCTAGGGCAAGGCCTTATCTTATACGTTACGTTAGTTACATTGTGGTAATACACCAATGCACACTCACACACTCATAAAGGTGCATACGGTCACAGACACGCGTGACCACGTGAAGTTCATGGTAACAAACACAGACAGAAACACACCCAGTTCATTTCCACAAATGAATTTTTCTTTGTCTTCTTTTTTTCATACATATTCAATGATGTGGGCGCTTGAACATTTTTCACAAAAACATGCACCCACTGACACTCACACTCACACTCACACTCACACACACACACACACACACACACACACACACACACAGAGAACAGCTGGCTCAGTGGTGTGCCGAGCCTCCTGAGAGACCTACAGACAGGCTGCTGACCTTTAGTGTTGTTTCAGGCAGATTGTTGTGTGTGTGTGTGTGTGTGTGTGTGTGTGTGTGTGTCACAGGCCTCGTCAGGCTCTACTTCTCTTCGGTCTGAAAAGGCCATTCCTTGTCATTTCTTGTCATTTTAATTCAGCATTTTTCGCACTGTGAAAAGGTCACGCACGCACGCACGCACGCACACACACACACACACACACACACACATATATATATATATACACACACACACACACACACATTTTAATACCTTTATTTATGTTTACATTTTACAATAGATTTCATTGAACACAAAAAATCTTAGATACCGGCATTGTAAACCCAATAGCCTATGCCTCTGGTCTCAGTTCATGGGTACAAAAAACAGCGCCTTCTCCAGATGTGGCGACTGCCAATTATCACAGAAATTGAGGAACACACACACACACACACACACACACACACACACACACACACACACACACACACACACACACACACACACACTCACACACACTCTCTTAGCCCCACTCATCATCTCATAAGTCACAACACAAGAGGCCGGTGCTTGGGTATTTGTCGTGATGGACAGCTCTGAGGCCACCCAGCTGTAATAGCAGAGTGAGTGCAGAGAAATGGCTCCAGCAGCCTGACAGCAGGCTATTACATTTGCACAGCTCCACCGATGGAGCAGGGGGAACATGTTCACAGAGAACACAACAGCTATTTGGGCGTCATGGTAATGTCTGCCTGAAAGGCAGGCAGTGATGGGGAATAGCCCCAATGTGCCAGGCACAGTCCTTGCCTGCATAATATAGCCTGTCCACAGGTGTCCACATTATTACATTTTTGTTTGAAAAATATGGACGCAGCCATATTCTAGCGGTCTCTGAAATGGACCTGGTTCCGATGAGGCCCAGGATTATAGGTGCCGATACCGTGAGTGCTCCGTCGCTCGAGCACCCACGGAAAATATCGAGCACCCACGTCAGCATCTCTCATAATGTGATTGGCTATGTTGCTGTCAATCCCCTACTCCATATCCTAACCACCAATGAGAGCGTCTCTCGTATGAAAATTCCTGACACTTCCCACCTGAAGAAGGCCTTGTCGGGTCTTCAGCCCCGAATGTTTAAATTGTATATAGCCCTGAATATCATTTTTAAAGTAGTCTGACAAAGCTTATTGTTTTGTGACACAGCTAAACACTGGTCACAACTCGCAAAAGTAAAGCAGATAGAAAGAAGTCACGCAAATCTGGCCTACAACACGCAGACAGCTTCATGTGCAGGGGAGAGAGAGCGCGGGCACAGGTGTTTTATGATTGTTGGCTTCTGATGGTGTCTTGCTAATTCACTGAAGAAAGACACTGGAGATGATTATGGATAGAAAGAACATTCTGAAAAGGAAAGGAGTAAGGCAATGAGGAGCAATGCTAGTGGAATACTCATGTTGCTGTATCAGCAGATGAGAAGGACCTGAGAGTGCCACTGACGACGTGACTGCCTCATAGGCTCACAGGTTGGTGAAGGAGAAAGCTACATCTAGCTGAGCCCAGACTATGCTTTTGTGAGAAGGCACACCATTCATGGGCCTAAGAATATCCCTGGCAGTCCTTTGGAGCCCATGGACTCCCGCAAACTGTATTGGCGTTTTGTGTGTCGGCCGCTGTTGATTTTCTAAAGTGTTGAAGTGCATACATTACTTTTAAAAAACCGTATGGCAACAATACACATGGGCACTGGTATCGGGCATTTAATTGTTTGAGCACCCACCGATGGAAACATAAATCGGCGTCTATGCCCAGGATGGGCCCATATCTGGCCAATAGCACGGATGGACTAGATCCATCTGTTTTCTGTGTGGGCAGCTGTGGTCAACAACACCTGGCAGAGCTGTATTATGCATTTCTGACCATGCACCTCTCCCTTCCCCCCGTTCAGCTCGGACATGCCCACCCAACCAGTACTCCTGTGCCAGCGGCCGCTGCATCCCGCTCTCCTGGACGTGCGATCTGGACGATGACTGTGGGGACCGCTCCGACGAGCCCGCCTCGTGTGGTATGGAAAGGCTCTAGAACCCGCAAAACAAGGAACACTCAAACAGTCTGTAGTGAGCGGCTTACTGGTGGATAAACACCAGACCAGAGCAGTACCAGAGTCAACATGCATTAGCACCTTCAGGAATCGGACAGTCTGAATGTGCTCAGGGTCTTTGCGTCTGGGCACTGCACTGTCCAGTCCATTCATTCGCTCGTACTTGCATTGACGCTGGTGTGATTTTATATACGTTGTGAATGTGTGCATTCTGTACTATAATGTTATTTCTCACATAAAACTAGGGAAACAGGGACATTTCCACACAAGATACAAAGCATGAGGGGCTACGTATGGAGGTTTGCATTTTTGTTTACATTTGTGTGTGTGTATGTGTGTGTGTGTGTGTGTGTTCCTATTTTTGCAGCCTACCCTACCTGCTTCCCTCTCACTCAATTCACCTGTGACAACGGCCGCTGCATCAACATCAACTGGCGCTGTGACAATGGTGAGAGTCATTTTCTCTTCCTCTTCATTTTCTTCCTCCTTTCTTCTCTACAGTCCCTAGCCTCCCATCCCTTCATTCCCCTCCATTGATCCCCCTTTCTCTCTATGCATCTCCTCTGTAGTATGCGTTGGTGGATTTGTGCGAATTGACATGCATTGTTAAGCTTATCATACCCTTTATGTATGCTTTATTCCATTGTTTTGTGTTTTATGTTGTTTTGTGTATGTATGTGTGTATGTGTGTATGTGTGTATGTATGTATGTATGTATGTGTGTATGTGTGCATGTATATGAGGCATGTGTCATTGTGCTGGCAGCCTCATTGTCATTGGTCATTGTGTTCCGTGGTCTGGTTTGTAACGTCATGTTTCCTGTGTCCTCCCTCTGTCTTCCGATTGGTTCTTTGTTGCAGAAAAGGATTGTGGGGACGGCTCTGATGAGTTGAATTGTCCGAACCCAACCGGTTAGTGCATAGATCGACATGCACCATATATGAACCATGTCCACCAGGAAAGCACGAGCACAGGGATGCCATTGGCTGTTTGAGAGAGTAGGCGTGGCATAGGCAGATGAGAGAGATGATTGGTTCTCCACCAAATGCTGGACTTGAACAGATGCATAGTCATATTGAGTATATTTATCATTATAGTTCATTTATTATCATAATTCATTTGAGTAGACAGCTTTTTAGAAGCATATAGCAGTTCTGTCATTATGTACATGTTATAATTGTGAGACAATTGTGAGCGTTATGAGACAATTGTTTGCAGACTGCAATCATAAGAACTGTTAAAAAGCATGCATTTGAGTAAGTCCAGCTTTCCTCTCTTCACAAAAGGCTTTAAGCTAATTGGTTGTGTATGTGAGTGAAAGCTCTCACAACGAATGAGTGTGACACAGCCAATCCCTCCCCCCATGGTGCATGGTCTGATCTATGCAGTTTCTGTGATTTTTCATTTTTTAAATTCTTTACCCTCATTGTCTGTTTCATGTGCCATAATGCTTTGTTTACGCATTGCTGATGTTGTTTGTGTTGATACCATGTGTGTGTGAGTGGGTTAAATGAATGTTTGTTTATGCTGTGTGAGTAGTAGAAATGTGTGGTGGTCAGAATTCTGACATTAAGATGTACTGAAGTGGCCTATTGGGCCAGTGCCAATTTAGCCAATTCAGAGGCATAGAAGTATGTAGGAGCGTGGGTGTGCGTGTGGGTGTGCGCGTGTGTGTGCGTGTGCGTGTGTGTGTGTGTGTGTGTGTGTGTGTGTGTACATGTGAGTGTTTGAGTGTATTTGCTTATATATGACAATATGTGGGTGAGCATTGTGTTTATATGCTAGTGTGGGTGTATGCTTTTTTGTATGTTTGATTGCAAGTGCATGTGGGCGTGTGTTTGTGTACTACTGTATATGTGTGTGTGAGCGAGTGATAGAGGGTGAGTGACAGACGGAGTGAAAGTGTGTGAGCCCATGTGTATTGTTTGTATGCTAGTGTATGCAGATCACACACACACACACACACACGCACACACACACTCACTCTCTCTCTCTCTCTCTCTCTCTCTCTCTCTCTCTCTCTCTCTCTCTCCTTCCTTCTCTCTCTCACACACACACGCACACAGATTCTCTCTCTCTCTCACTCTCTCTCTCTCTCTCTCTCTCTCTCCTTCCTTCTCTCTCTCACACACACACGCACACAGATTCTCTCTCTCTCACTCTCTCTCTCTCTCTCTCTCTCTCTCTCTCTCTCCTTCCTTCTCTCTCTCACACACACACGCACACAGACTCTCTCTCTCTCTCACTCTCTCTCTCTCTCTCTCTCTCTCTCTCTCTCTCTCTCTCTCTCCTTCTCTCTCTCACACACACACACATACACACACACACCACACACACACACACACACACAAACAAACATACACACATGTGGTAGCGGAGTCCCTGACTGTGTGCATGGTTGCAGATAACGACTGCGGGGACAACAGTGACGAGGCAGGCTGCAGTCACTCCTGCTCGAGCTCACAGTTCAAATGCAACAGTGGACGCTGCATCCCCGACTACTGGACCTGTGACGGAGACAATGACTGCGGAGACTACAGCGACGAGACCCACGCCAACTGCACCAATCAGGGTGAGCATCCCGTCCTTCAATCACAGAATCCGGCTGCTTGGATTCATTCAATCAACAGGAAACCTTGTCTGTGCTTCTACATTTAGAGGAGCTTGATGATCCACTGGCGGATTGCACTGACGAAGATGATGGTTGTGGCGCAAACATCCTCAACTCTATGTTTAATGAGAGATTATGATCAAAAGAAGTGTACTCTCTCTCTCACTCACTCTCTCTCTCTCTATCTCCTTTTTTCCCTCTCTCTTTCTTGTTTTCCTTTAGTGACAATGTGCTGTATTTACTTTGAGTCTGTGTGATGGTCTAGTTGTTTCTAGGTTTTCTGTTTCCCTGTCCAGCCTCCACCTCAGTGCTCTCACATTCCGGG
Organism: Alosa sapidissima; assembly: GCF_018492685.1. Classification (NCBI taxonomy): domain Eukaryota; kingdom Metazoa; phylum Chordata; class Actinopteri; order Clupeiformes; family Clupeidae; genus Alosa; species Alosa sapidissima. The sequence goes on along the minus strand of NC_055960.1, from coordinate 25,150,403 downwards.
TCTCCCCACCTCGGTCACTAAATTTGGCCACTGTGCCTCTGCGGATGTACAGTTTATACAAACCACAGTGTTTGTCCGAGCAGGTTCTCATTTTGAGCATTAAAAAGGTGCTGTGCTTGGCTCTTCAGGTTCCTGTATCTTTATTGGGATGCTGCTCTTTCAAAGATGCTCACAGCATCAGCAGATTTAGAGTTACTCTAAACTTTTGATGTTGCTGCCTATTGATTATGCTCATTAATGAGTAAGATGTTCAGCACATCTGAACTTTTCTCTCACCGACAGCTGAACTTTGTTCACCAGGCATGGTAATGATGGAAGGAATCTTGTACTCCACACTGAAGTCAGGAGTCTGGTCTCTCCTCTCTTCCGGATTAAAAGAAAAGATGGACACCAATGGAAATAAATCATTTTCACTATTACTGCCTTCTCATTGACTGTCATTAGATATAAACCTGCTTTTGATCCAGATTCTTCTCAGTTGTATTAAACTCCAGGTTAAGGAGTAATGTAGGGTCTTGATCTATAGACCCTGTCTGTGTTTTATGTGATCTCATTAGCTCTTAGATCTTAGTTCATAGGGTCTAGTTGGCGCTCACAGAATAACCCAGTAAAGAGTTCTTCTGAAATAGATCAAAGTTTCTTGACAGTAAGCTTGATCGCTCGACCAGATTCTATTAAGACAACTTCCTTTAATGATTGTCGGTGGAACTGGAAAAGAGTCATCTGTGTCGACAATTGAAGAATCCTTTTTTCTTGGAACGTAGTTCTTGTAAACCATTATAATGGGCAATACAAAGTTCACGGGGTCATTTCCCACAAAGCATGTACCGATAAAAGACCTGGAGTGTGGATTCTCTTTGGATGAGTGTGCTTGTCAGATAGCTTGCGCTGTTCCATCAAAACAGACCTGTGCGCCAGTGTAAGCGGTTAGTGAAAAATAGTTCACTTACCCTTTGAGACATTTTTATTGTATCTCTGTCTTCCTGTTCTAACCTTGTTGCCTTTTTTATGCCTCAACTAGTCTGCCTGCCTCTACCCAATCACTCTCTCGTCTACTACTTTTTTGGGCTTTTTGCCTTTATTCTGATAGGGCAGTGAAGAGTGACAGGAAGTGAGATGGGGGTGGGATTGGGAAATGACCGCAGGTCTGATTCGAATCTGGGTACCTGTGGGCACTTGGACCCGTAGATGGTATGGGCGCTGTAGCCTGTTGCCCCACAGCACTAACTTGCCTTGGTCTCTGTTGTTTCTCTTTCTCTATTGCTCCTTACTGTACTCTCTCTCTCTCTCTCTCTCTCTCTCTCTCTCTCTCTCTCTCTCTCTCTCTCTCCTCTCTCTCTCTCTCTCTTTCTCTCTCCCTTTTCTTTTTCCTCTTCTCTATGCTTCTCTCCCCTCTCTTCTCTGTTTCTTTACCTTGTCTCTGTCCCTCCTGTGCATCTCTCCCTCTGCCTCTCCTTTCTCAAATTCAGCATGCTTTATTGGCATGATAAGGTCACTGCTATTTTTTCTCCCTCTTTCACTCTCACTCTCTCTCTCTCCCTCCTCTCTCGCTCGCTTAAGTGATATGACCACTTAGATCTCAAACATCAAAGGCCCGTCTACCCCATCTGTCAACAAAGCTTCCCTAATGCACTATAATGCACATACTGATACGGAATGGTTTGGGACTTGATGTATTAAAGTCTTGTATAAAACTCCATGCCTCTCTCTCGTTCTCTCTCTCTCCCTCGCTCACAGCCACTCGTCCGCCTGGCGGATGTCACACCGATGAGTACCAGTGTCGGATGGACGGCCTTTGCATCCCCATGCGCTGGCGCTGTGACGGCGACACCGACTGCATGGACCTGAGCGACGAGAAGAACTGTGATGGCGTCACCCACATGTGCGACCCTGCTGTCAAGTTTGGCTGCAGGGACTCCGGTGATGTATGGCAGTCCTGGGGAGATGTGGATGTTGTAGTTTTTGTAAGAGGTCAGGTGTTGGTAGTAGTGTTATGTGAGAATTGGCAAGTTGTCTCAATGTCTCAGTATCTCATTACAAATAGCTATAATGTTAGTTATTTAATTATTTGACCATCAATCATATCACATTGTTATACATTAGCTAACTAATGCTCATCACAAACCTAGCTCACTGTATTTTGTGTACAGCAATATAATATAACATTGAATTGAGATTGCTAGTAGGTTTTAATGCTAGTTCTACAGCTGTTACATAAAGTCGATGGTTGGGGAGGCGTTTGGTCAGCTAACCTGGGGTGCGTTTCCCAAAACCATAGTTGCTAACCTGTTAGCAACTTAGTTAGTTTGCAATAGAAAATTGAATTGCAACCAACAAAGTTGCTAACTTTCTGTAGGAGGTACGTTGGTAACTCTGTGTCCTTTGACCTTTGTCCAGCACGTTGTATCAGTAAGGCCTGGGTGTGCGATGGGGACAGTGACTGTGAGGACAACTCGGACGAGGACAACTGCGAGTCCCTTATGTGTAAGATGTCGCACCGGCGTGTGTGCCAACGACTCCAGCATCTGCCTACCCATAGAGCGCATGTGTGACGGAACTGTGGACTGCCCTGACGGCTCAGACGAGAAGCTCTGTGGTATGGGGAGGAAAACAGCTTTTTGAAGATCAAAACAACACACTTTTCTGAGATTGCCTTTTAAATGAATATCACAACCACAAAATGGAAAAATAAATAAATAAAAAAATTACATTTTTTAAAGTGTATAGTAAATACCTAAACATAAAATATAACCCGCCTCCAAAGATTGGTTTATTATGACATGATGTAGGAAATAGGGTGATTGGATGAAATTGAATCAGCGTTTTACTGATAATATGACATTTTAATGTGTCCGTATCCCTTTCCTCTCCCTCTTTTTGTTTCCTCAACCTCTCTCTCCCTCTCTCTCCCTCTCCCTCTCTCTCCCTCTCTCTCTCTCTCTCTCTCCTCTCTCTCTCTCTCTCTCTCTCTCTCTCTCTCTCTCTCTCTCTCTCTCTCTCTCTCTCTCTTCCTCAGACCTGTGCCAGCTCTTTAATGGCGGCTGCAGCCACAACTGCACGGTGGCTCCCGGCGAGGGCATCCTGTGCTCGTGCCCGCTGGGCATGGAGCTGGGCAATGACAACAAGACATGCCAGATCCAGGGCTTCTGCGCCAAGCACCTCAAGTGCAGCCAGCGCTGCTCGCAGGACAAGTTCAGCGTCAAGTGCTCCTGCTACGACGGCTGGGTCCTGGAGCCGGACAAGGAGAGCTGCATGAGTACTGGTAAGAGAGTCGGGGGGGGGGGGGGGGGGTCAGACAAGGACAGCTTCAAGAGCACTGGTGTGTATAAGAGATAGAGAGAAGAAAAGATGAAGAGTAAAGGCCTATTCACACCAAAAACGATAACGATAACTATAACCATAACGATAAAAGCGTTCACACTGAACAACTATAAACAAAGTCTCTCCTTGTGTTAATGAATGTGACGGTTAAAATTCAATGGGTTCTGATTGGCTATTAGCTTTTTATCGTTCTGAAAATCGCTCTGAAAGTGATCCCCAACGATATCGTTCTTCATGTCGTTATCGTTATAGTTTATGTGTGAACATAGTCATTCATATTAACAAGAACGATATTTATTTATAGCTATCGTTATCGTTCTTGGTGTGAATGGGCCTTATTAAAAAGAGGTTGAGGGAGGAGCAGAGGGAGAGGTGAGGAAGGTGAGATAGGTAGAGATAGATGAGGTGTGGGAGGGAGAGCGAGAGTGAAAGAATGGAATATAGCAAGGGACCACGAGGGAGAGAGGTGAGGAGATGGAGAGAAAGAGGAAAGAGGGGAAAGACATGAATTTCCAGTTTTCTTTAATTATCAGTAAAAAGGAAAGTGACAAAGAGAGGAGAGATGGAGACAGGTGTGGGAAGACAGATGTGGGAAGAGAGGTGTGAGAGGAGGGGGAGATTGAAGTCCACCTTTATTGGTACAGCAAACCAAAAACTCCTTACTCAGAAGCAGCCATTTACTGAGAGAGAGAGAGAGGCAGCAAGGAGCAAGCAGAAGAAAGGAAAGAATGATGAGAGATGGAGAGAGAGAAAGACAGAGTAGAGAAAGGCATAAATAAGGCCGCACCTCAATTTAGGAAGGTGAAGAAAAGTTAGGAAGGTGAAGTCAAGTTAGAAGTCTGAGGACAAAGAAGTTGAGCGCTTTGAAACTGGTGGATGAAAAGTGACTGTAGCTGAATGAGAATGAGAAAATAAAGCTGTGCTCGTGGAGACGAGCAATCAATAGAGGGAGAAGGAGAACACACTGAATCTCACACCAGGGCAGTGTGGTGTCATCAAGTTCAACTCGGGTGAAAGAGAGGGAGAAAGAGATGCAACTGAAGACTTTTTTTCCATGACAAAGAGTGTGAGAAAGAATGGTGCGTGTGTGTGTGTGTGAGGGGTGGGAGGGTGCAGTGATGTTGAGGCTCGGAAAAAGATGGAATTTTCCAGAAAACAACAAAAAGAGGAGATGAAACAGACATTCGAAATTGGAGACTAGAGACGGCGCAGGACTTTCCCAGACAACTGTGCTCTCTCTCCAGGAATACTTCTATGATCACACGATCACGCAAGCAGGAGAGGAGAGAGGAGATTGATGACGAGGAGGGCTGGGAATCAGAGATGCGGTCTCGGGGTTTGGGATTATAGGTGACAACCATGACGGAACCCTGAAGCCAAACCATCGCACTCCAAATCCCGACAGAGCCTCAACAAATCTGTTTGCTCTTTCCCCTCTCCTCCTCAGTAGTCCAGCGTATTTGGAGAGGAAATGGCGGTTTCGATCTGGAATGAGTGGGAGTAGATGGAGAGTAGAAGAGACGAGAGGAGAGGAGAGGAGAGGAGACGAGACGAGTGAAGTGAATTGGGCGGAGATAGCGGGGGAGTGTGCTATTTGGCAGGAAATGGTTTGGTTTGGTGTGGTTTGTGAGTGGGCTCGCCATGCGAGTGGACCAGGCACTACCAGAGATTTGCTTTGGCAGGAAGTGGTGTGGCTTTTCTTCCCCACTCCCTCTTCTTTTTTATCAGCGGTCACGCAAACCCAAACTGGAAGAATGGAGTGATGACATGAAGCAGAGCAGGGTGTCTGGAGGAGGAGTGGAAGGAGATGGAGAAGGGACAGAGACCACAGCATACATCATACACAGATGGACAGAGAGTGAGATGGAAGGAAGAGAGTAAACTACTGTAGATATAAGAGACGTATACTGTGTGTGTGTGTGTGTGTGTGTGTGTGTGTGTGTGTGTGTGTGTGTATGATGTATTAAAATTAAGAGACCACTGCACATTTTTGTGCAATGTCATCCTATGGTTGCTGAGTGACTGAGCACTGATCAGAAAAATGTATGTATATATATATATATATATATATATATATATATATATATACGTGTGTGTGTGTGTGTGTGTGTGTGTGTGTGTGTATATATATATATATATATATATATATATATATATATATATATATATATATATATATATATATACATATACATATATACATATATATATATATATATATATATATATATATATATATATATATATATATACACACACACATATATACATACACATATACATACACTGTAAGGGAAGAGAGGGGAAGAGAGAAGCAGGTCAGGTAGGCAGCCAGGCGGAGAGAGACAGGAGAGAGACAAAGCCACTGTGTCAGCCAGTGAATGAGACAGTGAGAGATGGGACCAGCATGACGGCGGAGACATCTTCTAGAAAGAGCTTTGAAAGAGGAGGGAGGCAACGGATGAATACTAGAAAAGTCTAAAGAAGGAAAAAGGAAAAGGTGGAGGAGAAAAAGCAGACCTTCTTGGGATGAGCAGCTACCACGCTGTGAACACATCAGTTTTCATCTTTCACTGTTTTTCAACCACAGTCTATCCACTCCTCCTTCCTCCCTCCCCATCCTTTGCTCTCGCTCTCTCTCTCTCCCCCCATTTCTTCCTCGCCACCCCCCCCCCCCCCCCTCCCTTTTTCCTTCCCGTGGCGCTTGTCTGTGCAACATGCCGCCACGTCACTCAAACCAGCGCCTGCTTGCCGGAGATAAGCCAGTCCCGGACAGCCAGCATAAATCCTCATTAGCGCAGGATTGAAAAACACTAACTTCAACCTGGCCATTATCTTATTTCATTAAGAGGTGAACAAATGTGCTGTGTTTGACTTTATTACCGGCTGGAAATGAAGGAGGAGTCCCTTCATATTTTAGTTCGACTCCCACTCACTCGCCACAGGGGGAAAAAATGGCTCCAAGCAGACTTAGATATGTTCTGTGAAATTATCATGTTTAAAAAGGATGTTGGTGGCAATTAATCACATCCACTGGTAAACCATGGAAATCTGCCATGGGCCATTCTAAGCAGTGTGACGTCTGTGTGTGTGTGTGTGTGTGTGTGTGTGTGTGTGTGTGTGTTTGTGTTTGTGTGCGTGTGTGTGTGTTATGTGTGTGTGTGTGTGTGTGTGTGTGTGTGTGTATGAGAAGAACTGGTTTAATTTTAGAAACTCCCCGCACCCCACTCCTTTAACACAGGGAGGCGAGTCTTGACTAGTTTTCCGGTCATTCCAGAGGTGATCTCTGATGGAATGCGTTTCTCTGACCTTGATGGGTGAGGAAGCTGGGGGGGATAGCCGCAGCAGATGTCGGGGCGCTCCCCCAGGGCCCCGGGGTTTATTCACGGGGGCCTCTCGGAGAGGGACTGGCGCTGATGACCGATTTGCTAAGTGCCCTGCAGCGGTGGAGCTATATGGGTCAGGGAGGAGACAGGGCTGGTGTTGGACTCTGCTTAGAGCCCCTCAAACAGAAACAGAACTGTCAGAGCAGAGTAGTGCTGATGCTGGCAGCGATGACGATGACAAACCGGAAACATGATGACGATTGGGATGATGATAACAGTGATGCTGACAGTAGAGAAGTTGACAGTGGCGATGGTGAGGATGATGACCATGATATTGTAGAGAATTAGAAGAACCCTGTCGGTATTGATAATGAATGATGGTGGTGGTGCTGGTGACAGTGATGATGTCAGTATTGATGACAGTGATAGTGTTTATAATAAATGAGGATGATGATGGGAATTGCAGTACAGCTGATATTGGTCATAGCGATGATGTTCATGCTCTGCTCCTCACTCCAAAAGATGAAGCCAATGATGATATGGTTCATTGGCTTCAGAAAATTCCAAAGTGGGGAATTTTCAAGCCCCACCTGACCCCATCAACTCGGCAAAATGGTAATGTTAAACAAACGGTCTATGTTGCATTTCCTGTCTTGGTCCGCTGGATCAGATGCTATTTTAATTCAAACGTCGGTCTGTTTATGACACCTACGTTTGTGTGTGGCTATTTTGTTTTGAATCTTTGATCTTGTCATAAAAAAGAAAGGCATTATTAAAGATTAACAGCAAAAAAAGATTCCTCCTGTTCATTGCGCCCCACTTGACATCTCTCTATTCACTTGTGGGTCCCGCCCCACACTTTAAGAACCACTGGCCTACATGAAATGCAAATGGATCCAGATGGTAGTGTTCATGATGATGATGCTGATGATGTTGTCTTCCCCCTCTCTCTCTCGCCCACCCCTCTCAGATCCTTTCAAGCCCTTTATCATCTTCTCCAACCGCCACGAGATCCGCCGCATCGACCTGCACAAGGGTGAGTTCAGCGTGCTGGTGCCGGGCCTAAGGAACACCATCGCCCTGGACTTCCACCTGAAGGAGAACACCCTCTACTGGACTGATGTGGTGGAGGACAAGATCTACCGCGGCAAGCTGTCCGACAACGGAGGTGAGTAGCTACACAACAAAGCCCCACGGGGGGGGAGTTGACCTTAGAATTGGTCAAAACAGTTAAAAGCCAGATATAATGTACTACAGCAAAAAAAAAAAAAAAAAAAAAAAAACGATATTCAGAAAAAAACACTTCCTAATTTGATTAATTAGCTTAATTGATCCTAATGTCAACTATTACATCTTGATAAGTTAATGGGCAGTGGTAGATTGCCAGTTTAACTCTAGTTACTTGATTTAAGGTTCAAAGTGTATCAGCCTTCTAGAACCTTGTAATACTTCCTGAACGGTTTAGTTCTACCCTCCGCACACCATAGTCCCAACAGGTCCCAGTATGGTTTTCTTCCATAGATGCAGAGTACAATTGCTAGTCTTTTATCATTTTATCTTACTGAAGTTATGACCTGGAAAAAAGACATTTTAATTAGTTTTTCCCATATGAGTTTGCTCATACCAGTAGCCCCATTTGTTTTGGATTAGGGCTTTCATATTCAGTGGTTACAGAGCTTATGCCCCTTACCACAGCATCATACTGTATCTCCTTACCAATGCTGAAATCTGCTGATGCTGAGCGTGTGGATCCCAGCCCCCTAGGAGTGTAAGATAGGCCAGTCTCATTCACAGGCATCTGAAAACGCCCGTATCAAAGCGAGAGGCATCCAGCAGGGAAGTGAAAGAGCTCCAGTGGGGAGCTGCAGGCCTCTCCCGCTGGATGAATCAAATGAGGCGTCAGGCTGGATGGCAAAACAAACTCTCCAGCCACAATCATCAAACATATACATTTGAAAAAAAAAAAAAAAAAAGATCTTGGGGATCACCTGCTGTTTTTTATCCAAATGTTTCTGCAGAGCGTGCAGTGAAATCTGGCCGCGTTGTTTCCTTTGCAACTCCCCAGTAGGGTGGCTGGCAGAGCGCAGAAGCATCTGCCGTACAGCAGCCAGGCAAAAGCAATCAATCACCGAGTGTGTGGACATTCTCATGGCAAGGCAAAGGCAATCAGTCTTAACTGCAGGACTTCCTTCAAAAGGATAAAACAATCAATCAAATCAAATCTGTGCAGCAGGCCCACTTTACCCCATCATCACTAAATCACTGTGTGCCACGAGTGTGTGTGTGTGTGTGTGTGTGTGTGTGTGTGTGTGTGTGTGTGTGTGTGTGTGTGTGTGTGTGTGTGTGTGTGTGTGTGTCTAACATAACAACATAATAGCTAGTTTGTTGTGATTAGTCCATTCCCAGTAATTGTGGTTGTAGGATGTTACAGAAGAAAAACAGTAAGCTAGTTCGCTCTCTGATCTGCTGCATGCTAGCCGTCTCTGCCATCATGTCCAAACATGAGGTAAATGGGACACAGGTGGGAGTGTGATGATGAGGTGAGGAGAGGAGAGAGACACTGCAGACACGCCGGCCTACTTTAAGCCACACGTCTCCTTCTCCACCCCAAAACTGCAGCTGTGGACTTGAATGATGACTGTGGATAGAGTGTGTGTCTCTCTCCTGCCACCGATGCTCCCATTGATTTTATCGTAACTTAAAGACATCCTACGCCCCGGCCCCCCTTTGAAGAGGGTTGATTCGCTCCACTGCTTCTGGAAGGATTACGCTGAGAACCTTTGACGTTTGAGGGAGCAGCGATCTGATTTGCACAGAGAAAGGGAGAGTGGTAATGATAGTGAAAAAATCAAATGTCTACGTAGCTGTCTAGACATGTCTAGAAATGTCTAGTTGTTAGCAGACGGCTGTGAAGAGTGAATAGCCATTAGGGGAAGGTGTTAGTGTGTGTGTGTGTGTGTGTGAGTGTTGTGTGTGAGTGTTGTGTGTGTGAATCAATCAGGTGCTATTGAGCTGAGCGGAGAGGCTGAGAGAGAGCCTGATGCTCAGCAGGGAAGAGCCACTGGAGCAACGCTGTGAATATGAGCTTCATTGTGCTTCGGTTTGGGGAAATAAACTGGGAATGAAATTCATTCAGTTAGCAAAGTCCCCATAGGAAACAATATGCACAGACTCGCGTCTGTGGATTCAATTTGCCTGCCCAGAATTTAAAATTGAATGAGCGTCAGCCCTGCTGTTGGGTTGAGGAGGGGAATGAGACATGTTGGGCAGCTAAATGTCTCTCCCCACACATCTGAGGTATCGCCACCTCCAGGTGATGTGACTTTAATTGAACTGTCAACATTTCAAACACTTCATTGAAAGCCCTCAGTTAGCCAGCATATGTTGGCATTTTATCTTGCTCAGCTTGCTACATCATTGCACTTATCTCTAGTAAGTAATTTATGTTTCTGCCTCTCGCTCTCTCTTTCTGTCACTCTATCTCTTGCTGTCTCTGTCTGTCTGTCTCTATCTATCTGTCTCGCTCTCTATCTGTCTCTCTCTCTCTCTCACTCTCTCTCTCTCTCCTTGGACTCATCCCTCCTGTCCTCCGTAGCCTTGACCAGTTTTGATGTGGTCATCCAGTACGGTCTGGCTACTCCCGAGGGCCTTGCGGTGGACTGGATCGCGGGGAACATCTACTGGGTGGAGAGCAACCTGGACCAGATCGAGGTGGCCAAGCTGAACGGCAGCATGAGGACCACCCTGCTGGCCGGAGAAGTGGAGCACCCCAGGGCCATCGCCCTCGACCCCCGCGAAGGGTAATGCCACACAAATAAAACCCAAAAAGAAATAACAAGGTTGTCATGGAAACTGATAGGAAAATACACAGCTCCTTAATTCTCCCTAGAAAGCTGTTTCAGCTGACACGATGAAAGAAAGTCGAAGAAGTCTCTTTATGAGAACATTCTGAGGAGAACCTGAAATGTTTACTGGACATCGGTGGAATAAGTGGGATCCCACAGCTGCACTATTGCTAGCTGTTGTACACAAATTGACAGGCAGTTGACTGTCAAGCACTCAGTTTAGGCAAACACGGGACTGGAGCTGAAGTTAACAGTGTTAGGCTTCTCCAGGACAGGGTTACAGAGACAGATTGTTTGTCTTCTATTACTTTAGCAATACATTCCTTGAAAGCTGTAATTCTCCCTTGATCCAATTATCACATTGCCTCTCTGTTTTTCATTTTGTCTGCACTCTCTCGCTCCACTGCTCTCTCTCTCTCTCTCTCTCTCTCTCTCTCTCTCTCTCTTTCTCCCCATCTCTCTTTCTCCCTCCCACCTCTCAGTATCCTCTTCTGGACGGACTGGGACGCTAGTATGCCACGGATCGAGGCAGCGTCCATGAGTGGTGAGGGCCGGCGCTATGTCCACAAGGAGACAGGCAATGGTGGTTGGCCCAACGGCCTCACTGTTGACTACCTGGAGCGCCGCATCCTCTGGATCGATGCCAGGTCAGAGCCTGCGGCAACCTCCCTCTCTCAAACAGATATGCGATCACAGACAGACAGACAGACTGACACATACTCTCTCTCTCCCACACACACACATTCTCTGCCTGTTTTTACCTTACCCCTAATCACACACAGACACACACACACACACACATACACACACACACACACACACACATGCTCAAACACACTTTCAATACTCAGATACCCTCTATACTGGCTGTACTCTGCTTGAAATAGTAATAGTGATAGGCTACCCCCCAGCTCAGAGCATTGTTGGAAAGATGCTCTCAATATGATTTGGCTCCCATTTGCATCAGTGGAGCATCAGTGAAGCCAGTCCAGCCCCAGATGAGGCTGTATTTCCTGAGACGCTCCACTGCAGGGCTTGGCAGCTGAGAGCCTGTCTGTCGTGTTTTATTAATCAGGCCAGTGTGTGTTTTATGGTTATATCAGCCCGCCAGCTCGAGCATTTTACAGTCTCTCTAATGAGACGCTGGCTTTAGGGCGTCGTTTGCCAACCATGATGGTTGTATATCAGACGCGAGACGACGGCCAGCCAAATGGGCTTCACCACACAGAGCACCCAGGCTTGTGAACACTTTACATTTTCTTTTCCATTGATTGGGTTTAGCAGACGCTTTTGTCCGGAACCCCCTTGCACTAGAGATTAGATTTTCATCAAGTTCTTCTTACCCCACTCTTGTGTGTTCCATAGGTGTGAAACCTACGGTGTTGTCGGTGTTGCTAACTGCTAACCAGATTGAAGTCGTTCTCACTCTTCTGTCTCCAGGTCTGATGCCATTTACTCTGCCAAGTATGACGGTTCCGGGCTGATCGAGGTGCTGAGGGGCCACGAGTACCTGTCGCACCCGTTCGCCGTCACCATGTACGGGGGAGAGGTCTACTGGACGGACTGGCGCACCAACACGCTGGCCAAGGCCAACAAGTGGACGGGCAACAACGTGACAGTGGTGCAGAGGACCAACACGCAGCCCTTTGACCTGCAGGTGTATCACCCGTCCAGACAGCCCCAGGGTAAGGCACACTGGATGACCTCTGTCTTAACTCATTGAATGCCAAGCTGTTTTCGGGAGCTTTGTCCTAGAGTGCCAGCAATCTAGACCATTGTTGATGATTTTTGTACAGCCACAGCATATTCTGTGTTATAGCTATGAACACATACAATAGCTCGATTAAAAGGTGAGACTTTAAGCTCTCGGTGGGTGCAAACCGTGTATTTCTACACGCCTCTGTTCCTGAGAAATCCCAAGCTAAACAGTGGCTAGTTTTCATCAAAATCGCTGTTTTTTTCTAGAAATGGAGATATAACGTCTTTCATGAAATATGAAGTGTTGCCTGTTACTTACTTGTGTAAACTTTCCGGGAAGTGATCAGCGAGCCCTGGCGAGACTGCCACCTAGTGATAGACCCACGAAAATGGCCTGGTTTTCACCTGACGTGCATGCGTCACTGATTCGACCCATAGCGGCAACCGAGTTAGATAAAATGTCCAAATAAAATGTCCAGATGTGCATTTTCATGAGTTTCACGATCGTCATATATTTAATTTCCATTCATCACAGAGTTCCCAAAATCACATATAAGGTGTGTTAGAGTGTCTAGTTTCGTTATTTGAAAAAAAAAAGCTAAAAACATAATATTACGTTTTTGGCACTCAACGCATGGGAAGGAAAAACGTAATATTACGTTTTTGGCACTCAATGAGTTAAAGGGTCAGTCCTCCATCCTGATGAAAGGTTGTTGGATCTTATCAGCCCGTCAAATTTACAGCTGTCCCCTTTTGTGCCTCTGAAGCTATGCTTTTGTTTGGCTGGAACTGAGTATTGGTTGGTCCATGTTGTTTGTTTCCTATTCACAGAGCCAGAACTGTGTAGGAACAAAGTTTATATTCAGAGCACTCACTAGATGTGCAGCTTGATGACCTTGAGGAGGATTTTGCTGAATTCAACAGAAAGTGTAATGGATTATAATCCAGGATTGCCCCTTTAAATTTACACATGCAGAAAATACTATTGTAGACTAAATATACACATACAAGAATAATACCCCTTAAATCAGACATAACAAATACACCTGCAAAAGCATGGCAGGTGTTTGGGTTTGTTTTTGGTCTCCTTGACAAATAGAGTGCCTGTTTACAGTCTGAAATGGAAACAATTATTCTTTATGCCCTTCATGTGGACGGCATGTGCTTAATTACGGTCTAAGTCCTTGACTTAGTACACTGACTGAGTAAAAAGCCAAGTTGTGTTTCATGGCTGAAGTTGTTGACTCTCTGTAGCTCTGCCTGAGAGTGTCTATCTGGGTGTCTTGAGCCCCACATGTGTCTCTTCCTCCCAGACAGCTCTCTTGTTGACCCCAGTCTATGATCTCTGACCTCATCATCTCATGACCCCCCCACCCCCCCCACCCTGGATGTCCAGTCCAAACCACATCAGGGCAGTTAGCAGACAGACTGACAGACTACACCCTGACACCTCATCATGTCCAGCGACAGGCTGGCCTGCTGCTGTGGCGTTTGCAGTGGAGCTCTTTGACTCAGTGTAATCAGTGAGGGATGTTCTTTTGACTGGTGTGAGCGGTTGTACTCCATTAGGCTCAGAGCGGTCTGAATGCGTGAGCGTAATACCACACAGATAGCTGTGCTTAATGCACCATCAGAGATGATTCCGGGCTGCCGAGAGCTCTCTTAATCTTCACACATCTAATGGAGCAGCATGTCTGCTACCTTTCAACGCCTGCTCCTCTTTAATTAGAGATGGCCAGTACGCCTGGCCGCTGGTCTAGACAGCAAATGATTCCCATAATAAATCACAGAAAACAGCTTGTCCTAATGCTCTCTGATTGTTGTGAATAGTTTTAGATAGTGTCCTGATGTTTTAGAAATTATTGCATTTTTGAATTCATTTTTAATCAACTAGTTTAACTGGACTGACTTTTCTATTCCAAACTCTAGCAAAACATTAAACTTTCCAGTTTAACTATCAGTCCTAGTAATGATGGGGCACAACAAAATATAAACCAAGAACAGTCAAGTCAAGTCAAATTTGTTATCTTACCAAAGGAAATTAGATTGTAGGCATTCAAAACACACACACCAACAAAAATAGAGCATTAAGGGGCGCTGTGGCGCAGAAGGCTACAGCGCCCATAACCATACTGTATACGGGTCTGAGTGCCCACGGGGACCCAGGTTCGAATCCAACCTGTGGTCATTTCCCGATCCCACCCCATCTCTGTCTCCCACTTGCTTCCTGTCACTCTCCACGGTCCTGTCCAAATAAAGGCGAAAAAGCCCAAAAAATTAACTTAAAAAAAAAAAGAGCATTAATACAACGTTAAAGACAAATGCAAGAATATGTACTTGCACCTCTGTCTTTAGGAAGCAGAGCTCTTGACCTTGGTGATGCTAGCATGAAGACAAGAATGTGGAAATGTACAGTTTGTAAATGTACATCAGGTTTCTCGGCCAAGTATACCGTACTTGCATATACAAGGAATTTGGTCTGTGCATTTATCCCATCCGTGAATTGGTGAACACACAGAGCACACAGTGAACACACAGTGAGGTGAAGCACACACTAACCCGGAGCAGTGAGCTGCCTTGCTACAGCTGCGCTCGGGGAGCAGTGAGGGGTCAGGTGCCTTGCTCAAGGGCACTTCAGCCATTCCTATTCAGGCTACAAGCCCGAAGCCCTAACCAGTAGGCCATGACTGCCCCTACACAGGTTAGGAGGTACCTCGGTAACCAGTTACAGGTACAGATTATGAGCTCACTTCCTGCAGTGCCCACCCTCTGCATGTCTACCGGGGGGAGAGGGGGGTTATGGGAGATGTGGCTGGGGACTGGCATGATTGACAGCTGGAGTTATCTGCAGTGTCAGAGAAGCGAGCGTTGAGGGCCGTCGTGAGCGTTTATCTAGCAGGAAGAGGAAGGTAGAGAGATGGCACCGGACAGCTGTTTACTCACACTCACTCTCACCACAACACCATCAGGGTGAGATGGATTAACCCCCCTAGTGATGGGGGTCAACCTGTGTGAGTGTGTGTATGAGTGTGTGTATGAGTGCTCACACTTCTCCCTCTTGCACAGTCTGCCATGCTTTGTTATTCTCATAATGTCTGAGGGATGTTGCATCAAACATCTGCCTCCAGCATCAATTGTTTCTCCGGTAGAAGAAAAGAAGCTGATGCCAGTATCACATGCTCAATTGACCCACCAGTGGACACTGTCTGTTTGGCTATTAACATGGTCACAGCACTCTCCTAATGTGCAGTGTTAGTAGCTCTCATTCTGTCTCCCACTGTTATTCTTCCTTTAATGGTTTAATATATTTTCACTCTTTTCCTCTTTGTTCTCTCCACATTCTCTCTCTCTCTCTCTCTCTCTCTCTCTCTCTCTCTCTCTCTCTCTCTCTCTCTCTCCCCTCTCAGCTCCTAACCCATGTGCTGGTAATGATGGACTGGGACCGTGCTCCCACCTCTGTCTGATCAACTACAACCAGACGTTCGCCTGCGCCTGTCCCCACCTGATGCGCCTGGGACCAGACAAGCACACCTGCTTCGGTAAGACCCTGTTGCCATGACAACAGTCACTGCTTGCCTGTCGTCATGATAACAACGTAGCCACCAATTGCGTGCTTTACCGTTTTCTTGGTTCTTGTATAAGTAGCCACCAAATGTAGAGCTGCTGCAAAGTCATTTGTTTGAGTGTAGCAATGCTCTCCAAACATACATTAGCCTCCCACTGTCCATTATAGAGCTTTCTACACACACACACACACACACACACACACACACACACACACACACACACACACACACACACACACACACACACACACACACACTGTCCCTGCAACACATTACCTGACAGGCTGGTCCAATGAATCTCTTGTCTTTCAACTCTCCTATCTTCCTCTCTTCATCATCCCTCAGTTCATTTATCTCTCCCTCCCTCCCTCTGTTTCACTCAGTCACTCTCCTCCTCCCTTCCTCTCCCGTCTGTCAGCTCTGTTTGGGTTGGCACGAGTGGGATACAGGAGTTTACACAAAGCTCCTATCTCCTGCTGGATTCGGTCCAACTGTCCAAAGTGTTAGTGTGTGTGTGTGTGTGTGTGTGTGTGTGTGTGTGTGTGTGTGTGAGTGAGCTAGTATGGGAGTGCGCCTGTGAGGTATGGGAGTGTGCCTTCTAGTTTTCCTCTTTTGTGTCTCTATACAGTACGTAGTTGTGTGTGTGTGTGAACACTTTGGGTCTTTGTATATGTGGTCTGTAGTTGTCTATGTATGGCTTGGTGTGTGGAAAATATAATATATAATTGTAACAGCATGGTATGAATGCCTTGCTACTGTATATCTCCTTTGTTTTTTTTCTCACATACTCCTCACCTGTGCAGAGTCTCGTCAGTTCCTGCTGTACGCACGGCAGATCGAAATCCGTGGCGTGGACATCTACAACCCCTACTACAACTACATCATCTCCTTCACCGTGCCGGACATCGACAACGTGACGGTGGTGGACTACGACGCCCTGGAGCAGCGCATCTACTGGTCGGACGTCCGCACGCAGACCATTAAGCGCGCCTTCATCAACGGCACCGGTGTGGAGACAGTGGTGTCGGCCGGTAAGGTCCCGTGTGGCGTGTGGGGTCAGATATTGCCTCACATTCCCATTGGCTGGCTCCATTTGGAAGTGCTGTGAATTCTGTTACATAAATGCAGTTGTATAGTTTAGGGTTCCCACTGGTCATGGAATTTCTGGAATATCATGGAATTTTGGAAAGTCCATTCCAGACATGGAAAGTCAGGGAATTTTATCATTTTTGGGGCAAAGTCATGGAATATCAGGGAATTTTCCAATTTACTTGCCAAAATACATTAATACAAATATTTTCATGCAGAACTGGTGCATATTTGCTTTACCGCTTATTACCGAGTATCCCAACTATTCAATGCCCCTTTATTCATGTTTCACTCTAAAAAGTTAAATATTCTTGAATGCTACACTTTAGTAAATAGTATAGTAAGTCATGAAATTCTTTTTTTTTTGTCAGGGAAAAGTCATGGAATTTTACATTTGACTTAGAGTGGGAACCCTGATAGTTGGCAGCTGTATAGGTTCAGGGCTCCAGACTGACTTGTTTTCACTTTTTTATTTTAGGGGCGCAACCAGAAAATTGGGGGCACACACCGTAAATCAAAATGCTAACCAACATATTCACATTTCTACTAATTTCCACTGTATTACTAATTACTTTGATAATAGATGCAGAAATTACAAAGCGCTGTTTCAAATTCAGTGTCTCATTTTATTGTGCACCTTTGAAGGTGCAACATAGAAGGTAAACCGACAGCACCATCACTGTCATGACAGTACAAATATTTAAAAAACGGCATACTCTATGTTTGAGGCTAAGATTGTGTTTAACTAGTGTCGGCAAACTTACTTTGGTGTTCCCTGCAGTTCTGGGGTAGCAACTGCAACATTCGCAGTTCATGGAGTTTGTTTTCTTACCTCAACCAGCTGAATTCTCGCAGCCAGTCTTCCGGAAAATGGTTGGGTCGGGGCCTTTTTCGCCACACAAACCTCTGACTCTGAATCATCATCCGACTGTGACACTGTAGACTTGGGCACTAGCACACTAGCCGCAGGTCGGAAGAACGAGTCATTGTTCAAACGCACGTAGCAGGTTGTGATATCTGACTCCTTCCCACAGACGTTTACGCATACTCGATTATCTCTAGGACCCTCCCCCTCCACACATTGACCATTCTCTACCCTTCTCGCACTCATTGGCCTGCCACAGATTCCGGATTCATTGATGCACCCCTTCCACGTTTAACGTGTAAAGAAAAAAAGGTGGGGGGTGGCAAATTCATTGGCTATTAAAGCCTTGAGATTTCTGACTGGGATTAGAGCTACTAGTACCCATTACCCAGTAAGCCATATCCTGACGGGAACGTGGGACATTTTAAGAGGGTTCGGGCAGATGTGCACATGTTCATTGACACTGTTAGCTGTTATAGTAATTGCACACGTTCACTCCTGTGTAATTAATCTTGCTCGTAAGATTGTCTCACTTCCTCTGTTCCGACTGGTTCCGCAGACCTGCCTAATGCCCATGGCCTGGCAGTGGACTGGGTCTCTCGGAACCTTTTCTGGACCAGCTATGATGCCAACAAGAAGCAGATTAATGTGGCCCGCCTGGACGGCTCCTTCAAGAACGCTGTGATTCAGGGCCTGGACAAACCTCACTGCCTGGTGCTGCACCCCATTCTAGGGTGAGGGTGTGGACACACACATGCACACACACACAAATGTGCACCTACACACACACACACACACACACACACACACACACACACACACCTCTAGATAGACTATCCAGCTACTGTGGTCACACAGGCTC
The DNA here is from genome assembly GCF_018492685.1 of Alosa sapidissima. Lineage (NCBI taxonomy): Eukaryota > Metazoa > Chordata > Actinopteri > Clupeiformes > Clupeidae > Alosa > Alosa sapidissima. The sequence goes on along the minus strand of NC_055960.1, from coordinate 25,131,831 downwards.
TCCCCCTTACACAGGCTCATAAACCTACACACACACACCACACACACACACACACACACACACACACACACACACACACTCATATGAGCCCTTATGAGCCTTAGCGTTCCTCAGTGTTTTCAAAGGCAAGATCTTTCACCTCTCCACTGCCCTCATCCCTCCTTCCCTCTGTCTCTCATTGTTTCACCTCTCCACTGCCCTCATCCCTCCTTCCCTCTGTCTCTCATTGTTTCCCCTCTCCGCCTCTCTGTCTCCCTTCTTTCCTCGTCTCATTATACATGAGAAGGGAAATGCTCCCTCTACTGCTCCGTAAATCACCAACAGACTTTGTGGTGTGTGTGTATGTGTGTGTATGTGTGCGTGTGTGTGTGCGTGTGTGAGTACCCAGCTTAAAGGAGACGTTTTCATGAAAAACGCCTCTTCGTTGTTTTTCTCTTTTCGTTTAATTTCTTCCCCTCTTTTAAAGACTTGCAGAGCTGGAGGAATGTTTCCAGCGTAGGCTTCTCTGGCGTAAGAGAAAATGAGAAGCAGATGCTGTGTGTGTGAGAGAGAGAAACTGACTGTTGTGTATATGTGTGTGTGTGTGTGTGTGTGTGTGTGC
>NC_055960.1:25116230-25126230 GCF_018492685.1 Alosa sapidissima | reverse complement strand
ACAGTCTTTGAAACTACAGTCCCTCTGTCACTGATCCATATGCAGCATCAACGTTAATTGGGGCAACTCGAGGAAATCATCCTCCAGTTGAACAAGACGACCTTATAGCCTATACCGGTAGCCTATGTCTTTACCACAGTATGCAACGCAAATAGGACTGCCTTCACATAGTAGGCCTAGACTTAATTTGCTTAGTTTTCTTTGGTCTTAAAATCTCCTGATAGGCTACCAACTTTTTTTTAACATCACCCAAGACGTGCCGCCTGAAATGCACATGCGTTGTCACGGCTACATAAACAAATTTTGCACACAGGAAGAAAGCTGTTAGGTCTTTTTTACATTTTATTTTATTCTCAAAAAACAAACGTTTGCATCATGTAAAGCAGATCTGTTGGTTACCCAATATAATAAGCTATTTTAAATGTAAAGCTTCCAACGCCCCCATGTGTCCAAACCCGAACCGAACCCGACTACAATTTCTAAATATTTGTCCGAACCCGACCTGACCCCTCGGTTACCGTCGGGCTCGGGTCGGGTAGCCACACTCTAACACACACACACACACACATACACGGTTTCCCTCACACCCTTGCACAATTCGCTTGTTATTCTGGAATCCCCTGCGACCATTAATCAATATGGACCTGCCGCCTCTCCATTGATTAGTAAGTACACACTCAGGCATGCACACGCAAGCTAATGCATTCTCACCTCTCAAGCTAACATATTGAATTACTCTGCCTGCCAGAACAAACACACACATACAGTACACACACACACACACACATATATTACACACACACACACACACACATTACTCACAAAAAGTTAGGGATATCTGGCTTTCGGGTGAGAAAGTACTGAAACATTGAACTGTTGGACATGCACGTTCAAAAGTTTAGAGAAGGTCACATTAAGTCCACCTGTAAAGGATTTTAGGTTCATCCTGAAATTTCACCCGAAAGCCGAATATCCCTGACTTTTTGTGAGTAGTGCATAAAATATATATGTGTGTGTGTGTGTGTGTGAGTGCAGACTGTGTGAGAACAGACTCAATTATTGATTGTTGAACTCTTAGACCCACAGCAGTATTGTGCGCTTGTGAGCTCTTTCTGTTGTGTTTCACAGGAAGGTCTGCTGTATTGGTGTGATGCTCGGACGGACAAAATTGAGCGCATCAACTTGGAGACAGGAGAGAACCGCGAAGTGGTGCTCAATAGCAACAACATGGACATGTTCTCTGTGTCTGTGTTTGAGAACTACATCTACTGGAGCGACAGGTCTGTGTATGTGTGTTTGTATAGGGTCGGCTGGGTTTGCTTGTGCTTGTGTTTGTGTTTGTGTTTGTGGTAGCAACCTTCCACAGCGTCAACTGCAGAATTGTTTCCAAGCATTAGAGAGCACTAGAAGTCATACCAATTTAGAAAACAAAAGTTGATGCATATAGTTTCAAAATCCAGATCAGTAGCACTTGATGTTTGCTTAAACCCTAGACTATCTAGTGCTTTGAGGTACTTTAATGTGCATGTAACCTGTATTTAAGCGGTGCTGATATTGAATCTTTGTTCTCTCTGTAGGACCCATGCCAACGGCTCCATTAAGAGGGGAAACAAAGACAATGCCACGGAGTCTGTCTCCCTGAGGACTGGCATCGGCGTGCAGCTCAAAGACATAAAGGTGTTCAACCGCGCTAGGCAGCAGGGTAAGGACCACATACAACACACAAATACATTATACACACACACACACACACACACACACACACACACACACACACACACACGCTAGGCAGTAGGATAAGGAACACATACCTCAGGGAGGATAAAATTATCAAATGTTGGTAAAATATGTTACCATTAATTACCATGGAACTGTATGTGACCAAAAAATATTACAGAAAAAAAAGTAAAATTCTGTTCAATTTATTTAACTAATTGTTCTTTATGCTGTACTGTATACTCTCCCAGGACATTTACATGTAATGTACATCTGATCATATTCCTTATTACCTTCCTATGCTAATGAATACTTTGCTAGTGACATCGGCCCTGTCAGTCTAACAGTTTTGGACATGTACCATGTACCGGCATGTGATGAAAATACAAGAGTGGCATTTTTAATTTCTCTCTACTAACTCAATTAATCCCAACATCTCAATTAACCTAATTAAGTCGGTGCACTGAATGCATTATTCTATATGCGGATGATTGACAGAGCAGATAATGATGTCTGGGTTCCTTTTCTCAGGAACCAACGTGTGCAAAGACAACAACGGAGGCTGCCAGCAGCTCTGTCTTTTCCGTGGCAACGGCCAGCGCACCTGTGCCTGCGCCCACGGCATGCTGGCGGAGGATGGCAGCAGTTGCCGCGACTACGACGGCTACCTGCTCTATTCGGAGCGGACCATCCTGAAGAGCGTGCACCTGTCGGATGAAAACAACCTCAACGCGCCCATTAAGCCGTTCGAGGACCCAGACCACATGAAGAACGTCATCGCGCTGACCTTTGACTACCGTGGCGGCGGCGGCAAGGGCGCCAACCGCATCTTCTTCAGCGACATCCACTTCGGCAACATCCAGCAGATCAACGACGACGGCTCGGACCGCAAGACCGTGGTGGACAGTGAGTCCGCGCATTTTTGTTTTCCTTTAAGGCCAACGCCCACAGGCTGCGTCTGACACGCATAAAGTCATGCCAAAGTTTAGAAAATTGTTCCATCTCTTGAACATCAAAGCCAATGGGCGCTGGCCCTTATAGGTTCTCACTAAACTTTTCTCTCCTCAGCCGTTTTATTTTGCGTTTTTTTGTTTTTCTCTGTCTGTGTCACTTTTCCTCCCCTCTCTATTCTCTTCATTCTCCAGTTCTTTATTCCTCCCATTTCCATCAACCCCCCCCCCCCCCCCTCCCCCCCCCAACACACACACACACACACACACACACACACACACTTGCCATCCAGCCAGGCCGCATGTCAGTGTTTGTTTACCCGCTTCCTCTCTCACTTGTCTGATTGCTCGTCTGATTGCTCGTCTGAGCGCTCTGTCTGTCTCCCTGCTTGTCTGACTCACCAGGGCCAGTGGAGTTGTGCGCTGGCATTCTGTCTGATGACTGTGCTGGCCTGAGTGTGGCACAGCGTATCGCGCCTCACAGCATGTCTCACGGCATGTTTACGTACAAAGCCTGCCAGACCCCGTCCATGGACATTCTGGCTGCTCAGTAATACAGAAAGCCTCGTGTTGTACGGGCAGATTCACTAAAGGTTGCTCCAAGCTCTCTTTCTCTTTTCTCTCTCTGTCTTGCTTTGTCTCCTCTCTCTTCCTCACACACATGAATACTTTCTCTCTCTCTCTCTCTCTCTCTCTCTCTCTCTCTCTCTCTCTCTCTCTGTCTCTCTCCTCTCTCTCTCTCACACACACACTTTATCTCTCACTCTCTGCCTCTCTCACCTTGTGAAGCATCAATTTTTCATGAAAGGCTCAAGGCTGTGTTGTCGAGAGTGCACAAACACAAGAGACACAGCACCCAAAGCAGAGTTGGGGGAAAAAGGGCTGCTTAATGAGCCCACAGCTGGGAAGGCTCACTCACAAGAGCTCTTCAATGTGTGTGTGTGTGTGTGTGTGTGTGTGTGTGTGTGTGTGTGTGTGTGTGTGTGTGTGTAAAAGAGAGAGAGAGAGAGAGCTGTCTGAAGTCACAGCCAGTTCTTTTATATTTCCTTTGATAATAAACAGGTTGTTTTCACATCGAGCCCCTCTTTGGCATACATTTACACAAAGACTACAAACAAATCAGCATGTTCTTCCTTTGTCTTAATGGAAAGTTGGTCAGACAAGAAGTGCATGTGCGTGTGTGTGTGTGTGTGTCTGTGTGTCCGGAACATGGTGTAATAAGGGGAGTATCTAGAAAGCCAAATCATTTTGAACATGGAAAGTCTTTAAATACTTCCACATGGTGTTGTTGGAGTTCAGTAGCCTACTGCAAACCATTAGTGTGCAGGCTCTGTGTTGTTAATTCATCTGCTCATGTGTATTTTAGCGTTCGCCCTATAAAAGGACACACTAACGTACAGTGGAATATTATCTTTGTTTTCAGGCTGTTGTTGGCCACAGCCACACCTTACACAACATGACTAACTGTAACTCAACAGTCAGGTCATTTCCCACCTTGCTACGGTAAATCAACCGTACACACACACACATATAAACACACACAAACAGACACACACACACACACACACACACACAAACATACTACCCAAAGTTGTGCACATCTGATGACTGCCTACACCATGGTGAACTTGAACACAGCATCATTCCAATGAGAGTAAACTGATATGATGAAGTGACTGTTTACTGCTACAATGTTCCGTGTTCGTCATGCTGCAGAGGCGCTTGAATTGTGGAAGACTAGCAGATAACAAGTGATTTGTTTTGTTAGGCTACACTTTTAGTAGGCTAATACTGTAAGCATGTGTCCAAAGGTCCTTTCTTTGAACCAGGTTTCAGCCTGGTCCGTCACACAAATCGGTCCTTACAGCTCCTCCGGCCCAGCTCTGTGAGTTCCTTCCTGAACTTCTGGGACATGAAGCTGTAGAGGATGGGATTGGCCACGGTGGCAGAGGTGGCCATGACGCGGGCGAACGTGGCGAATCCCCCGTGGCGCGGGGCGGTGCCGGTCATCGGCGCATCGGCCGCCAGCTGGGCGAACATGAAGCCGTAGGACGGCAGCCAGCAGAGGGTGAAGGCGAGTACCAGCAGCGCCGACGTCTGGGTCACCTGGTTCTGATAGCGCTCCAGCCGATCCACCGCCGTCTGCTGCAGCCTTGTCTGGCGCAGGAAGACATAGATGCGGCCGTACGCCATGGCGATGACCCCTAGGGGCAGCGCAAACGCCAGCAGGAAGTGGCACACGCCGTATGCCACCTGGCCCTCGGGCGACAGGAAGTTGAAGCAGACAAGGTCCTGCAAGTGTTCCCGCACCACGTTGGTGCTGGAGTCCAGTGTGCGCCAGGTGAACTGTGGCGCGGCCAGGGCCGCCGCGGGCACCCAGAGGCCAGCCGTGGCCAACTTAACATGGCGGGCATCCCTGCACCAGCGATACGCCTTCGTCGGGTGCACCACGATGAGGTAGCGTGCGGTGGCCAGCGCGGCTAGCGTGAAAGCGCTGGCCGAGGTGCACGCCGCCCCGAGGAAGCCCATCAGCTTGCACGCAGGGCCGCCGAACGGCCAGTGTCCTGTTGCTATCGCGACAGTGTGGAAGGGCAGGCAGGCGAGTAGGAGCAGGTCGGCAGCGCTGAGCGACAGCAGGAGAGTATCAGTGGCCTGACCACTCGCCGATCCCGCTTGTCCAGTCCGGTTGGACGCCCCGCCGTTTCCTCGCCCCCTCTGCTTCCGGGATAGGATGAGGATGACCAGTGAGTGTCCCAGAATACCAGTGACCAGGATGAGGGTGTCCAGAATGGGCACAACCACCCCTTCCACTATTCCCACCTCTGGCCTGGAGAGATTAACTAAGGGGTCTGTAATGTTATCCATCACGGCCAGGTTAAACCTGCCCACACCTGTCTGCCAACCTCAGACTCTGTCCTTGATCAGCTCCCGCATCGAGATAATCCATACAATGTTATCCAAAGTCATTCTGGTTGTAAATTTTCACAGGCAGTTTTTTCTAAGCCCTATAATCACTTCCCTGTCTAAAGTCTAAACTCTTACCTAAGATCCAGGCAGTGCAGTCTTTCAAGTTTAAGCAGTCCTGCGTTTACAAGCAATTTTAACTGAGCCTCACCCAAGATATACTGGGCGTTACAGTGTGCCTCTTGTGATGAAATTAGTCCTTTGAGTCACTTCCTTTGAATTGATTTTGAGTCATTTTCTTTGAAGTCCAGCAGTGAGACATTTAGTTTAATATTTAATGTATAAATCACAATCCTAACATCGACATAGCAGCACTCCCACATACTGATTTACTCCAGCTATAAAACTAAACTCTTCTCGCTCAATACTGGGATTGTTCAGACATTGTTCTGTTGCAAAAGTAGTAGCTCAGTCATACACACATAAATTCGCACATTCGGTTAACTGGCAAGTCAGGCCTCAGTGTTCTCTATGTGTGTGTAGTGTGTGTGTGTGTGTGTAGTCTTTCACCAGTCTTGCATTCAACCTCAGTCCTAACCTCCCAGACGTGAGTAACTTTTTAAGCTCCTCCAGTGTCCACATTCAGCGGTGAAATCACGGCAGCTTTAGTCGAAAATAATCCGGCCAGTCCGGCAATCAGCGGGACTCTTGTTCTCCTTCCGGTAAAAGGAAAGCTCCCCTGCTTCTGTTCTCTGGCTTCTGTCCTCCGGGGCTGAATCCATGGACACCTGGGGCTCTGCCGTTGTGAACGCTGATCACTGCTTCAATCAGCCCTTTCCTATGCTGTTTTTCTTCCTCCCCTTCTTCTGTCAAGTGCCAGAAGATATGGATGGGGGCAGGTGTAGGGGTGAAGGAGTGGGGTGGGAAGGGCGCAGCCAGATCCCTGCCCATCCAGGTAGTTCATCAGTCAGTCTTTCACAAGTCTGAGGGCATCGCCAGACTGATTCTCCACGATCCGCAACACACAGAGTTGAAAGGCGAGGGAGGGAACTGGGAGATTGGAAAGAGCAGGGACGAGATTACGGGTGTCCTTTGAACTCTGTACTGTGTGTGTGCGCGTGCATGTGTGTGTGTGTATGTATGAGAGAGCGAGCGAGAGAGCTCTGTTTGGTTTGTTCACCAGGCAATTGCAGATGGGAAGGTTACCACTGCTCTACAGATCAATACATTCCTCAAAGTCAGAAATGCCTTCTACAATCCCATGTGACTTGTAGAAGCTCTGTGAGTGTGTGTGTAGGTGTGTGTGTGTGTGTATGTACATGCGCGGATTGCGTACATTAGGACTGGTTAGGTCTCTGGTCAGGGCTAAATCAGGGCACACTGACAGTAATTTACAGAGCTACTGTTTTATATTGTTTACTCAACATGGCCAAGGTTGAATTAGAGGCGGGTATTTTTCAAAGACAAGCAGAATGTACTGTATATGTCGTGAAACAGCCTCCCACTCCCCTCACGCATGCACACACACTGTGTGAACAATAAAGATAGGGTTCACCTGTTGCCTTAGGTAGTAAACTACTGTCTCTAAAGTAGGACAGATCGCAGCCATAAACCTGCTGTTTTTCAGTCTTGTTTGTGTGTGTGTGTGTGTGTGGACCTTTAACAAAAAAGACAGCTACAGGAAAGGAATATCTATAATCAGTGCAACACATAACATATTTAACCTTCAACACCCCGTCAATGTGTGTGACCAACAAAAACAGGGAAAAGAAAAAAGTATAAAGTATCAACATTAAACCACCAAAAAGAGCGATCTGATATGGCCAAATTACAGAAAGTACATGTATGTACAGTTTGGTGGGTCTTTGTGTGCATTTCAACCATTATCCTTTAAAACAGTGGTCCCCAAACTACGGCCCGCCACCTCATTTTGGGTGGCCCCCCAAAACATGTCCGTGGTATATAGCAACCGGCCCGCACGGGAGTACGACATCGTCAAACTATAACCTCCGCAATTTCCCCCATTCATTCTCTATGGCGAGTACACATGTAATACTCTTTTTGTCCACTGGTGGTTATTTTGGCTCCAGCATATTCTTTCATCATGTTTTGTTAATTTTGGAGCATTCGCAGCCTCATAGTTCAGTCTTTTCTCATGGACTGTGTGTTTACATGGATGGCGGAAAACCTCAGTCCGATTCCCCTTTGTGGGTTTGGAGTGTCGTCCCCATCTAGGCCTAATTTCTACATTGGAAAGCCAATGTTGCCCAATGCCCATTAGCACAATGCTAATTTCCACAGCTGAATGCCAATGTTGCCCTTAGCCCAATACCCATTAGCGCAATGCTAATCATCTCTTCTGAGATGTGTTGCTCTCCTGTTGCATTGTGGGATGCCCATCAGAGGATGGGTGGTGGAGTGCCTCTCCCACTCCTCAGAGGCCTGCGGTCACTAGGCGATCTGGGTGGATGGTCTGCTCTGGCCAACTGTCCTCTCAACGGAATTGGCTTTTATGTGCGTCCAAAACCACCGTTTTGTCTGGAATCGGGGGGGAAATCGGCCGCCTCAAGGAGGTGGCGTCCGGCCGAGAGAGAAGGAGAGAAAGAGAGAGACAGAGAGGTGAAGAGAGAAAGAGAGAGAGAGGTAGGAAGGAAGAGAGAGAACAAGTGTGTGTCTGTGGCAAGGTTTAGAATCTTCTGTGGGTCCAAAGTTTACTCATTAGGTTGATATGAGTGGGCATTAAATGGGCTTGCATTCTCTCTCTCTCTCTCTCTCTCTCTCTCTCTTTCTTTCTTTCTTTCTTTCTTTCTTTCTTTCTTTCTTTCTTTTTTCTTTCTCTCTTTATCACTTTCTTTATTTCTTTCTCTATATCTCTCTCTCTCTCTCTCTCTCTCTCTCTCTCCTCAGACCTGTGTGCCCAGAGTGGGAGGAAAGGAGAGTAGGAGAGGAGGAGAGCAGAGCTGTGTGTAGAGCCGTGAGGAGGCCCAGGCCTTATGCTCAGCTCCTACTCTCACTAGCTGCTTTCAGATATGTCCTCTTTATCAAACGGAGGTCTGACCCTTCGGGTGATTCAGATAGGATGCAAACATACGGACATTATGTGTGAATGACACCAGCGCACATGAACAGAATCTCTGTGTGGTTGAATAGGTTGAACGCGGTTGAACACGCACATGAACAGAATCTCTGCATGTTCTTTGCTTCGTTGAGCTCAGACACGAGCTCATTTAAATAATGTTCGTCGGAAATACTAGGGGGGGAGTAGTGTCAGAGCCGGCTAAGTTCGGAATTCCAAATGGCCGGTTATGTTGTTCAGATATACGGGCCAACCGCTTGACATCCGCAGAACATGCTGACTTACACCTATGTCTGAAAGCAACTACTGACAGTCACATAGCAGGCTTGCTCCCCAGGTTTACTCACTCCAGATCAACAGCTCTTGGTTGTCTCAGTGTGTGTGTGTGTGTGTGTGTGTGTGTGTGTGTGTGTGTGTGTGTGTGTGTGTGAGTGAGATGACTAACACTGAGCTGTCATGTCCTAGTTGGCATGACCCCCCCCCCCCCCCCCCCCCCCTTCCCTCTCTTGCTGCACTCAAAGTGCTACTGACACCCTCACACACATCTGTGAGGGACCACACACTCCTCCTCTCCCTTTCTCTCTCTTCCTTTTTCACTCTTTTTTCCTTTCCTCTCCTCCGTCTGTTCCTCCTACGCTTGCTGCTGCCTGTGTCCAGTTCACTCCTGATCTCCTCACGCCAGCTGAAGGAGCGCAGCATTACAGTTTACTGGAAATACTTTAAAGTCAATGAACTGAGAGATAAAGGAGACATTGCGTTATCATTTCGATTAATGTCAAGTGAACAATGGAGGATATGAGTTTTGATAAGATCAGATGTTCTGTCCAGGTTGATGTTTTTCAGTCTGTCGGCCACTTGTTTTGCAATGTAATTGTCTAAACCTTTTATAAGCAATTACTGGTATTTTACTGTATCTGCTCTGTGTGTTTTTATTGGTGTACTCATGTGAGAAAGTTAAACAATGGTGTAATAAAGTAGTGTTAAAGTTCTTTACACACACACACACACACACACATACTGTACACACACCAGAGTTTCCGCTAGAAAAAAATGGTGCCAGTCAAAGTGACCGGCAGAGGTTTCGTTTTCCGGACATTTTGATGATATGCCGGTCAAATATCCTATTATCCCTTCTTAATTAGTCAAATTGAGGAAAACTGGAGACAGGCTATGTAGCTTAAAGAATGACATAATCAGGCTGTATAGAATGCAACATGTTCATTACTTAATACATTACTTCCTAACTTAAACATGCCTAACAAGATCTAGCCAGTATCTTTTCATGGACAGCAAGAGTCCGCTTCGTTCGTTGTTTTAAAAAGGCTACGTTGTTTGTTGCTGCTACCCACGTTAT
>NC_055960.1:25096230-25111230 GCF_018492685.1 Alosa sapidissima | reverse complement strand
AACACCCTAGCCCTACACATGCACGCGCAAAAACGAGGGTTAGGGCAAAAATCTAGGGGTAGGGGAGGCATTGGGACGGGCCCTAAGTCTTCTGTGTGAGGTGTGTGTTTGTGTGTATGTGTGTGTACCGTGCATGAATGCATATGTTAATTTGAGCCCATGTTGGAGAACAATATGATGATGAGCGCACATATTTTTGTGTCTTTGTGTGTGTGTGTGTGTGTGTGTGTTTAGGTGAATTCTCTCCATGCCGTGTGAACAATGGCGGCTGTCAGGACCTCTGCCTGCTGTCTTCTGAGGGACGGGTCAACTGCAGTTGCCGTGGAGACAGAAAGCTTCTCGAGGACAACACCTGTATCTGTGAGTCGTGACTTTACCAATCATTTCCCTCCGTTTCAAAGGCCATTTGCATATAAATGATGCCATTTTATTGGCCATAACCCCAGGAGCACAAGTTAATAGCATGCCCAGTGCAATGGTCCTCTTGCACACTGCACAAAGTGATGGTTTCAGTTGCAGTCAAATTATATACAGCCAATGGACTGAATCAAACACAAAAAGTGAAAGTTGGTGAAAGTTCTTTTTAATTTAATTTACTTTAGGAAATAAAGTCTGCTAAATAAGTCATTGGTGTAGAAGGCTGAGTGAGTGAGTGAGTGAGTGAGTGAGTGAGTGAGTGAGTGAGTGAGTGAGTGAGTGAGTGAGTGAGTGAGTGAGTGAGTGAGTGAGTGAGTGAGTGAGTGATATGATATGATATGATAAATAAATGGTGTAATTTCTCTTCTCCTCTTTTGTGCCAGCCTTGAATGGGACCTGTGGCGGCATCGATGACTTTGAGTGTGGTAATGGAGACTGCATCAACTATGCACTCACTTGCGATGGCACAGCCCACTGCAAGGACAAGTCTGATGAGAAGCAGTCTTACTGCAGTAAGTGTATGTGTGTGTGTGTGTGTTAGAGAGAAGATTCAGTATTGTCCTGTTGCTCAGTTGGTGGATGATAACAACACCAATGTCATGTGGTCAGTTTATAGCACAGAGAGCACAGATGTGGACCTATAGCTCTAGTAATTTTATCTTGGCAAAAGTGTCAGCAAAAAAAAAGTGATATAAATGTAAATATGTGGACATTGGTGTGTGAGTGTGTGTGTGTGTGTGTGTGTGTGTCTGTGTGTGTGTTCAGGTGGTGTGTTGCATCCATGTCTTCCACAGCTAACCGTGCGTGTAAGAAGGGCTTCAGGAAGTGTGTGTGTGTGTGTGTGTGTGTAAATGTTCACATGGTTTGTTGCGTCCATGTCTTCCACAGCTAACCGTGCGTGTAAGAAGGGCTTCAGGAAGTGTGTGTGTGTGTGTGTGTGTGTGTGTGTAAATGTTCACATGGTGTGTTGCGTCCATGTCTTCCACAGCTAACCGTGCGTGTAAGAAGGGCTTCAGGAAGTGTGTGAACGGCCGCTGTATTCCACACTCCTCTTGGTGCAACAGCCAAGACGACTGCGGAGACAATTCAGACGAACTGTTTTGCAATGGTGAGTGTGCGTAAACATGAATGCACATGCGAGCATGCGTAAACATGAATGCACACAAATAAGCACCACCTCCCATTATAATTGTAATGTGTGTGTGTGTGTATTTTTGTCAGAGATTTCCTGGTCTGTCGTTTTGTCATTGTAATCTCAATATCTTATATTTTGTGGATTGTTGTTCATTGTGTGTGTGTGCGTGCGTGCGTGTGTGTGTGTGTGTACAGCCACCCTGTGCTCAGCCGATCAGTTCCAGTGTAGAGACGGCAGCTGCATCACCAACACGAGCCGCTGTAACCAGCGAGTGGACTGCGACGACGCATCTGACGAGATAAACTGCAGTGAGTTTCCAACTCGGAATAATCAGTCATCACCTCTCAAAATCAGTCATCACACAGCATAGAATTATCAGTCATCACCTCTCAGAATCAGTCATCACACAACATAGAATAATCACAGTCATTGCCCAGGGACTACAGGCGGAAACTAGCAATTTGCTACAACCTATCTATTAATGTTTTTTGTGCACTGTCCCTGTTCAAATAAATAAATTACAATTATAATCACCTCTCAAAATCAGTCATCACACAGCATAGAATAATCAGTCATCACCTCTCAAAATCAGTCATCACACAGCATAGAATAATCACAGTCACCACCTCTCAAAATCAATCACACAGCATAGAATAATTACAGTCATCACCTCAAAATCAATCACACAGCATAGAATAATTACAGTCATCACCTCAAAATCAGTCATCACACAGCATAGAATAATCACAGTCATCACCTCTCAAAAATCAGTCATCACACAGCATAGATGATTGCTTATCTTCCCAAATGTGAATGCACATAGACAGAACTCCATGCTTGTGTAACTATGTGCTCTATTCATGAAGCAGTGTTTGGGTACTGGAGCAGTGGCACCAACCACAACATTATTTTTAAAATCCTGCTCCACTTCACTCTCCCCTCCCCTCCCCTCCTCTCCCCTCCTCTCCTCTCGCCTCCTCTCCTCTCCCCTCCTCTCCTCTCCCCTCCTCTCCCCTCCCCTCCTCTCCCCTCCCCTCCTCTCCTCTCCCCTCCTCTCCTCTCGCCTCCTCTCCTCTCCCCTCCCCTCCCCTCCCCTCCCCTCCTCTCCTCTCCTCTCCTCTCCTCTCCTCTCCTCTCCTCTCCCCTCCCCTCCCCTCCTCTCCCCTCATCCCCTGTCTCCTCTTCACTCCTCTGTTTCTCCTCTCCGGCTCTCTGCCCTCTCTCTCTCTGCCCTCTCTCCTTCTCCCTCCCTCTCTCTGCCCCCTCTCCTTCTCCCTCTCTCTCTCTGCCCTCTCTCCTTCTCCCTCTCTCTCTCTGCCCTCTCTCCTTCTCCCTCTCTCTCTCTGCCCCCTCTCCTTCTCCCTCTCTCTCCTCCATCTGTTCCTCCAGCTGCCACGGACTGCACCAGCTACTTCCGGCTGGGGGTGAAGGGCGTGACCTTCCAGCATTGTGAGTTCACCACGCTCTGCTACGCCTCCTCCTGGCAGTGCGACGGAGCCAACGACTGTGGCGACTACTCCGACGAGAGGAACTGCCCAGGTAACTACAGAGAGCAAAAGAAAGAGAGAGGGAGGGAGAGAGAGAGAGATGCTGGGGAGAGGAAGAGAAATGGTTGGATGACTATTCTGATGAGATGAGCAGGCCAGGTGGTGAGGAGGGCTACAAGGTAGAAAAGGAAAAAGGGATGGAGGGAGGGGGATATAGAGGGAGGGATGTAAGGAGGGAGGAAGAGGGAAAGGGAGAGATGCATGAAGAGAGGTAGAGAAACAAAGAGATGTGTGAAGATCGGAAGAGACAGAATAAGTGAGAAAGAGAGAGAGAGAGAGAGAGAGAGAGAGAGAGAATCACACCATTTACCTCGAGTGAGAATTAGAATCCAGACTCTCTATCTCTGTGGCTTCCTCCTATATTGGTGTGACACTGGTGTGCCTGACTCCCCTGTGCGGCTCCTGTCCTCCACAGAAAAGAAGAAGGAGAAGTGTCCGTCCAACTTTTTCGCCTGTCCCAGCGGCCGCTGCATCCCCATGAGCTGGACCTGCGACAAGGAGAACGACTGTGAGAACGGCGCCGACGAGGCCAACTGCTGTAAGACACACACACACACACACAGACTTTGTCCACACCTGTTTTATGTGTCAGCAAACCTTTCCTGCAGCATGTTGTGACACAACTCTCATCCATGCATATGTAAAAGGGCTATTAATTCTTCTACGATTCTGCGAAGGTTCTCTTCTGGTCATAGTACTGGCCTGTACATGTACATGAACTGCTGTATTGTGACAGAAAGGGAAAATAAGCATTCACCATAGCTTTCAGCCTTAACCTCAAACCACATCATGTTACTGAATCTCAGGCTCTGATTCAGCAACATTTTTTGTCTGCAGTTGTTTGTGCAACACACTCAGGAAGAAATATCAATATTTCACAGGCATATGTTTAAAAAATGGATCTATCACTCACCCTGACTCATGAAGTTGAGAAGTTAGTAGAAGTGATTCAGTATGCCTTCATTTCTGTGTGTGTGTGTGTGTGTGTGTGTGTGTGTGTGTGTGTGTGTGTGTGTGTGTGTGTGTGTGTGTGTGTGTGTGGGTACGTACGTGTAGACAAGTCCTGCACAGACTCTCGCTTTGAGTGTGCCAACCATCGCTGCATCTCAACCACCTGGGTGTGTGATGGAGCTGATGACTGTGGTGACGGTTCTGACGAGGGCAACATCTGCAGTAAGTTTGCATTCACACACTCTCTCTCTCTCTGCCTCGCTGTCATATATACACACACAAACACTTTCACACATGCTTACACACACACTCAGTCACATACACACACATTCATAAATGTGTGCCATGTGTAAAAGTTTTATGAAAGTTTCATTGTCCCTCATATATTATATCGTAAACGTGCTAATTACCAACCATTTCGTTCGAAAATTCTAAAACAACAATGTTTTTTAATACTTCAAAATAACATTTGTTAAATGAACCTTACATTTTTCAGTAGCCATAGGTGTGTAGATTTGAACAAAATCTACTTTGGTTCTTACCGGGGCTTTTACTGCCTGAAATATCCGATTTTGTGTACCACGCTCGGAGTTTAGTGCTGGGCTGGTGGGTACTTATTCCCAACCTTTCTCACTGCACATCAACGGTTAGCCCGAGAATTCTCGTCGTCGCAATTCAAAATTCCACTGGAGCTCCAAGCGGATTTGTACACGCAGCCTTACAACACTGTTTACAGCTCTTCGAGTCACGGTAAAATGGAATTTTTGGTACATAGCTAATTTAGATAAACTTATGGTGTGGGTGCTTGCGTTTCTATAGGAATCCGCCGTCTTGGTTTGTATAGAAATGAAAATTAAGTGACACATACACGTAAGAGGTTGGACATACGTGACGGTTGGTAATATATGACATTTCTATAGCAATGTTGCGTCCATATATCCGTTTGTGTGTGTGTGTGTGTGTGTGTATGTGTGTGTGACTAATTGTATGCACATGGTTGTGTGAATGATGTGTACAAATGAGTGAGAGTGTTTGTACCTGTGTGAGTGTCTATATGTGTGTGAGTGTGTGTATATGAGAGTGTGAGCTACAGTGTGTGTGTGTGTGTGTGTGTGTGTGTGTGTGCGCGCACGCATGTGTGTGTGTTGACCTATGCTTGTCCTCTCCCACATCTCTCTCTCCTCCTCACAGAGAACACCACGTGTAGCCCTGAGTCGTTCAAGTGCCCTGGCTCTAACAAGTGCATCTCCCATCGCTGGCTGTGTGATGGGGACAAAGACTGCCCTGATGGAGGCGATGAGAGCGTGCTGGCTGGATGTGGTGAGTGGGTTGGCAAGGCCATCAGGAAAACAATAATAATAATAATAATAATAATAATATTTATAATAGCACCTGCTCCTACTCCTTTTGTTACCACCACTACTAGCAACAACAATAATAATTTAGGTATATCATTATTAATGATATCCTGACATTTTACACTTTATACAGTATAGCAAGTAAGATATACTGGTGAAGCAGTCAATGAATCTGTCAGTCAGAATGGTAGATAGAACCAGAGCCCGTTTACGGAGAGCCGGATCACTCCCTATTATAACTCCATTGAACCTGCAATCTGTTGCAGTTCCGCTAGGGGCGATCACGAATAAGTGCACAAACAATGGGGGTCTATGAAGCTAGACAGCTAAATGTGTCTTTTTCACCTGGTTGTCGTTGAAAAATCGAAGATTTGATTGTGGTTTCTGCAAGCTCAATATGGATTATAGGTCAAAAGTTGAATGAACGCTTACTTACGTCCTTTCGATTTCTTACAGGTTGGGTCGTTGTTGCCCACAACACACTAGCTTTCTGCTAATGAATGACGTCATTAACGCATTTGAAAGGCTTTTTAGAACAAATAAGTGACTCAGAAAATATAATACTCAGCGGTGTATATTTTCTCTGCCTCCTCTTTCGCATGCAACATTCAAATTTCTGGGCAAAAAATTATATCCCGAGAAAAGTGGATTTGAGCGGTACAGCTCCATAGACCTCCATTCATTCTGCACTTATTTGTGAGCTCCCTCATGTGGAACCAGAAAAGGAACTGCAACCAGTTCAGAAACCTGAAGTTTCCAGAGAGTGGTGGTTCTCCCCTTAGTAGACATTCTCTGATAGCCACTGTTTCTCTATTGAGTTCTGTCTCAGAATAGTGTTGCATAATCAGCCTGCTTGTTGATACATTTGTCACTGTTCTCTCTCTCTATCCTCTGCGTCTCTCTTTTAATTGAATTCAAAAGTGCTTTATTGGCGTGACAAATAATGCATTTGCATTGCCAAAGCAATCACACAGACACAGAAGACAGGATTTCTAAATGTATGTAGACATATATAGTTTTAAACTTACTTATATTTACATACTCTTAAAGGCACACTACTGTATGTTAGATTTTCACCTTTACGAAGCCAATTTGATGGTAAACGAACGTTCACCTAGCATAGCTGTACAACATAGACGTAGCAAGTCCCTACCGAGAAAACCAGCCATGCAACTTCCATGCAAGAGAGGCGCCCCGCCAAATCTCGTGAGAATCGTGAAATATTACCTTGTCAGTAGATATAGCTCTTTGGAGATAGTTTTTGCCTGTTGTTAATCCTTCACCTCCACAACAAAAGCATTTGCATTGTGTACAGGGGGGATAAGTAGTGAGAAGTTAGTTATTTACAATAGCAGAGTAACATATAAATACATTGTGACTCATCGTGAGAGGGAGCTCTACACTCGTCAAAAATACCTAAACCTGCATAGTATACCTTTAAATACAAAACCATAGATAATAGAGGCCAAAAAAACAAACAAGAGGGCAAAAACAAACAAACCAACAAAATGCTGTGTGTGTGTATACATATATACATACACACAGTGGTGGAGGAAGTACTGAAACTCAGTACTTAAGTAAAAGTACAAATACACAGAGAAATATTTACTTTAGTAAAAGTAAAAGTACCACAATGACAACCCTACTTAAGTAAAAGTAAAAAGTACCTGCTTTTAAATGTACTTTAAGTATTAAAAGTAAAAGTATTTGCATAATGATTTATTCTCTTAATATCTATATTCTAAAAGGAAAAATCAGTATGGGCTGTGGCATTTTAATTAAGCTAGTTTTAGGTTATACTCGACTAGATAGTTTTAAGTTAATGCAATTGTGCTTACCATCTGTGGCCCAGTTTACATTCTGACCTACAATTCTAGAGACTGTAATTCTGGTTATCTACTAGGGTGATCTGCTGAGTAATATCATTCAGCAAAACACGAGAGCCTGAAGTTTAACGGGGTAGACAAGGGAAACGTCGGGTGGATCGTAATGCCAATTATGCTGATTGAACAGAAAAGTTGCTGAGAAAGGTGTCTTTATGATTAAGTTCAGTTTCACTTGCGCAGACGCATAGACATTGAATGAGCGCTCACGTTACTACCCCCCAATTGTAGGCTATGCATCTTTATTTAATCACACACAATTAAGGAATATTTCCTAATCTGGAAAATGTTACGTTTTTTCCGGCCACCGGTTCATTAATAGTCTACCATTCATTTGTGCCGCAAATGATCAGACGTGTGACAGAAGCATGGGCATAGCCTGTAACTTCGCTGATCCACGGATAGCAATCTCATCGGAGAGGAGGCCCTAACGCTGCAGATAACAGACAGAGAAAGGCACAGCACACAGTTGCATGTACAGTGTAGCCATGGGTCTGGTGAATATAGCCTACCGAATGCAGATGGCTACAAGCTCACGCTTTGCCTGGTCTAGACTAGAAGCTTATGTTTCTAAGAATGCACGTAGCGCTCCAGAATCTTTGGTAGCAACCCCCCGGTAAAACAAACGTGTTTGTCAAAGAGAGAAAAAAAACTGATTATAAAATGTATCGTAAAAAGGAACGATGGTGTTGTAGAAATGTAGCGGAGTAAAAGTACAGATAATTGCTGTAAAATGTAACGAAGTAAAAGTCAAAAGTATGCACTATAAATTTTACTTAAGTAAAGTACAAATACGTGGAAAATTTACTTAAGTACAGAAGTATTTGTACTTCGTTACATTCCACCACTGCATACACACATACATAATACACATACACATACATGTGTATATATATATACATACATACACTCATACATACACACATAAAAAAATATACATAGTATGTATAGAAGCACATTTACATTTATGATTTCTCTCCCTCTACTCTCTATAGTGTTCAACAACACATGTGAAGCCACGGAGTTCATGTGTCAGAACAGGCAGTGTATCCCCCGACACTTCATGTGTGACCATGACAACGATTGTGATGATGGATCGGACGAGTCTCCAGAGTGCGGTAAGCCTGTGACCCTTTGGCCTCCACTCTGGCTGTATCTCTTTGTGAACAGTTCAGTTCTCTTACTCAAAGTGCTCATTTATTCACACCCTGGCATTTATAATTCAGTGGTGTGTTAGTATAAATGTGTAAAGCCCAATAAACAACAAATCACGTCATTAAATTCCCAGCCCGTTCTATTCAAACTCAATCTCATTTACCATTTAAAGGTTATTCCTTAAAAGCATGCAGTAGATGCTCAGTGAAATGATTTGCTGTCGGGCTAAAATGTATTGAGTCGCAGTGAATCCATAGACTCCAAGGCTGCTCTTTGAAAAGGTTGACAATCGCTCATGGGGAAATAGTTATGCTTTCATTTCTAAGGTGTTAACTTTTTACACACATACACACACACACACACACACACACACACACACATACACACATTCACACTGTAGCTCACACTCTCATATACACACACTTATAGACATACACTCATTCACATACACACACACACACACACACACACACACACACACACACACACATACACACACACAAACATTCACACTCTAGCTCACACTTTCATATACACACACTTATATACATACACTCACACACATACAGACACTCACACAGATACACTCTCACTCATTTGTACACACATTCACACAACCATGCACATACAATTAGTCACACACAAACACAAACACACACACACACGATTACAAACACCTCACCTTTTCTGTACTCCTCCTCTCAGAGTACCCTACCTGCAAGCCCAACGAGTTCCGATGTGCCAATGGCCGCTGCCTCATCCAGGCAGGTTGGGAGTGTGACGGCGAGTTCGACTGCCATGACCACTCAGACGAAGCACCCAAAAACCCCCGCTGCAATGGCCCAGGTCAGACCACCTCACCTCCCAATGCCTCCTCCTCCCCTTCCTGCCCCAGTGCAGTCTCTGCTGTCCTTTTATTTCTGTAGTCATAATGCTCATGCTCTCTATCTGAATCCAGCGCTATCTTAAGCACAGACATTATATTTAGTGTCCTTTTCACTTAACCTCTCCATCTGTCCCAGTGGGCTGCCGAAAGACAGCTCAAGTTCTTAAGATTTATAGGTTTGTAGGTTCTGCTCTTCATAGGTTTTTTTCTGTCACCAGGAAAGGAATGTCTTCATTCCTCCGCCCCTGATCAGAGCTGGAACCTTTCCCCATAAACCCATTGCCCCTGCTTTATGCTGTTTTCCCCACCACACATTGTGCACATTCTTCTCTGTTGGTTGTGGATCAGTGCTTAGTTGAATAACACTCTCCGTTTTTGTGGTCAAACAGAGAAGAAGTGCAACGACACGGCCTACATGTGCACCAACGGCAACTGCGTCAACGAGACGCTGCTGTGCAACCACAACGACGACTGTGGCGATGGCTCTGACGAGCTCAACTGCTTCGTCAACGAGTGCATCAACAGCAAGCTGAGCGGCTGCAGCCAACTCTGCGAAGACCTAAAGATTGGCTTCAAGGTAAGGGTGCTGCACGGGGTCAAAACACCTCTAAGACACCTGTGTTGGAGCCTAGGACAAGAGCTGGAATATGGATCTGTCTTCTCCTGAAACTTTCCATTTATTCCTCCTCATTCCTTCCTCTCGTATATATTTACATATATTTACATACTTACAGTACTTTCTTGTAAGTTGTATATAAGATGTATAAGAGTATGACTGTAAAGTTGATGATACACAGGGAATCCTTCTAAGCAATGTTGCCATCCAATCAGGTCTCAGGTCATGGCCCAGCAACATTGTTTTAAAAACCCCAAATACTGTTAACTTATGGAAGAGGATACTGAGCAAAAGTTACTCTAGTGAATTCTTGAACATTGATGTTATATCTCAAATCTAAATGCAGAAGGCACATTTGAGATGAATGAAACCAGTGAATCATGGCAATCTGTTTAAGTGTGTGTGTGTGTGTGTGTGTGTGTGTGTGTGTGTGTGTGTGTGTGTGTGTGTGTGTGTGTGTGTGTGTGTGTGTGTGTGTGTGTGTGTGTGTGTGTGTGTGTGTGTAAGAGAAAAATGCATTTCGTTGTCTCTGTACTTGTACTCTGCACAATGACAATACAGTTGAATCCAATCTAAAAGTGCTTAGAAGTGTTTAAGGATCCACTTTTAAACATACAAAATGGGTTGGCTGAAGCCTTGAAAGTGTACAGTAGTACTCTTATTGTTTCCGTTGCCCTGTGAGCATGCCCAGCCTTACCTGAGTTTCCCATGGGCCCTTGCAGTGCAGGTGTCACCCTGGCTTCCGGCTGAAGGACGATGGGAAGACGTGTGTGGACATTGACGAGTGCACGACCAGCTACCCCTGCACCCAGCACTGCATCAACACCCACGGCAGCTTCCACTGTCTGTGTGTAGAGGGCTTCGAGCTCAGGCCTGACGACCCCACCATCTGCAAGTCCACCTCAGGTGAGTGTGTGTGTGTGTGTGTGTGTGTGTGTGTGTGTGTGTGACACATATCTCCATGTTAGATGTGTACTGTATGTGATTTCCATAAATAGATTGTTGTTGGTGTTGGTTAGAGTTGACGATAACCATGACGGTCATGTTGACGCTTGTTTTGCTCTTACAGAGATAGAGCCTTTCCTCATCTTTGCCAACCGATACTACCTGAGGAAACTCAACCTGGATGGAACCAACTACACACTGATTAGACAGGTGTGTGCAGATGGTATTTTGACATTTGCGAAAACTACCATGAGTTGGTTTAAAACCTGAATCTTCTTTCCTAACTGTTCTCTTCTCTGTGTGTGTGTGTGCGTGCGTGTGTGTGTGTGTGTGTGTGTGTGTGCGTGCGTGTGTGTGTGTGTGCGTAATCAGGGCTTGAACAACGCAGTGGCTCTGGACTTCGACTACAGGCAGCAGATGATCTACTGGACAGACGTGACCACACAGGGCAGCATGATCAGACGCATGCACCTCAACGGCAGCGACGTGCAGGTGACCACAGAACCACAGCCTCATACCAACACCACCTTCCCTTCAGCTTTCTCCTCTGCATTTACTGAAGTTACATTTCAACTTCGTGTCAACCTTCCCTTTGTATTGTACATCACTGTGTGCACTCTGGAAAGAGCACTGTCATCACGTGAATTTCAGTGTATAGATCTGTCTGTATCTGTCTACCTACTGCTAACCTTGTCCTTCCTCTTGTCTTGTCTTTCATCATTAGTTTTTTTTGCACTGTGCTTGATCCTCTGACAGGTCCTTCACCGTACGTCTCTTAGCAACCCTGACGGGCTGGCTGTCGATTGGGTGGGAGGAAACCTCTATTGGTGTGATAAGGGACGGGACACCATCGAGGTGTCCAAGCTGAACGGAGCGTACCGCACGATTCTGGTCAACACGGGTCTGAGAGAGCCTCGCGCTGTTGCTGTGGACGTCCGCAATGGGTAAAACAGCAGCATCATAATAACTACTAAGAAAAGAGACATGACATTAACTACAGTATGGTTCAAATGTTGATCTTGTTGATGTTGATTCAGTTCATGTCTTCCTTCTTTGAGCTTTCTTTTGTTTCCTCCCTCTCTTTCTCTCTTTTGTTTTTTCCCTCTCTCTCTCTTTCTTTTGTTTCCTCCCTCTCTTTCTCGCTTTATCACATTTCTCCTTTGTTTACATCTGATGAATGCAGTGTCTTCTTTCAGTATTTTAGTAAATGCATTTATTTATTTATTTATTTAGTTGCTTTGCTTTGCTTTTCTTTATTTGTTTATTTCTCCACCTCTTAGCAGTGAAAGCTCAAGGCCTACTGTATGTTTCACCTTGTTTTGAAGCTTTCCAAAGCTCCCTAAACCTCAGACAGCTTATTGGTGTCTGAACTGTTCAAGGTGATTTTTGTCCCTCTCAGGTACTTGTACTGGTCCGACTGGGGTGATAACCCCCACATAGGGCGGATCGGCATGGACGGCAGCAACCGTAGCGTGATCGTTCAGGACCGCATCACCTGGCCCAACGGTCTCACGCTCGACTTCATCAACGACCGCATCTACTGGGCCGACGCCCGCGAGGACTACATCGAGTTCGCCAGCCTGGATGGCACCAACAGACACACAGGTTAGAACTGTCACACACACACACACACACACACACACACACACACACACACACACACACACACACACACATGTTGGGAGATGCTCATGTATCCACACATCTATCTCTGAGTGGCACTAAAACAATGTGTTCCAAATGTGACTGATGACTCCCTACTATGTTTTCATTATGCCACTCTCAGCTGTAATGCATTTGTGAAAGTGTTCATTTGGGAAACACTTTTATTTTATTTTACTTATAAGTGACTTACAATACAGTATAGACATACATTTTCTGTTGTCCATGACTTTAATGTTATTCCCAACTTTTTCTACCAATTCATCTACCGGTTAAACTATAGTAATTGATGTTCATTGTGCTCATTAATAATTATTGTACGCTGTGTGTGTGTGTATGTGTGTGTGTGTGTGTGTGTGCTGTAGTTCTGGGCCAGGACATCCCCCACATCTTTGCCATGACTCTATTTGAGGAGTACATCTACTGGACCGACTGGGAGACCAAGTCAATTAATCGGGCGCACAAGACCCAGGGCATCAACAAGACCATGCTGATCAGCACTCTCCATCGGCCCATGGACATCCACATCTACCACCCTTACAGGCAACCGGAGGGTGAGACACACACACACACACACACACACACACACACACACACACACACACACAACCCATGCAGATCAGTACATCCCACTGTTCTATGGACATCCACATAGTGTTAATTTTGTCACCTATTTTTAATTTAGTCGTAGTCTTAGTCTTGTGACGAAATGTCCTTTTTAGTCTTTGTCATATTTAGTCATTCAAATATAATTTTTGTTAGTCAAGTTTTAGTCGACTAAAAGTCTCGTCATTTTAGTCTAGTTTTAGTCAAAAGAAAACTAAAGGTATCTTAGTCTTAGTCAGTTTTAGTCAAAACATTTTAGTCTTCTTTTTTTATAACAAATAATTTCTGATTACTATGTAGGCTATCTAGCATTGTGGCATAAAGCTTAGGTAGTTAGCTTGCTAACTCGGGCAAAAATACCCAGTGTTCTTGTTCCATGTAGTTTCGTGTTGCAGCCACAGGGTTGCAGCAACAGCACATAGACTAGCCTACAGGAAAGCTGTTGCGCATGAACTCATTCGGAATATTTTGAAAACGTAACAGCTAGATATTCTGTCTTCTCATTTTGTTGACGAAAATGAAGAGAGATTTTATCTTAGTTTTTATTTCATGCAAAACATTTTAGTCTCGTCTTTTTTCGTCAACAATGATGCATCTTAAGATAGTCTTAGTCAGTGTTACAGTACATTAGTGCCGTCTCGTCATCGTCTCGTCTTAGTCATGAAAAAAAAGGTCGTTGACGAACATATTTCCTCTCGTCTTGTCTGACGAAATTAACACTACATCCACATCTACCACCCTTACAGACAACCAGAGGTTGAGACACACATACACATACACACACACACACACACACACACACACACACACACACACACACACACACACACACACACACACACACACACACATACAAATCTAACAGTCCCCTATGTTGTCCTCTCTCTAGTGAAGAACCACCCGTGCCAGGTGGACAATGGCGGCTGCAGTAACCTGTGCCTGCTGTCTCCTGGCGGCGGCCACAAGTGCGCCTGCCCCACCAACTTCTACTTGGCCGCCGACGGACGCCAGTGCATGTCCAACTGCACCGCCAGCCAGGTGAGTCAACATGATACCCGTACAACAATTCGCTACACCACGCACCTGAACACACACAGATGGCACTCCGTAACCGACACAACTCCACAGAGGAACTATCCTCTCTCCATTTTCTTACTTTCATTTAGCAGGGGAGCTATACATTGTAAGGTATATTTACAGGTGGCTAGAGCAGTATTTCAGATATTTGTGGGGGTTGTCTGCTTTTCATGTTGAATTTACCTTTTTATATATATATTTTTATATATATATATATTCTGTGTCCTTTCTTTTTATCTCTAGTTTGTGTGCAAGAATGATAAGTGCATCCCATTCTGGTGGCGTTGTGATACAGAGGATGACTGTGGCGACAACTCAGACGAGCCAGCCGACTGCCGTAAGTCACATACCCTGTGACCCACTGTGTGTGTGTGTGTGTGTGTGTGTGTGTGTGTGTGTGTGTGCATATGTGTATTTAATATTGTGTGTATAACATATCTATGGTCTCTGATGTTTCTGATGATGTGTATTCTCCCTATAGCTCAGTTTAAGTGTCGGCCAGGTCAGTTCCAGTGTGGCACAGACATCTGCACCAACCCGGCTTACATCTGTGACGGAGACAATGACTGCCAGGACAACTCAGATGAGGCCAACTGCGGTAGAACCTCTTCTCTCCTCTCACCCTCTTTCTCTCACTCTATACCTTTCTTTCTTTCTCTCTGTCACCTCTTTTGTTTCTTTCTCTCTTTCTCGTGCACTCTCGCATCTTCATAGTTTTCTACAACTTTGTTAACCTTTTATTTGCACTTAAAACTTTTCACA
>NC_055960.1:24936230-25093730 GCF_018492685.1 Alosa sapidissima | reverse complement strand
TCATGAAACAGTCATGAATGCTTTAAGTGCAGTTTATGAAAGCTGCTATGAATGTGTTATGAACTCACCTGTCAAGTAAAGTGTTACCGATGATAATTAGTATGGCATCCTCTGAGACTCATTTCTTTGATAAGTTTATACACTTTTAAGATCTAACCACGACTCATGCTGCATCTGCCAGGGTATTAGTTTTGTATATGCATCTTGAAATGTGTGTGTGACTGTTTATGTTTATTCACTGCAGCTCAGATGACGTGTGGTGTGGATGAATTCCGCTGTAAGGAGTCTGGTCGCTGCATCCCAGCACGCTGGAAATGCGATGGAGAGGATGACTGTGGAGATGCATCAGACGAACCCAAAGAGGAGTGTGGTAAGGGAGGGACAGAGGGACAAAAAGTACCAAGAGAAAAAAGCAAAGCAGATTTTTTTTATAACATTATAGCATTTTTGTAAAGCTACAATTTTGAAGAAATGTTATGGTTGAATGTTAGTAGTTTTTCTCAGTAATGTTTGTGTGTGTGTGTGTGTGTGTGTGTGTGTGTGTGTGTGTGTGTGTGTGTGTGCTCAGACGAGAGGACGTGTGAGCCATATCAGTTCCGCTGTAAGAACAACCGCTGTGTGCCCGGGCGCTGGCAGTGTGACTATGACAACGACTGCGGGGACAACTCTGACGAGGACAACTGTGGTAAGTTATCCAACTATACACACCAGATATTGTTAGTGTGAAAAAAGTCACCTTCTCAAAAAAATTAACTAATTTCTCTAATGCATAGGTATGTATGACGGAGCACAACTTTATAACTTATTAAAACTCAATCGTTTTCAAACTATTCAGATCTGTGAAAGGAACTGTGTGTGTGGGTGTGTGTGTGTGTGAGAGAACGTGTATACGTTTGTGTGTGTGTGTGTGTGTGCGTGCGTACATGTGTGTGTGTGTGTGTGTGTGTGGGTGTGTGTGTGTGAGAGAACGTGTATACGTTTGTGTGCGTGTTTGTGTGTGCGCGTGCGTACATGTGTGTGTGTGTGTGTGTGTGTGTGTGTGTGCGTGTGTGTGTGTGTGTGCGTGTGTACGTGCGTACGTGTGTGTGTGTGTGTGTGTGTACGTGCATGTGTGTGTGTGTGTGTGTGCGTGCGTACGTGTGTGTGTGTGTGTGTGTGTGTGTGTGTGTGTGTGTGCGTACATGTGTGTGTGTGTGTGTGTGTGTGTGTGTGTGTGTGTGCGTGCATGGTGATATCAGCACATCAGCACCGCCGGTTTGTCTTTCTCACACCACACACCACATTCTCTCATGTCTGGTCTCGGTCACTCTGCACTCGTGTAGCTCATTGCTTTTGTTCACTGACATGCGTTTCACGTCCATCTTGTTCTTCTCATTTCACACTCCGTCCATGCGGGTCCAGGCGAGACACAGGTAGGTGGACGTCTCCATTCATTAAACAAAACAAAACAAAACAAAATGGCTGCTACACCCAGTGTTCCCTATCCCTCTCTCAAAGCGTTTCCAGAGCAACCGCGTGTTCCATCCTCCCCATCCCATCCCCATGCTGTACCCTCCCCCTTGCCCCTCCCCCCCTTCATCCCTGTGTGAGCCTGATGCCCCCCCCCCCCCCCCCCCCCACTTCTGCACCTCAAAACTGCATCCTCAGAAACCCTCTGACAGGAAGTGTGATTCCCCAACACCCTAAGATCCTCAGTGGCTATCTACTAATATAACCCCTCCTCTCTCTCTCTCTTTCTCTCTCTCATTCTTTCTTTTTGTCTGTCTTGCTGTCTTTTTGTGTTTTCGGTCATCTCTCTAGTTCCTCGTAAGTGCTCTGAGAGTGAGTTTGCCTGCACCAACGGTCGCTGCATTGCTGGCCGCTGGAAGTGTGATGGCGACCATGACTGTGCTGACGGATCAGATGAGGTAAACTCACACACATACACACACACACACACACACACACCACAGACACATCTGCCTCACAATCTAATCATAGCAGTCATTCTTACTTGTCTGAAGTGATTCCTGTGAGGACCTGTGACAAGGACAAACAGGACTGCTCACACTGTGTAGCTGTCAAGACAAACACACTCACACACACGCACACACACACACACACACATACACACACACACACACACAATCAAGAGTTTCAGGAGATGTGAATCCACATCGACATAGTGGGACACAGATACTGTATGTGATTATATCTGTTATAAACACATCACTCAGCAGCTGTTATGTGTGTGTTAGTGTGTGTGTGTGTGTGTGAATAGGAGTACCTTGGCTGCTGTGTTTATGTAATTTCCCCCAAATACCCCTAAGCATTACTGATGGTGCATTTGCAAAAACTAAATGATTATGGGCAATGCCTTCACCCATGTTAACTTGTGTCTCCACAACATGTGTAGCCACCTGAAAGTGTCTTGGCAGTTCTTCTAGCAGGAACTATGTAATGCAAAAATATATTATATCTATTGTGTGTGTGTGTGTGTGGTAGGATGGCTGTGAAGTGAAGTGTGATAGCGACCAGTTCAAATGTAAGAACAGCCACTGCATCCCCATCCGCTGGAGGTGTGATGCCGACCCAGACTGCATGGATGGCAGTGACGAGGAAAGTTGTGACAGTGGAGGTGAGAATGTGTACAGTACACACACACACACACACACACACACACACACACATACAGAGTGGACAGAGTGAAGAAAAACATAATAATACCATACACTCCTACTGTCAAGCGCACACACACACACACACTCTCTTACATACTTAACTAAATACAGGAAAACTCAGTGTAAACCAAAAAGTAGACCAATAAGGTGATGTTGATGTTTGTGTAAAGGTGTTATGTAGTAGTGCGCAGTATGACCATAACCCTTATTCTATCTGTGTCTGTGTGTGTGTGTGTGTGTGTGTGTGTGTTTGTGTCAGTGGGTCGACACTGCCCCCTGGATGAGTTCCAGTGTAATAACACCCTGTGTAAGCCCCTGGGCTGGCACTGTGATGGAGAGGACGACTGTGGAGACAACTCAGACGAGAACCCAGACGAGTGCAGTGAGTCTCTCTCTCTTCCTCTTCCTATACGACCTCTCTTCATCACTCTCTCTATTCTTTCTTATATGTTTTTTTGTCTTTCACTTGCTCTCTGTTTTCCTGTCCCATTCTCCTTCTCTCTCTCTCTCAATTGTCCTCTGCCTCTGTCTCCCCCTTTTTTTTTCATTCCACTCTGTTTCACTCTGCGTTTTCTCTCTTTCTCTCTCTTGACCTTTCATCACATTCTATCTTTTCACGCGTCTGACATCTTACAACACCTATCCCCTGCTGTAATGGCCCTCTGTAATGCCAAAATGTGTGCACACACACACACACACACACACACACACACTTGCTGTCTTCTCTTTCTTATTTCTCTTTCTCCCTCTATATCTCTCAGGGAGGTTCCAGTGTCCTCCAACCAGACAGTTCCGTTGTCATAACAACCGTGTGTGCCTGCCCGTTGCCAAGCAGTGCGACGGCGTGGACAATTGCGGGGACAACAGTGATGAGGTTAACTGCCGTAAGTGTTGCTCACCCCTAGCCCCTCACCCCCCCCCCCCCTTGTCAACTTCCAGCATGCTGGGTAAAAGTGTCCAATACCAAGAGGCTCATTGTTGGACTTGCTCCTCAGTCAAAGTGTGAAAAGAATTTCTTTTCAAACCATTTGCTTTTGCTGAAAGCGCTTTCAGTGTGATCCATTTGAAAGTCAAGTGCTTTTTTTTCCCCTTTGTTCATCATATATGAACATGACAGAAGCTATGAATTTCTCATCTGTCGTGTGTGTGTGTGTGTGTGTGTGCGGGTGTGTTTTTATGGCTGTGTATGTACAGTATATGTGTCAATATGTGATGTTTGCTGCAGATCCTCCGCCTCCACCGGTGTGTGAGAAGGACGAGTTCAGGTGCAGTAATGGCCGCTGTCTCAGCCCTACCCTTGTCTGCAACTCCTTTAACGATTGCGAGGACTACGGCTCAGACGAAACCAACTGTGACAAGAAAGGTGTGTGTGTGTGTGTGTGTGTGTGTGTGTGTGTTCTTGTGTGTCTGTTTCTGTGTGTGTGTGTGTGTGTGTGTGTGTGTGTGTGTGTTCTTGTGTGTCTGTTTCTGTTTGTGTGTGTGTGTGTGTGTTCTTGTGTGTCTGTTTCTCTGTGTGTGTGTGTGTGTGTGTGTGTGTGTGTTCTTGTGTGTCTGTTTCTGTTTGTGTGTGTGTGTGTCTGTTTCTCTGTGTGTGTGTGTGTGTGTGTGTGTGTGTGTTAGTCCTGTAACTCTCTCTGTCTCCCCACAGATGTGTCCTCTAAGTGTGGTCATGAGTGCAGTGGCAGTGATGAGACTCACTGTGTGGTCAACGGCACAGAGTCCTTCTGCTCCTGCAAATCAGGCTTCCGCAGGATAGGACACTACTCCTGCGAAGGTACCATATACACGCACACACACACACACACACACACACACACACACAAATACATATAGCCTCATACACATGTACACACACAGTCCTTGCTTCCGCAGGCAAGGCAACCTTACTTTACTTTACTTACTTTACACTTTATTTCATATCCAGGCACCTGCAGTCAATGACTTAATGCCTTTCCCTGTGCTAAGCTCCTGCACTCAAAAACACATAGGCACACACAAAGACACACCGATATAAATACATACACACTGTATGTTCTGTATGTTGAATGTAGAAATGAGTTCTTGTGTATCGGTTGTATGTTCCCCTTCTATGCTGCAGACAAAAACGAGTGCAGCCAGTTCGGCATCTGCTCCCACATGTGCAACAACACCAAGGGCTCCTTCAAGTGCAGTTGCCACAAGCACTTCACGCGCGTCAATGACACCTGCAAAGCTGACAGTGAGTCATCCGTAATAAAACAATAGACATTCAAAACCAGGGCCTTAAATGTGTCAATTTCCTTTGTAAATGGCATATGAAAATGTCATGCACCTTCAACTCATTCTGAATCAGTTTACCAACACATGTGATGCATCTCAAAAGTATTTCAGTACATTTATGCAGTAGGTTTCATTGCATGCTAAATGATGTGATGTGATGGGAATATTTATTCCTGTATGTATTCCTTGCATTTGCACTGTGTCTCAACATCATCTCTCTCATCGACTCTCTCTCTCTTCCCCCCCACCACACCACACCACACCACACCACACACACTCGACCAGCCATCTCGAGCGTGGGCAAAGCCCTCTACATCGCCGACGACAACGAGATCCGCAGCCTGAACCTGGGCTCACCGTGGCTGGTGTACGCCCAGACGTTCCAGGGCGACGCCTCGGTGCGCATCGACGCCATGGACCTGCACGTCAAGAGCAACCACATCTACTGGACCAACTGGCACACGGGCCGCATCTCCTCCTATGAGCTGCCGCAGCAGCCCAGCACCACCAGCGCCAGCCGCAGCAAGAGGCAGGCCGAGCCCCGACTCACACACCTGGAGGTGAGCAGGGAAATGGGGTGGGGAGTGTGTGTGTGTGTGTTTGTGTGTGTGTGTGTGTGTGTGTGTGACAAAGACCGGGAGCTAGCAGGTGTGTGTGTGTGTGTTTGTGTGTTTGTGTATTTGTGTGTGCTTGTACAGGTAGAAGATGGAGTGTTTGTGTGTGAGAGAGAGAGAGAGAGAGAGAGAGAGACAGACAGATGAAGGCAGGTCAGTGCTGGTGTGCTGAAGGGAACAGCTTTAAAACTCCCCACGCTCTCTCTCCTCCTTCTCTGTCAGATCACTGGGCTCAAGATGCCCAGAGGCATCGCCGTGGACTGGGTGGCCGGGAACATCTACTGGACCGACTCGGGCCGGGACGTCATCGAGGTGGCCCAGCTGAACGGGCGCCACCGCAAGACCCTAATCTCGGGCATGATCGATGAGCCCTATGCCATTGTGGTCGACCCCCCGAGAGGGTGAGCGAGCGACTTTGGATTTTCAGAGGGAGAAAACTCAGGCTGATATGTTGTGGAGATGTTCGAGAGAGCTTAGGCTAACTTAATGGAGACGTGGAGACTAGTGAGAGAGCTCAGGCTAACATTGTGGAGATGTTGTGGAGATGTTGTGGGGACGTTGTGGCGATGTTGTTGGAATGTTGTGGGGACATTGTGGGAATGTTGTAAGGACGTTGTGGAGACATTGTAGAGATGAGTGTGTTTGTGAGCGGCTTTCTGTTGCCCTTCCCTTCACAGTAAAATGTACTGGGCTGACCGGGGCAACCACCCCAAGATTGAGACAGCAGCCATGGACGGCACCATGAGGGAGACACTCGTGCACGAGAACATCCAGTGGCCCACGGGTGAATATCACACACACACACACACACACACACTTCTAAGTACCACCATTCTCTGGCTGTTGATTACTTTAACACACTCTCTCTGTCTCTCTCTCTCTCAGGTCTTGCCGTGGACTACTTTAATGAGCGACTGTACTGGGCGGATGCCAAGCTGTCAGTGATTGGCAGTGTGCGGCTCAATGGCAGCGACCCGGTCATTGCCGTCTCCAGCATCAAGAATAGTTGAGTACCTGTAGTGTGTGTGTGCATGTGTGTGTGCATGTGTGTGTGCATGTGTGTGTGCGTGTGTGCGTGCGTGTGTGTGTGTGTGTGTGTGTGTGTTTCAAAAGAAACAGTGTATGAGAGTCTGCATGCTAGCACACAGTACTCCCATACAGCAAGACTTGCGTGCTCTGAGACCAGCAGTAGCTGTTGCTAGGCATTAGTACAGGCATCAAGAGGGAGTGTAACTAAGGTGAAACTGACAGAAAAAAAAGACTTAAAACGTTTTTCTCCTCTCTTACGTCGCGCTTGCAGTCAAACTGTTCCAGCGAAATAATACTGCATGTTTTATTGTGTCAGCCTAATCAGACAAGTATGAAAGGCATTTCAATCAGTGGCAGTAGGAGTGTATGGTATTATTATGTTTTTCTACACCCTGTCCCTCAATGTGTGTGTGTGTGTGTGTGTGTTTCTCTCATTTTAGTGCTCCACCATCCGTTCAGCATTGATGTCTTTGAGGACTACATCTACGGTGTGACCTACATCAATAACCTCGTCTTCCGCGTCAACAAGTTTGGCAAAGGCCCTGTAGAGCACCTGACCACCAGCATGAACCACGCCACCGACATCGCACTGTACCATCGCTACAAGCAGCCGGAGAGTGAGTACACCAAACACACACACACACGCAAAGAGACATTCCCCCAATCATACTGTATTTGACCACATCACAGAGGTTTACTCTGATCATGCTGTATGGTGCTGAGGACAATTGACAGTTATTGACTTTTGGGGCAATTCCATGGAAAATTACATTTTTTGTAACATCCATAACGCCAATAAAATGTGATGGTATGGGATGATGTGAATGATTACATGAAATTTGAGCATTTGCTATTTTTGGATGAAGAATGTACATGAGATTTTCCATGGAATTGCCCCATGACAGTTATTGTTCACATATTAACACACACACACACACACACACATACATACACACCACACAACTTCAACTCTAACATGAACCATGGTATAGGTATCATGCAAATGGTAGTTTAAATGTATTGATAAGTGGAAAGGAAACTCCATAGCCTCTTTAAGACTCTTTCTCTCTCCCTCTCTCCCTGTCTCTCCCTCTCTCCCTGTCTCTCCCTCTCTCCCTGTCTCTCCCTCTCTCCCTGTCTCTCCCTCTCTCCTCTCAGTGACGAACCCATGTGACAGGAAGAAGTGTGAGTGGCTGTGCCTGCTGAGCCCCAGCGGTCCGGTGTGCACCTGCCCCAACGGACGCGTGCTGCACAATTCCACCTGCGTGGAGATGCCCACACCCACACTATCTCCTATTGGTGAGTTTACACATATGGTACACACACACACACACACACTCACACTCTCACACACAAACTCACTCAGACACACACACACACACACACACACAGTCCTAGATCTTTCCTATCTATTATACACTAAACTAAATATATATTTACACGCAAATACACAAACAGTTGAGTGGCGTGATAGTTGTTAAACGTGGATTTCAGCATAGAAACGTTTTCCCAGAACGAGGGTTCTGTTAAACAGGGCTAATCATTGATGGGGCTAAATGTAAATGAAAAGGAATTGAATGTAAAAAATAATCTCTCTCTCTCTCTCTCTCTCTCTCTCTCTCTCTCTCTCCCTCTCTCTCTCCCTCTCCTCCAGCTCCTCCCAGTGGACCATGCAATGTGCAGTGTCAGAATGGAGGTAGCTGCTTCCTGAATGCCCGCAAGCAGCCCAAGTGCCGCTGCCAGCCCAACTACGGAGGAGAGCGCTGTGAGATCGACCAGTGCAGAGACTACTGCCAGAACGGCGGCACATGCACCGCCTCACCCACAGGTACACACACACACACACACACACAATCACAATCACACACACACACACACACACATACCTGGACTGCCTCACCTACCCACGCACAAACAGTAACTGTGTAACTGGGCTGCTTCACCCACAGGTAAACACACACTTTTACATGATAACACACCTGCACTGCTGCACTAACAGGTGAACACACACACACACACACACATACACACACACACACACACACACACACACACACACAGACAGACACACATGCCTGCATTGTTTCACTTACAGGTGCACAAACCGCAAACAGGTCTCTAAATGCCTACAGAGATATACAAACACTCCTATACAACATTACCTACACACACCGACACACTCCCACTCACAGACACGTTCATTCTCTCACTTTCTCTCTATGCATTTCATCCTCTTCCTTTCTCTCTCTCTCTCTCTCTCTCTCTCTCTCTCTCAGGTTCCCCCACCTGTCGGTGTCTCACAGGCTTCACCGGCCCCAGCTGCAATCTGCGCACCTGCCAGAATTACTGCCAAAACGCCGGCAACTGCACTGTTAACCGCGGCAACCAGCCTGTGTGCCGATGCCCCAGTGACTTCCTGGGAGACCAATGCCAGTACCGTGAGTGTCACAGTGCCACCAGCTGGTGCGGAGGACAACCTCCTGTTGAGAAAACAAAGACGGTTGATCTGTCCTTTTACATGTTATTGATGTATTCACAGTATAGTATATGTTTGGTTAAATTGCTCAGGGTGCTAAAGCTTTTGTAATCTAGTTATGCAAATCTTTTAACAGTAATAGATGAACCATGTCACAACTCAGACACTAAAACTTCTCTCACTGTGTGTGTGTGTGTGTGTGTGTTTTTAGGTCAGTGCGATGGCTTTTGCGATCATGATGGTGTGTGTCTGGAGTCACAGGACACCTCTCGCCATTGTCGCTGCCCTCCGCGTTACCTGGGCAATATCTGCGAGGT
The DNA here is from genome assembly GCF_018492685.1 of Alosa sapidissima. NCBI lineage: Eukaryota > Metazoa > Chordata > Actinopteri > Clupeiformes > Clupeidae > Alosa > Alosa sapidissima. The sequence goes on along the minus strand of NC_055960.1, from coordinate 25,084,375 downwards.
CGACAAATGCCACTACTGCCGCGATGGGAAGTGTATCCCCATCAACTCCTACCAGCCCCACGGAGACGTCACATGCAGGTACACACACACACACACACACACACACACATATACACACAATCATACACACACAATCATACACACACACTTTTAATATCTTTCATTGCAGTCTTCAGATTGCTGTGTCTGTATGCTTCCCTGTTCTGAAGTGTGTAATTACAGTATGTTAATCTGCAGTAAGGATGGGCAAGTGAGCTGTGGATCCCTACTGTAGGTGTATTCACAGTTCACCCCTGATATCACAAGCTGAGCTTTATGTGCAGCACTGTAATTTCAGGTCTTTGTTCATCCACAGGGCTTGATTTACAGGAATAACAGACGCTGAAAAAAAATGTATATGTTTTATCTGTGCAGTAATATACTAAAGATAAAATTATTTGCTAATGGAATACATTGTGTGTGTGTGTGTCTACAGTTGCACCAATGGAAGGATTCAGCCCAGCTGCTATACTTGTGATGAATACTGTGCTAATGGCCAATGCACCTTTAACCCCCATACACAGCTGCCAGAATGCAAGTAAGTAACATATCACCTGACACACACACCTACAAAAAAATGTAGTGTATATAACATTCCAAATGATCTAGAAATAGCAACAGAATGGTGTAGAAACAATTGGATATGATATAAAAACGCCTATTCTCTTCGTGTTGCCCAGATATCCACTGTAATGCTGGCCTTACTTTGTCTATGCTTCTGAGTGTGCTCTCGATATAATCGGAATCGGAAGATCGATATAATAGTGCATTCAGCCTCGGAAAACTCAATTTCTACACAGAGCCTCCTTTAATGAGTGTGCATCATCCAGTCAATAGACACACACACATACACACACACACACACATACACGCAGGCAAACACACGTTGCCTTGTTGACCCATGCACCCACTGTGTGTTTGCAGGTGCTCGTCTGGTTGGGAGGGTCATCGCTGTGAGACGCCCACTTCTAATGTGAATGCTGAGACTGGAGGCCGTAAGTCTGCTGGTCCTCTCTCTTTCTCTCTCTCTCTGTCTCTCTCTGTCTCTCTCTCTCTCTCTCACTCACTCTCTCTCTCTCTCTCTCTCTCTCTCTCATTCACACACACACACACACACACACTCACACCTTCGTGGATACTTCACTTTAAAGCTGTGTCAGTTGTTCCTTAGGCTATGGTTTATATTATCTGTGTGTGTGTGTCCATACAGGCACAGCCTCTATAGTGATTCCAGTGATATTATTGTTGCTGCTGTTGTTGGTCGCGGGTGGAGCGGTATTCTGGTACAAGAAGAGAATGAGTGGGTGAGTACAACACACACACACACACACACACACACACACACACACACACACACACACACACACACAGTGTTGATGGCTCCCCACACTAACTCTGCTGCTTAAGCCTTTCTACAGTACCTCTCGCTGTAAAACATAGTCCTCTGATACTGTATGGCTCAAGCTCTTGTCACATTCTCTTTAATTAATTTTCTAGTTCACTCTGTTTCCAAATCATCTCTTGCTCTTTTTCATCTTATTGCATTTCCCTCTCTCTCTCTCTCTCTCTCTCTCTCTCTCTGCTGTGCCTAACTGCATCTCCTTTACCCCTCAGGTCTAGCAGGCAATCCAAATCCTGTTCCAGACAAGCGCGGTAACTGTTGCTAGGGTTAACACACACTCAATCATCTCATCCATCCCCTCCCTGTGGTGTTGTTCTACGTTATTCACTGCGTTGACTGTTTAAACTTCCAAGCAAACCTTTCAGTTTGGACATTCCCATCATTCCCTTGACCCCCCCTTTCCTGACGCACTAGTAGAGTGAGGTGATCTATTGACAGCGTGATTGAAATAGATCCGACTCCATTCAGGCTGTAGGGTCCAGTTGTATTCTTATCGTGTTGTTGTGGTCGCTGTTGTGTGAGCCTTGGTAGGACGTGTGCTACTGTTAGAGCATTCTTCCAAGCTTGTCCACTTGGAAAGTGCCCCGTGTTTTAGAACCCGGTGTTCATCAAACTGCCCAGTCTACCAAGCGGCCTGTAGTGTCTGTAATGCCGCCAACTTAAACTGCTGAACAGTTCAGTAGTCTTGGTAACCTTTCCTGAATAAGACATAGAATATAGCATCATAACAACAACACATAGAAATAGAAAGATAACAAATCTTATAAAGTCATACCACCTCCTTACATATATATAAACTGACACGCAAGTTATACATTTTACATTAAAGACAGTAAGTGAAAAAAGTAGAAGAGTAACGTATATATAATCTATGCAGTATTTATAATGTTTGTTTTAAGTAAGTAGAGCTTTCATAGGCCTCTTGGTAGGGCATTTTGTTAGTGAACACTGGGTTTGCTTTGGTGCCTGTGACGTGTGGCTTCAGTTGCAGGCTTCATTTTGGTGAGCGTGAGTTTTGGTGGCGCCCTCTTGTGTTGTGGCTGTGTCCCTGTGGCCGTGCACTGCTGTGGTGCTAGTGACAGTACCAGTACGACCAAGGTTCAGGAAGAGGGCTTATATATGTTTATATGAGTGGACTGGGTCATGACCTTTGCACTTTCACCTCTGTGTCTGCAGGGCTAAAGGCTTCCAGCACCAGAGGATGACCAACGGAGCCATGAACGTTGAGATTGGGAACCCGGCGTACAAGATCTACGAGGGAGAGCCAGACGACGATGTCGGAGAGCTGCTGGACTCTGACTTCACATTAGACCCAGACAAGGTGACTGTCTTCCTTTCACATATACAACCATGTTTCCAAAAAACTTGGGTTGCCATGTAATATGTAAATAAAAACAGAATTTGATAACCTGCAAATCTGGTAAACCCATATAGAAAATATCAGCTCATTTCAGTTTGGTGCCAGCAGCATGTTTCAAAAAAGTTTTTGACGGGGGCAACAAACAGCTGTAAAAGTTGTGTAATACTAAAGAACAAGAGGAACACTTTACAGCTAATTAGGATAAACGGCACTAGGGATGTAACGGTATGAAAATTTTGTTCAATATGTTCAGAAAGCTTCAAAAGTTTCAAAAAGTGTGACAGCATTTACTATATTACAAAATATAGGCAAAAACCTTATCAAAAGTGCAACATTTAAACAGGGACGCTGGAACTCATTTTCATCTGGGAGTGCTCATAGAGGGAGGGTAAAAAAAATTGTTACTGAGTAGATGTGGCCTATTGCTACTGGAGATATTTTCATTCACATTCATAGGCCTACATCCTGACTGAACAAACAAACCTGGCTGAGCTGAGCATTCTTAAAGGAATTATCCGGAGTAAAATGCACTTTAGATCAATTTACGGATGATTGGGAGTACATACGTTGAGTTGACATCAAAATCATGTCATTCGGATGTGTTTTGAGAAAGTTTGATTTTACAGTTTTTAGTCAAAACTCGTTAGCCGGTTAGTGACCAGGGCATGTCATTTCGCCGCTACAAAACGCTATTTTTATACCTCTTCTACAGTTCCAAATAACATTACACTTACGTGGTAGTGAGTAGAGGGTCCCTAAAGCCAAATCGAAGTATCCCGAGGTCTCCTACAGACTTTCCCCTAAAGATGCTAGCTGCAGCAGCAACATTTCCGGAAAGGTACTGGCTTGATGAAATTCATTCTGGACTCTCTATCCAACCACATAAAGACCTCGGGATACTTCGATTTGGCTTTAGGGACCCTCTACTCACTACCACGTAAGTGTAATGTTGTTTGGAACTGTAGAAGAGGTATAAAAATAGCGTTTTGTAGCGGCGAAATGACATGCCCTGGTCACTAACCGGCTAATGAGTTTTGACTAAAAACTGTAAAATCAAACTTTCTCAAAACACATCCGAATGACATGATTTTGATGTCAACTCAACGTATGTACTCCCAATCATCCGTAAATTGATCTAAAGTGCATTTTACTCCGGATAATTCCTTTAATTCATAGCATAACGTTACCGTGGCATTGTGTGTTGTCCCGTTCACTTTTTCCTTGGTCATGTTTAATTGGCTTTGTGCCACAATTAAATCCATCAAGTAGATAACGGAATCAATAGGATACCAGTTTTGTTCCATTGTACCAGGCCTACTGTATGTCAAAAGCAGGCTTGGATGAAGCTGGGAAGGATTAAACACACGGTTTCCACTCCATGGTAATCATCTGTGATTATCATGATATTTGAAATGAAAACGGTAATTGTTATCGTCAACATTTTTATCGCGGTTTACCATTATAGTGGTAATCGTTACATCCCTAAACGGCACCTAGATTGGGTATAAAAATGAGCATCCCAGAGAGAGGCAGAGTCAGCCATGTCACTGGTTCACTAAATATAACAAACTGTGTGCTTTTGGTATTCTCGGATAACATTTCAGTTATTGCCTACTTTAAAATTCCAACATTATTTTAGGTCATGACCCATTCCTGTAAATTTGGATTTTGAGTAAAGCCTCTGCTTTTTTCTCTCTCTCTCTCTCTCTCTCTCTCCAGCCCACTAACTTCACCAACCCTGTGTACGCCACCCTGTACATGGGTGCGCATAACAGCAGAAACTCGCTGGCCAGCACAGATGAGAAGAAGGAGCTTCTGTCGCGAGGGGATGAGGAGCCCCTGGTGGACCCACTGACATAGACTGTCCATTGGACCAGGCCGTACCATTCAGAGAAACACCCCCCTATTGCCTTTTAAAGAAAGAAGAGAATACGAGAGGAAGAAAATCAACAGAAAAAAATTGTGAACACTGTATAAAATGTACAAAATGAAGGACTACTTTTGTATGTGATTGCAGTATTATATTTTGTTCTTTTACAATTCTTCAACGTGAAACGAACAAGGAAAAAACATTTTCTATGAGATTTCTTTTTCTTTATTTTGGTCCCCTACCTTACACCTTAATAGCCACTACCTCTGTGCAAAATGGAACTGAAAAATTAGAAAAAAAATTACATCTGAACAATTTTAATTTTTTATTTTTGTATGAAGTGTATAGACAAAAGAAATTACACCGTTCCATTTCAATAGTGCCAACTCTGTTTTCTGTGTGAGTTATTAGGAGAGGACACACTCTGTCTTTAGCTCGCAGTCAGGAGCAATCTTGTCTTGAAAACAGTATTTTATCTTCCACCTGTCGTTAGGGCCAACCGTGGTGAGTTCATGTACAGCACATAATAAATGTCAGTCCCTGATACGGGATTGAATAGTTCCCTTTTAATTTCATAGAAGTATATGATTGTGTTCTCCTCCTTGCACAGACTTTGTTTTATTTTGTTGTTTTTTTTTCTTTTCGGTGTAGGTTATATGCCGTAAAAATAGATGTAAGCAGGAAAGTATACACATTTCATAGCTTGAATGTCCTAGAGGCTTACAGTGACATGATCATAATGTAGTCAGGAGTTGTGTCGAAGCAAATGGGATTACGAGTGAATGGGCGAAGGAACGTGTTCGTATGTGGAACGTCGAGAGGGCAAACTGCGGTGCAGTAAATAAAACCCCCTTCTGTGTCCAGCTGGTGTCTCCCGAGGCCAGCTGCTTTGGCGGAAGGGACGGCGCCACACAGTGGCGAGGGTGTGGATGTGTGCTCGCTCAGTTATGCGCATTAGTGCAACTTCAGAGTGTGGACCATAGCAGAGGGGTCCAGGGGAGGAGAGGCGGTTTCGTCGTTTTGTTTTATTTCTTCAAGTTCAATGTGTGTCCGTGCTGCGTTCGGCTCTGCTTTGGTTTCTCTGTAAAATCCAGTGATGATACATGTGTGTTCTCCACTTAAACATGAGCTGTACAATGTCTCTTTTTACAGTAACAGATTTGTTTGTTCTCTGCGCTAGCAGTGTTTTCTACAACAGGTCAGAGTAAACTGCACATTTTCCATCATGTAGATGGTTCAAGTAGCCTTTATTTTTTCCCCTTTTATTGTTGTTGTTGTCGCTCTTCGCCTACGAGCTAATGCCGTTATTCACTCATTTTTTGATTCCTGCTTTAGCTCAGCTGCTGGTCTGAGATGCTGCTTCTGTTGGAAGGTGATCAGCCATATTTTAATGCATGTTCAATACAAACAAACAAATAAGCAAACATACTGTATGTAGATTAACAAATCTTTTTAACCTACTTGTCTGCAGTCAAGCAAGGATGCTTCTTCAGTTCAGCTCTGGCTTCTGTTTTTGTTTTGTTATCAATTCAGAAAAAAATGAGTACAATCATGTTACTTTAAGATATGTGCAAAATTGTACATGCATTTTCTTTAAGGTTTTGATCAGATTTTTGTTCAGTTTTAATGAAAAGTACACATAGCTTTTATAGTACAGAATGCATGGAGGCTCAAACTTTCTTCTGGAAAGAGAATAATGTTTTAATTTTTTGCTGGAGTACTTTACAAACTAAATAACAGATATTGTTATAAATAAAACTTTAAAAATCCTCAGAGACTCAGTGTGTGTTTTCACTGATCTTGGATAGAAGTAACTAAGATAAAATCAGATAAGATAATCCTTCAATTGTTTCACCATGGAGAAATCTGAATTGTTACAGCAGCAAAAGTGACCGCAAGTATAGAATTGACCAGAGGGGTATTCCAGAAAGGAGGTTTAACAAACACTGAGATAAAACTTAACCTCTGGGTTGTCTGAACCTGTGGCGACTAAACCCGAACTGTCGGTTCCAAAACACGGGTTACCAGTTAGTTAAATCAACCCTGTGTTAGATAACCTAGAGTTGTGCGCGTTCACGGCGAACTTATAAAGGCATCATCTATTGAGAGTCGAAACCATGAGTGAAACTGAAGAGCACCGTATTTTTCAGAGGCGGAGTAGTCGAGGCTTACGAGGAGGAGAGAACTGTAATAACAAAAAAAGAGCAATACTTAAGCGCCTGCGTCCGAGACCTTGCTTGGCAGAGAATAGCCTAACTGACCGTGTAAATGCGCATGTTTAAGATAGCCTATTTAATGTCAAAATAACAATTAAATAATTCACTGGACATCACGTATTGTATTGACTGCTTTGAACGATGCTTTCTTAAACTAGCCTAGTTGTAACAGATTGAGTGGGCCATAGAATTCTTTGAGAATCCCAAGTGTAATTTTCTATTTTAACGCGGGTCCTGCAGCTGTGGGCCAAGTTAAACTTTTGCGCTCCATCATCGGAAGGGTGAATGTCGGAAGGCATGGTATTGGACACATTTCGGTGCACATTTGGAAAATGTAATAAGTGATGCTGACCTGCCAGTTGGTGAAACTACACTTTAATGATCCTGGGTTTGTGTCCAGGAACTGCTTTAGCGCAAGGCAAACTTTACGCACCGACCGGCAGCTTGCCGATATGCTCTGCGTCTCCAACACTACAAAAACTCCCAGTCGGAGAGCGTGTGTAGCCTATTAAAAAAATATTTTATCACAAATGCCATCAGCATTCTTAACCAAACTTAGTGACAACATGCATACCCGACTGAGCTGTACAGCTATATTTAAACTTATTTATTCATTTTCTATAGGCTATGTTTCCCCTTTTTTGTACTGTACTTGTTTTAATTATATCTTCAATGTGTCTGAGATGTTGTTTGTCCATCTGTCTGGTGAGCCAAACACAAATGTCCACTATGGTGTAGGCTAGCTAGCCTACATTAAAGATTTATTTTATTCTATTCTAATCCACCATGCGTAATGTAGGGATGGAGAATGCTTTTCAAGTAGCCTATATTAGGATTCAGCAGAAAAACTCTAGCGCTCTTGAAAAACTCGTTTGGAAAAGAATGGATAGGCTATCATGTGATGTCGTGGTCTTATCGCCCTGTAACGGTGAATTGCACGGATGAAAATTACATTATTTTGTGCTTCTTTGTCAATCGGACCTTCGTCAAAATGAAACGCCATTGTGTGACAAGTGTAAAAATAGCGGCCTGATTGAACATGCACTGAAATAACCGAACATAATTGAACATAACCTGAACAAAACCTACTTGAGGGGCAGAACGTCCGTCTCCTTGTCCCTGTCAGGGCTTCCTCTGAACCCAGCTGGTTCAGGTACGGAGAGATCTGTAACGCCTCCCGGAGGGCAGTGGGATGAACAGTCTGTGGTTGGGGTGAGAACAGTCTTTCATGATGCTGCGCGCCTTACTGTATGCCTTCCCTTGCCCTGGATGGCCTTGATGGAGAGGAGTGAGGAACCAGTGATGCATTGGGCAATTTTTACCACCCTCTCTGCAGTGCTTTCAAGTCGGAGGCAGAGCAGTAGCCATACCATACTGTGACACAGTTGGTGAAGATGCTCTCGATGGTGCAGCGGTAGAAATTCACAGACATGTGGACTCGAGTCACATGACTTGGACTCGAGTCAGACTCGAGTCATGATTTTAATGACTTCAGACTTGACTTGATAAAATTCGGCATGACTTGCGACTCGACTTGGACTTGAATACTATTCACTTGAGACTTGACTCGGACTTTGCCTCTTTGACTTGTGATGACTTGACATGTCTCGAATCAAAAACTAAATTTCCTGATCGTGGACCAGTCACCCCACAGACGCTTTCCCCCGACTAAAAAAAATAAAAAGAAAATAGCGGAGACAAGCGGCCAGAGCACAGTACAGTACTGCCGCTACCCCCACACGCGTTACGCACTGTGTGTAGGGCACCAAGAGACAGAGGAAGGACCAACATTTAGCCAATCACTAGTAGCTTTACTGCAAACTGATTTGCACTCTTGTTAGAGAACGTTTAATGTCAAAAAGCACCAACAGCATGTTACATAAAGTTGATACTTTTCGAGTCCTCTCCATTAAGATCCAACTTGAACTTATGCTAGCCTACTGCATTTAATTGAGAACGCATCCAAGCACGCACGAGAGGGAGAGAAAATGAGTAGGTTCCAGCTGGCTTGTCATTGTTGATGATGATTGATATCTTCTTTTAAATATAAGAAACATATAAAAGGAAATCGTGAAGGCAACAAATACGAGATTAGAGGAGATTGTGAATTATCCGGTTCTCACTAGCCTACTGTACTGTTATAAACTATGAGATCCAGGTCACTATGACATAGCTGCACTCACTGTGATTTGGAAAGTGGACAAGAATATTATGAAGAGTTGTCTTTGCCTTGTGTAATGGAACTGGTCTTAATAGTCTTGAAGTATTCAATAATTTATTTACATGAAGCACATGATATGCCGATTGAAATACATTTCACTCAGCTACTGTAGCTAGGTGGCTACTGGCTACCAGGCTCATAATTCACTTTTAATTGCAAACAGAAAATGTCAAGCAAGCATCATGTCATACATGCTTCTCTTTCCAAGGGAATGAAAGCTGTTTGTGCCAACTTAATATCATGCTTATCGTTGTTAATATTGTGCTATACATGTGGCACAAACAATGTTTGAGTTTGTGGACTAGCCATAGGCTATATTTGAACGGAGCTAGTAAAAAAAGGATCATTATGAGAACGTGTGACACAATGGGCTTAAAGTGACAGTGCACCATTTACAAATGAGATAAACAGCATCAAATGTGTAGTATTTCTTAAGAAATGAATACTTTAAAACAAAATTACTGTCATTATTATCTTTTAAATAATATAAAAGTGTTGACCTTGGCTTCCCTTATGAGTCGCCACTGCCAGACAGCCTAATAAATTGTTTGCAGGCAAATCTGTGGCCTAGCGCAGTGAAATACCATCAGTCAAATTATTACTCATCCTTACAGTGGGCTCCGCAATTTGGAAAAACAATATATATATTTGCAGCTGTGCTGAGTGTTATGTAGATATCCGTTTACAGATTACACAGGTATGCGCATGCATATGTCGTAAAAGATTACAAGACAGAAACATTGAACATATTTTAATCTGTATTTATAAACAAAAAATACTGTGGATTAGATGGAAGTGCTAAAATTATGATCGATAGTCTAATAATGGCATTATTAAGTGAAGAGTACCTGATGACTTGTTCAGGACTTGAAAAAGATTGGGACTTGGACTTGGACTCGACTTGGCTTTGATGTGACTTGGACTTGGACTCGACTTGCCCTTCTCTGTATTTACTTGGGACTTGACTTGGACTTGACTGCTAAGACTTGGGACTTACTTGTGACTTGCCAAACAGTGACTTGGTCCCACCTCTGGAAATTCACCATGAACTGAGGAGACAGGTGGACCTTCTTTAGTCTCCTCAGGAAGAAGAGACACTAGTGAGCCTTCTACTGCCCACAGGTATTGCACATATTAAAGGACAAATGGGAAATACTCAAAAGATGATTTAACATCTAAAGTACTAATAAATACAAAGATGCCTTAAAATTGCACTTTGATTAGTTCTATTGTATTGTGTGGTCTGCTGGGGCGGTGCTGATCGTACAGTCTAACAGCAGCAGGAAGGAAGGACCTGCGATATCGTTCCTTCACAGGAGAGACATAGCAGGTCCTTCCTTCCTCTCCAGCCATGCTGGGAAATAAGTCACACCCAATGCAAGACACTTTGACAGCACAAAGCGATGATCAGCCGGTCACTGAAATAGCTGCTCAGTGGATGGCTGCTTCGCCACCTTATTCCTCTCTCCAACCACCTCCACTGGGTCCAGCTGAGAGCCCAGGACTGTACTGGAATGTGGAATTAAAGCATGGAAACACAACTGACACTATGGTATACTGTAGACTAACCTACTCTTCAACTTCAATGAGAATCCCCTTTCACTCTCACTGTGATGCTAATTAATGTTTGGGAGGTGTAGGACAGGGTTATTCACCTTACTCACCTGGCGGCCAGAACGAGGCTATAGGGTACACTTGCCATCACACCTCAGTCCAACAGATGGTGGTAATGCACTCCGTTTGCAAACTGCCAGGTTACTCTGGTAGGCAGTGGCAGGCCAGCAAACCCTTTTTTTCTGTGAGCTTTTTTTTTGGCAGTTTATAAATGGAGCGCATTACCGCCATCTGCTGGACTGAGGTGTGATGGCAAGTGTACCCTGTAGCCTCGTTCTGGCTTACAATGGCCGCCGGGTGAATAAGGCAAATTGCACATACAGATACCAGAAGGGAATGCATCCTCTTATTTAACTCTGGGTTAGGCAGCAAGTATGGTCCTTTTCCAAAAGGCTGGCGTTAGAATAATTGTAAGGCATATGTCTGTGTGATCATATTTCCTACTGCACACACAATTCATTCACTCCAAGTTTGCACTTACACTGTTAGCATGGCACTTAAACAGTAGGCTACATGTTTCAATCTAGCATAGTTGTATTTTTATTATTTATAATGACACAAAACATTTCAATATATTTTCCCCGTATACCCCTTACACATTTTAATTCATTCTTATATAATGTATAATATATAATTGATTAATTTGTAGATTATAAATATTTATAATTGATTTGTAGACACCAGTATAATAATCCATCACCAGAAATAAAACTATAGTCAGCAGCAGGGATCTAGAGATTTCAGCAGAATAAACACAGGACATTTCTTTGTTGTTGTCTGAGTTCCCCTACAGTGTTATAATTACACACAATACAAACAAACATTAATCAAGTCCACTCTGTATCACTTGAAACCAAAGATTCTAGAACAGAGCTCTATAGTTGCCCTTGATGCATCAATATAAAGCATCATAATGGGCTCCATCCACTAAAATACCGTCTGCTCTTTGCCCTCCTGGCTCTTATTTCAGAGTCCATATCTGCCTGTGATGGTCTCAAGAGCCCAGCATTTTCCTCATACCCAATCATGTCCTTGTATTTTTCATCAAAGACAGGTCCACCAAACCTCTTCTCGATTCCACTTACAGCAAATGGAAGGCCAAACATCATCCAGACTCCACTCTCAAATCCATCTGCAACAACAAGAGATGAGTTCTGTTCCCGGATGTCGCTGAGATGCGTTTTTACCAATGTTTTTTTACCGTGCCTTCCTCCCAGGTGATCCTAGTTTTCGTTCTCTTCTCCATATAGGATCAGGACTGGTGGCTCCATCCACTGACGATCCATATCCTTTTGCACCACCCTCAAATCCCCTATTCTTGTTCTTGAATTTCCCCTGGGGATCAATAAAGTATCTATCTATCTATCTATCTATCTATCTATCTATTTGCTTTCCATCCTGCTCCTCCTTGCTCTTCCATTTTCTCATAAACTCCTTCCCCACCTGCTGCTCCATGTTCCCACTCCATTTCTTCATTCCCTTTCACAGCTTCCCATCCCATCAACATACGGTCTCAAAAACTCGATACCTCGCTCATATCCAATTATGTCCTTGTGTTTTTCATCAAAGATAGGTCCAGGTAGCCTCTTCTCGATTTCACTTACTACAAAACGTAGATGATCTGGAAGGCCAATCATCATCCAGACTCCACTCGGTAATCCATCTGCAACAACAAGAGATGAATTTTGTTCCCGGATGTCGCTGAGATGCTTCTTTACCATCTCTGTTTGGTTGTGAGATGCGTTTTGCAAAGGACAGTACATAGTTGTCGTGAACGCTTTTTGATAAAGAGACATCAGTGCCCTGAGGGCATTCATTTCCAGATTGACTATTTGATTCCCCCTGGTCTGAGCTGTGATAGTTACATCTTCATCGGTCTTCTTTTCCTGGAGGTCAACACCAAATTTATTCTTGAGATTGTTAATTTGCCTCCTGAAAGCTTTCTTCATGAGCTCCCAACAGACATAACTTATGTGCAGCCCATTGGATAAGAGAGGGTCCTTGATGTTCATCTGAATACTTTTGGGTGCATCCCATCTCTCACGGAGATTCATGTTTTGAGCTGTGTCCTGCCGTCCCCTCTCAGATCTCTCTGATCTTGGATCATCCTTTAAATCCGGCAGATACAGCTCTCTCTGTACTGCGGCTACATAATTACGTGGCCCTACTAGTTTCCAGTTCTGGGCAGAGGTATTAAGCATGAGTTTATCATCCAAGCTCTGAGTGTGTCTGAGTGTCTGAGGGTTGGTGTGTTCAGATGTGTCTTGCCTGTTAAATATCAGACAAAGAAAAGTACAGTGGACATACCATACGACAAATCTGAAACAATTACTATTTTAAATGCTGTAAATACTGCAGAAAATTTTTCCATTTTTACGATTCATAATTTCAATGGAATGCATTTTCTGATTCTATGATGTTTACTGGACAATCCAGGATTTTTTACCTCCTCCTTCCAGCTCCAACTGAAGTTGTATCATGCATTTATGTTCATCCATGTAAAAGAAAACAATCATCTTTGATTAAATACGTCAACATGTAAACACATAGTCGTCCTAAACACACATATTATTACACACACACACACACACATCCACATATTCTAAAAAACAGATATGGATTAATATTGAATTGAATTCAGCAAGTCATTTGTTTCAGTAAGTCAGAGAGTTCATGTAAGGAATGATGTTTTTTCATTTTTCTTACCTTGTCTGGTCATCTTTGCCATTTGAAGTTGCAAAATGTGTTCTACATTCTGCTTCAGAGCAGAGAGAGCAAGCCCTGGGTCTTCAAATGACAGATTTGGACTGAAAGTGACACTGGGTAAATGTTTACATACAGCAGCCGGGCGGAGGGTCTGGTAACTCTGAAAGACAGTAAAGATTACCAAAACTTTTAAAAAATTTAGTCACGATAAGTCGAGCAACGAGTAAGAATGAACAGCTATGATAAGGGATCAGATTCCAAAAATAATTCAGTGGAAATGCATGGATTCCAGTTGCTGCTACTGGAAGAAACTGGAATCCATGCATTTCCACTGAATTATTTTTGGAATCTGATCCCTTATCATACCTGTTCATTCTTACTCGTTGCTCGACTTATCGTGACTAAATTCAAGATGGCTGCAAACGTTAAACTTCGTGAAGATACTGTCTGTATAAATCGTCTTGTAAGTAAACTACCAGTGCTTTTTCAAAGTTCTCAATGTCTCGTTTTAAATGTCAGGGCCCTAGGAAGTCTACCAATGAAGTGTGGAGATACATTGAGCCTCGTAAATGGGTGTAAAACAGTGATTTATTTGCATGGCTAGCCCGATGCCGAAGCACCACTACTGAAAAAGTTGTTGGTAGCATCGGCTAACTAGCGCCAGATTTTGGAGTGCAGGGGACAAGTCGAGATGGGCTATGAGACATACGTTCACACTCGGTATCATGTTTCAATACACTTTAGGTCAATATCACACCGGAATTCTCCTTTAAGATGCTTTCGGGGAAGTGGGCCCAGGACCATTTCAATAGCTCAACACAACTGACAACTGAAACAACAATTCGTTTATCCAAATTCAACACAAAATATCACCGAAACGCTGTGGGAAGTGAATACTGTCAAACTGACAAGGATTTCCAAACATTTCAATGACTGTACCTACCCCTTTATATGCAACTGATTATCAGTGCCAGAGGAAGCAAAATAGGCCTAGAGCATCACTTGGCCATGACCATGCTTCACTTTAAACATGGTGTACCTTTCAGGGTATTCGTCATTCTTCCTCATCTAAACATACTACTGTTCTATAAGCATGAACAAAACAGAATGCTGAACCAAAACCATATACATGAGTGACAATAGGTTTGGCAGTTAATTCTATAGAGCAACGGAACAAAACTTTTTGGGTCTCCTGACCTTATGTCTGGAGGATGAAGAATGAAGAATACCCTGAAAGGTGCACCATGTTTAAAGTGGTGTGGGACTCCCCACAGAACACAGAGAGTGTAATCAAATTCATCAAAATAATCAAGTTAATTGCGAATAATGAGGCTACCTGGAGAAATTGGACATGATCCTCCTCATGTGAGAGCTGATCCAGCTCTGCCTGTTCTCTTCTTATCTCAGCAATTTCCTGCTCCAGGTCCTTTATGACTTTATCAGCCTGGCTCACCGCTGCCTTCTCCTGATCTCTGATCAGCTGAATCACCTCAGAACGGTACCTTTCAATGGACTGGAGCAGCTCCCTGAAGATCATCTCAGTGCGTTTCACAGCCTCCTTAGCGCAGTTCTGTAAACAGACACAGAGACAAGAGATAGGGAATCTACTGTACATGAAACTATCTATACTGTTAGTGAGGCAAATGAGAATAGAACCACTACATGAAAATGTCACAAAATTGACCACCATTTACTATTCTAGCAAGGTTCTATCAGTACCTGCGTTTTGGTGGTGTTTGCAAGGTTTTTATAAGCTTTTTAGGTAATCACTTGTTTGCTAGTTTTAAACTAGCCTTTCTTAGTCTCTAACGGTTGCATCAACTTGCAATGTTTTCTCTTTTTCCCTGACTAGAGAGGTTACCCTGGTCTGCCATATGTACTCTGCATCTCACCTTATGAGACACCACAGCCTTTTTCAGCTCCTGCAGTTCCTTCTCTGTCTTCTGGATTTGCTGCTGGGATTTCTTCCTCGCCTCCTGCAGTGACATCTGTTGAAATGCATTAACATTCAGTAGGATCCATTTGTGTTTGTATTGTACAAAGAAGTGGCAATTGCAACAGAGGTATCAATACATACTATTATAATATCTGGGCCATAATACAATATTATTACAAGGTCTTAAACTATATTGTAACTTAAGCAATATTATCAGAAAAGACGTATTCTGAAATTGAAATAATTTTAAATAAGTAAATACTGTGACACTTGGTGTACAGCGGAAACAAGCGGTTACGTTTAAAAAGAAGTCGACTTGTTCAATTTGTTGTACAACTTTCTTTGGCCCTAACAGTGATACAGTAGCTGTTAGTGGACAGTTAGCTTGTTTACAGTTGATTCCATTGTTGCAAAGTCTGCTTCCAGGCTTAACCGTCATCGTACTGCAGCTGGTTGCTATAGTTGCATTCATAAGCATTGATATTGAACAGTGAGCTTTTTTACCAGATCTACTTCATAGGTGCCCTGTTATTCAGCCATCCCACCCAGCCACCTGAATAGCCATCCCAACCTATCAGAAAGGAATAGTTCTTCTCTCCGGGTGGTAAATAACGTTATAACACCTCAAATGGTTCTATACTCCAACATTGTCCACTATTATTTTTTTATATACCTACATGGTGGACATGGTTGCTCATTCTATCTATGAACCTATGAAAATAGCATTAATTTAAAACAATTTGGTCTCTGTGATCAATGGGAGTTTAGGAGTCACCTGTTTCTCATTCCTTTCTGCTGCTGCTGAGACTGTGTCATGGCTTCTATGTTTATCCATGGTGCACAACATGCAGATACATTTCTGATCAGTGCGGCAGAACACTTCAAGAAGTCGGTCGTGCTGAGAGCAGATCTTCTCTTGAAGGTGTGCAGACGCCTTGACCAGCTTATGCTTCTTAAAGGCAACAGATTTATAGTGAGGCTGGACATGGGTTTCACAGAAAGACGCCAGACACAGCAGGCAAGATTTGACCGCCTTGAGCTTTCTCTCTGTGCAGAAGTCACACTCAACGTCTCCTGGTCTAGCAAGGCAGGGCCCAGAGGAAGCTTCCTGTGTCTCCGCAATCTTCAGTTTGTCCACCAGCTCAGCCAACACTGTGTTTTTCTTCAGAACAGGTCTTGGGCTGAACGTCTCTCTGCACTGTGGACAGCTATACACACCTTTCTGGTCCTCCTGATTCCAGCAACTATTAATGCAGCTCTTACAATAACTATGTCCACAAGCTATAGTGACTGGTTCTTTCAATCGATCCAGGCACACCGGACACTGATATGGATCCTGATCGCTTAGTCCTGCTTCAGCCATTTCAGCAGGCCTGCAAATACAAAATGGATAGTGGAGTAGAATTCACAGTATCTTCTCAAATTGAGATCCCTTTAGAATGCTACACAGTGGTAGCATTTTATACAACAATTGGGTTCTATGGAACTATTCATTTGTTTCTGATGGGCCGAGAGACGTTCCATGAGTTGGAATATCCCTGGACATTTCAACTCAGTCTCAGCACAGCTAATAATAAATCACTCCGTGACACAATGCGAAGAATTTTGTTACATCTATCCTTTTTATTTGTTTAATTCGTTTAAAATTAATAGTGTACATATTTGGTTAAAATCGATCCCCTATTTTAGTTTTCGAAACTTGTGTTGTTTGGTCCAATCGATTGTGCAATCGATTTTCGAACGTAAAGTGACAGCCCTAGTTAACAGTGTTGGCACGTTACAATGATAAGAACGGACGTAGCCTAATGGTAAGAGTGAAAGTAGGCTATAGGTGGAACATAGGCTATTTTAGATGTTCCACTGCCAGGCCGACGATTGGGTGTTCCGGGACACCTGTGACTATGCCACATATGCAGAAACACTTCAACATGGATCTTAAAACCAGTTCAATTCACTTCTGTACCCCATGTCAGCTAAGCCCATCGTTTCATAGTAAAACATGGATTTTTCATTGTTTTTTCATATGCACCCGAGAATAAAACACTGGTTTTGTCCACCAAGACAAAGACTCGACTGGCCTCATTTAGCGAGAACAACAACTCTTGTTTAAACATGAATGGATATAAGTTCCACATAAAAAGTAGGCTAGCTAGACCCTCTTACCCAAAAATCGGTCTTTAGCACTTTCTGTCTGTGGAAACAGACAACAGGTATTCCGCGACGCTGTCTTCGGTGGGACCATAGACAGTAAAAGGGACTGGCTATGAAACGAAATCGAAAGCGTATTATCAGCAAACACTAGCCTGGCTAACGTCAGACCTCATCAAATCACGCGCGTAAGGCAGCATGGGAAAACCCAGGCTAAGGAAACACAGAACAAGTTTTTTCGGTTATCCATTCACCCGTTGAAAAATAATCATCCTAACGCTCACACACATTTGTATATCTGACTCTGAGCAAAATATATTCTGCACCTCTGAAAGCAAATTAACAACATTGTGACAATATCATACCTGCCCAAATTATCTTGATAGGCCTACTGATAATAAATGGATAGATAGCCTACATTAGATAGATAGATAGATAGATAGATAAATAAATAAATACATAAATAGATACTTTATTGATCCCCATGGGGAAATTCAAGGTCTCAGTAGCATAGACATCACACAAAACATGCAGTTATACAGCAGAAAAAGTAATATATATATAAAAAAAAAAAGGATTCTAGTAGCCTATAGGGCAAAAAATAATTATTGTTGTCACTTTGGACACTTTATACTGTAGGCTACACTTTGTATGACACTTAAACACTCAACATAGGCCTACTCCAAACTGGCCATTATAGTTTTGGGGCTTTTTGCTTTATTCAGATAGAACAAAGTAGTATGACAGGAAGCAAGCAGGGAGAGAGAGATGGGATGGGATCGGAAAATGAACTCAGGTCGGACTCGGCCCTGGGCACTCGGACCCAAACATGGTAGGCTATCCTATGGATGATGTGGCAGTTGTAGCCACAGTGCCCCCCTGGCAGTTGTATTTGTATTTTCCATAATGGCAACTAACAGTTTCAACTATAATTTTCCCACATACATCTGAGACATTAGATATGTTTTAAATTAATATCAGTTCAATAGTTACGTTTTATTTTAGTATGCATGTTCTCAATATTTATAGTTGATTTGTAGCCTACAGTAGACACCTATATATGTAATACTCCATGAGATATTAGAAGAAAACTGTCAACAGAAAGAAACACCTAGACATTTTCAGTAGAATAAACTTCTGGCATTTCCTGCTCCCTACATTGCTATGATCACATACAATGCAAACAGCCCAATATTAAAGGTGCAGTCAGGGATTTTATGTGATTTCCAGCCCAAAACATTTTTTTTTCACATTCAGAAATAATCTCCTCACGACAGCTATAGCTACCCATTGATTAGGCTACACTGTAAAAAAGAAAGCACTCTCTGTAAGCAGCCCAGGCTCTAAAAACTGGAAACAGTGGAGGCAGCTTGTGTCCCCCAAAGAAAAACGAAACCCTGTGTGGAATATCTCTGGGAATACTGAAGGTAGGGGTGAGCTACCTCTCTGCTGTGTTGTGCTTGGTCCTTGGTTAAAAAAGAATGTTTTTAGCACAAAGGCGTTTAAATAAATTGAAACATAAACACAAACAAATGCGACTTCCTGCAAAATCACTGACTGTCCCTTTAGATAGATAGATAGATATATACTTTATTGATCCCCAAGGGGAAATTCAAGGTCCCAGTAGCTTAAGACACCACACACAACATACACTACAACATAAACAGGATGATAAAATAACAAATCCACAGTCTAAAAAGAACTAAGACTAAAAAGAACAGTAAAAGATACTAAAGATACTAAAACAAGGATCCACATGAATTTACTAAGGATGTATTGAGGCGCCTTTAATCAAATATGTACAGTAAGTCATCTTAAAAAACAGATTGGTTAGAGGACTAAATACTTGGATACTATCACAGACATCCACCCTTGTTGTCTGTATCTAAGCTGTTATTATGACAGCTTCTTCACTCAATGCCTTTGGCTTTGAGTTCATCTCGCACTCTCTTCAAGTCATCATCCGGGTAGCCAAACCTGGCAAAGGAAGCAAAAGTTACAATAATGACAAACTCTTAAGTTACATTTTCAGACACAACATAAAATGAAATAAATTATTATTCCACTCTCTTCATATAGTGTGGTGAACTGAGGGGGCAATGCCTGGAGATAATGAGGGAGCGTTTGATGCCTAATTGCCCTAATTGGACTCACCTGGGTAGGAGACAATATGAGCATGCAGAGGAGCAACGTGCGGGTGAGAGAGTCCGAGGTTGATCTGGAGCGTCCAGGCGAAACGCTGGGGGAGCGTTGGTCAAAACCAGGTACGAATTGTGCTGGTCGCGGTCAGTAGGATCGCCGCCAGTGAAGATAGCTGTAGGGGGGGAGGAAACCTTAGTATAGGCCTTTGTTAAAACCTAGACCAACGCCGCGACTGGCGGGCGAGTTGGACTACTGGACTCGTGAGCCCCTGCACGAACTCCTCAGAACTTTCATACTGGAATTACAGACTAGAACTTTCACACTTGAACTACATACTGGAACTTACACACGGGAATTTACATACTGGAACCTCGCTGGCCACCTGAAAGTTCGATTCGCTGTCCCTTGCCATCAGGCCCCCAGGGGAGGGTCTCAGGGAGCAGGGAAGTCTCCCTTTTAATAACTCTCATTTGACTAATATGTATCTGTGTCTGTTTTTATAATTGAAAGTCGGGTAGCTTTTGTGCAACATAATTTATTAGTGACAGGGTTGCGGGGAACCTTTTATTGAGAACACTGGAAAGGTGTGCTGTGATACCCGAATGGAGATGTTTTCCTCTTTGTGGTGTTTATGAATTGCTGTGTTTTATTGGATTGCTGTTTTGCACGGATTGGGAGTGAGGATCCCCCAAATCATGTCAGTTGATTAATTATAATGTCCGGAGCTGCCTGGCTGTGCTTGTGGAAATAAATAAAGCTACTTTTGTACCGTCCGTGGTGGTGTGGGGTCTACACATTCTCTGAGTTGTCTACCTGGGGGAAGGGACAAAGGGGGTCGCTAGAGGGGGACCTTTTCCTACCCAGCAGATTTATTACAATATGATAGACATTTGAAACCCAGGTAACCACATTTGTGTTAGCTAGCAAATGTACTGTTTGGAAAATCCTGCAATATATCTCATGTATTTGGTTTTAATACTTAAATAACTTTCAGTGTCCCGCCGGCGGGACGTTTACCCCCTCCCCCACCTCCCCCCAACATTCTAAATCAATTGTATGCACCATATTGCTATGTAGCATAGTAATGTTATACACCATTTCAAAGCTTTGACTCTTGGGAATCCAAAAATGACAACTTTTTTCATGTACAATCTGTATAGTGCTTTACATTCTCAAATTAATTTTATTATGTCTCAATTAAATTTGATCCAAAATGCCCCCCTCCCCCTCCTCCGCTTTTGGTGATACCCTGACTTCTGGCTGCAGTGTAGCTGCAGCACAATAAGTAGATGCCTCATATTGGGTACTGAAATATTCACAAGAATCCATAGAAATTGAATCTTCATGTTGTATTATCCAATATTAGTTGTACAGATGTATAGTCCATCTTATACACACTCATTGAACCAACAAAGTAAATGCAAAAATAGAGACTTTTTTGTAATTATTCCATATTTTGTGTAGTCAGTCTGTATCAGAACACCTGACATACAATCTAAATAGTCCACAAGAAACCTCAAAGTGTTACCTTTCATTTGAGACCAGGATTATGCTTCTACACAAAGGGGTTCATGTGCAGTAAGCATTTGATTGTCAGTATGCATTTTGGATAACAAAAAGTCCTATGGGGAGTATCCATAGGCATTTTACAAAACGCATGGGCATACCTTGGCAAATAGTGTAAAGCACTCATATTTTCATTCTATATTGGTCAACTTTTGCACACAGCTTCACAAGACCTGGTGCTACTGTAGGGCTCAGTTGTGTTTCTAAGGGATATCAAGTGACCTAGAGGGCTGAAATGTGGTCAGTTCAGAGATGCTTGTAATCCGGCAGAAAGAAAAAAACTATATTCTAGCCTCTGTAGCTCTTTGTCAGTACATCACACAGTTATCTTGACTGCTTCCTACGAAAGCTACAGGTTCTCAGCTTTCTATAGAGGTCCAGCACTTGATGGTTGACCCCAAAAGAGGTGGGAACAATGCCCTTGTAAATAGGCACAGTGCAATTTCAGGCAAAAACTTGAAATTTTTACTGAGAACTATGTTAACAACCTTTGTGAAGGACATCTACTTTATACGCCACCTACCTTTGTGCTCCTCCATGGATGTTGGTTTTATGATGGACGTCATTCCAGGTCACACAGTCCTCCATGCCACTGGTGCGTGAAGTGCCCACTGTAAATATCAACCTCTGGTCAAAGGCCTTCTTCAGGAGTGCCAGTACCTCCCTCCCTTCCTTGTTGTCTGGCAAGTAAGCTGTAAGAAAATAGCATTTCTGTATAATTGCATATTATTATATTATTGAACCTCTACTGCGGAATATTAACCTACTACTTTTCTGGTATGCTACCTTGTTATTGGTAAAATCACACACACACACACACACACACACACACACACCCTTACCGACTGAATGCCACTGGGAATGTGATAGTTAATGACTATGCTGCCACATCGTTTAAACCCAGGAAGGCATGTATTCTGTGTATAGTGTGTCATCATTCCATCTGGCTGGTCTCCCACAATCTTTCCAAACACCTTCTTACACACCGGGCAGCTAGCACCCATGCTTTCCACTGACTGTCTTAGGCAGTCCTTACAGAAAGCATGGCCACACGACAGTTTCTCTTTGTCGGTAAACTCGTCCATACAGATAGGGCAGGTCTCTTCCTCTGAGGGTCCACTTTTATCTTTTCCTCCAGATAGTCCTTTGTGATGGCCATTTGGTCCTTCTCTTGAACCTGCCTCCCTCTTTTCTTGTCCTTCATATCCATTTGTTGCCTTCCTCCAAGATCCTTCTTTCAATACCCATCTACTGTATGTCCTCCATATGGCCCAGCACTGGTTCCATATGTCCCTTTCCCTGCTGCACCACCCTCACGTCCCCTGTTCGCTTTCCATGCTGCTCCTCGCTGCTCTCCCATAGTGTTCTCATAAGCTACCTCCCCCACTTGTGTCTGTGGTGACGAAGCTAGAGAAAATGAAAAAAGTATGAAATGTGTGTGTCATCTTCTCTGTTTACATCTTATGTGCGGGCGGTGGTAGTGTAGTGGTTAAGGGGCTGGGCTAGCGTGCAGTAGCCTGAAAGTTGTCGGTTCAATTGCCGGCTTTGACCGTTGTGCCCTTGAGCAAGGCACTTAACCCCTGTTATCCCTTGTAATATAGCTGACATTGTAAGTCACTTTGGTCAAGAAGTGTCTGCTAAATGTAATGTAATATTATGTCTGACAAAGAAAAGAACCGTAAACATGCCACAAATCCAGAACAATTACTATTTTGAAATGTGTTAAATACTGCATAAAATGCTTCAATTTTGCAACTTTTCATATCTGATTTTTATAATGTTCACTGGATAATCCAGGAAGAATTTGTACCTTCTCCTTCCAGTTCCAACTGAAGCTGCATCATGCATTCATGTTCATCAACAACAACAATAGTCTCTAATGAAACACATCAACATTTATAAAACAGTTATCCGGTCAAACTTTAAAAAAAAAAAAAATTCTGATTGGACGAGAGGCATTCCATGAGTCATCAATAGTGGCGATTTGACAGAACATCCCCACTCAAATCTTTTTACCGCTAGTAATCACTCTGCATATTGCATTGAATTATCCAATGTCACAAGACACACCCAGTCACACAGACTCCATTCAAAAATTACAATCCTGGCATGCATTGCAGTCTATCAAGTACAAACAACCAGTTGATTGGTTTAAATTATTTATGGATCAGTCCAAGCCACAATGTTTGCACCATGTTTAAAAAAAAGCCAGGATTGTATATGAACACCTGAGTTTTATTTCAAGATGTGAACTGAGTTGGTTCGAACAAGTAATGTTTCTGGTCATTTGGTCATTCTGGACATTTTCTATTCCAATTGCCATGACAACTTATTCAGGTAGGTCAATTCACTATTTTACCTGAGTTAGGAGGCTAAGTGAGATTGAAATATAGGGTAACATTTTCCCTTTTGCTCTTTTTTTTTATTTTTCTTTAGGATAAAATGACAGAAAGACCTACATTCTGGATTGACCGATATGGACCTCGTTAGAAATTTTGTAAGGGGCCTTGACCTCGGCTATGATGGAATTGGAAAGCAGTATGTAGTCAAACCAAACGACGTCAAAGAATGCAGACTGCTACAAACACTTGATCTTAACACCAATTAAATTCCGTTGCATACCACCTGTCCGCTATTGGCCGATGGATTGACCTTGTTTTTTTTTCTTCATATGCACAGACACAAAAACATCGCGTGAATGCCTTGACTGCATGGTTCAGGGTCCGTGTACTTTTGCGTTCATTCATTATTTTATTTTAGTTCATTCATTTATTTTAATTTAAGAATTCCATACTATCTTAGGCCTCTGCCATTGCTGACGAAACGTCAAGTTCCAACTGCCCATCAGATAGGCTCCTCGCTTGAGTTGGTGAACATCACAAAAATACGGATTCACGCATTCACGTCCTACGCCGATGTCTGTGAGGTGCTGTGAAATTTCGAGGAGGTGGAAATTTCGGCACGTGTCGCATTTCTTCCCAACACATCACAGATTATGTATGTCTGTATTTGCCTCAAGAGATGCCATATTATTTCGGATGGCCACATATACCACCACCCCATCAAAGAATTAGCGAAAACCTGACTCATTTGTAGGCTATTTCCAGTTGACTGACCCTACTGTCCAAACGCGTTTATGACATTTTCTTTCTTTATAGCATTTAGGCTATTTCACATAATTCATTCATTCAGTCAACATTGTCTTTTTAATCCATGAAATTAGGTCAAAATACGACATAATTATCATTTAGTAAGTGGGAATTTCAAAAAGTCATATAGGGTAGGCCACTTTTTTTTCCATTTCACTACCCGAGATAGAATAGCCCTAATGAACACAAAAATGCATGAACCATTTAGCAAGGACAGCAACTCTTCTTTAAAAATGAATAAGTAGATAAGTTCAACATAAAAAGTAAGCAAGACCCTCTTACCCAAAAACCGTTCCTTACGCACTTTGGAAACCGGTAACAGCCTACGCGACGCTCTTTCCTGTGGGACTGCAGTCCTAACGTGTTTGGCTGGCTATTTCTAGAATGAAACGAAATCGAAAGCAAATGCGTTTTGGTAATTTGCAAACACAGCACAAGTTATTTCTGTTATTCCATTATATTAGGCTACCATTAACACTACATTAACACTGCTCCCCGAGCGCCGCTGTTGATGCAGGCAGCTCACTGCGCCGGGATTAGTGTGTGCTTCACCTCACTGTGTGTACACTGTGTACTGTGTCTGTTTCACTAATTCACGGATTGGGATAAATGCCGAGACCAAATTTCCCTCACGGGATCAGAAGAGTATATATACTTATACTATATAATTTAGTGAGATATGCCTAGCCTGCACTTTTATTATCCATAATGGCTCCGAACCTTTTCAGCTATATTTTCTCCTGATACCGCTCAGACATAACACAATTACATTTATTATACAAATTAATGTTACTTCAACATGGAATGCTTTTCCTTTTCATTTATATATTTTCTGAATATGTACAATTTGATTTGTACACCAATATTTAATAATCCATCAACAGAAAACCACCATCAACAGAGGGGATATCCTCGAGATTTCACCAGATAAAATTTACATTTCTTCATTGTACAGTAGTCTGAGCTTCCCTACAGTGTTATTGCAGTACACATAGGCCTACAATTCATGCCACGAATGGCTGTCCTGGCCATCATTGCTGTGCAACAGAGAAAACACTGCACCACCTCAAATTCTACCTGTGAGATTGGAGCTTGCCCACCCCTCTCTCATATCAGGATGACCGCAAGAAAAACGACTAGGCAACTCAAGACTAAAGTGAAGCGGGTGCGAGTTTTATTTACAGTGCAGTAGCAGTGATTAACAAAAGAGAAAACAAAAACTGAGAATAAACGGAAAACAAAACCGGCCTCAATCAGGCAACACAAATATAACTACAACAAAAGACTGTTTAGAGAACGATCACGATCACACTTTTTCTTGCACTTACTTCACTGCACAGCTTCACAGCAAGCGTGCTTTCCCCTTGCTCTCTCTCCCCAAATGAAAACCCCTGCCCTTTTGAAGGGCTCACAATCTACCCGAGAGCAGTGATTGGACAGACAATAAACCAATCCGAAAATGGCATTACAAAAACCTTTAAAAACACACATTTGGAAGTACATACAAATTATCACAATATCCCCAGAAAATAGCTTTTAAAAAGTAGAAAACATAAATCCCATATTTACTTATTTTAGTATACTGTATGCATGAAATAAAGCTACAAAACAATTACTCACATATCACCATGACAACCAAAGTTTGCGCCACTGAACCGGACAGTGGTTAAGAACATTGGTTCCGCAAGGGCTCCGGTTTCCCCACGGACCATTCTGATGGAACACCCATTGGCAGCGGTGAGTGAGAAATGTTTGTTTGTAGTGCAGTGAACTATTGTGTTGCGAGTGGAATATGGGACGAGACAACTGGTACCTGCGTTGCTCGCAACGATGGTAAGTACATGTTTTAACTGAGAAATGTGTGTGTTTGTGACGTGTGCATTTTCGCGATAGCCGCGCTAAAAGGAAAAAGTTTGAATACGGTGTGTAGGAGATGCTAACAGGTGTCTGGGTCTATGTGTGTGTGCGGGAGTGTGCTGGCGTGTCAATGGGAGTGTCTGTGCGTGTCGGGAGGTGTGTGTGAGTGTAGAAAGGATGTGTCGCTGGCGTTTTGGTGAAAAATGTCACTACCCCACATCTTCATTTTTCACACTACCCAAATATGTTACCTGCTTAAATGCTTTACTGGACTATAGCCTAAAAATAGAGAAAAACAAACTAACCACTAGCTGGAAATTGGGTTGTTGATGACTATGCACAGTGTTTAAACTCAGGAAGAGAATGTTGTATGTCATTGTTCCATCTGACTGGTCTCCTTCAACTTTTCAAATTCTTGCACACTGGGCAGCTTAGTAGACAAAACTTTAAAAAGAAAAAAAAATAATTCCAAATTTCCACTTTTGTGAACAATAAAGATTGTCATGATGATGATTATCATTATCATTGTTATTAATTAGTACCAAACTCTTTCCATGCATTATCTGAAACATAATGTACATGTAAGGATGAAATCAAAAGCCCAAGACAACAGGTTAACTTTTCGACTCCACATTACAATGTCTTAGGGTTCAGCCACTTTAAACTGAGACCACCCAGTGGTCCTCTGCTTTTGCATTGGGATCCTGTTCACTGTCAGGATTTCTTTTCTGACAGACAGTGCCCTCACTGTGTAAGGGTGCCCTCACTGTGTAAGGCATTACTGTATCCCTTACATATCAGCTTTTGGTCAAATGCCAATTCAGGAGTGCCAGTACCTCCCTGGATTCCTTGTTGTCAAGTAAGCTGTTCTCTGTGCACCTCGAAAGGATCCCGGTTTTGGATGTTTGCTCTACAAAAAGTTTGAACAGAATTGTGATGCAAAACTCATGACAATAGGGATGAATATGTATCAAACCTATTCTCCAAATCTAGCAACTACAAATACTGCTAGGATGTAGACATTATGCACAAGAGTGAGCATCACATGAAGTGACAGCACCTGTAATGATAGGGCAGACTTATAGATCATGCCATACCTTGACAACGGGTCTGCACTCCATCTCATGAAGACACAGTCTTGCCCCACTTTCAGTCCCTTGGCTTCAAGGTGGACTTGAAGAGGAGCAGTCTTTCTGGGGCTTTACCTGAACTCACAGTGAGGGCATCTCTTACCCCTCATAGAGGGGCAAGAATTCTGGCGGTCATATGCACCTTTCGCTAGCCTGGGCAAATGTTTAGAGCTGGTCTACTTTCAGAAACTGCTGGGCATGATATTGGCATCAGTGGTGGGAGTCCCACTGGGTCATCTTGGGACTCATACCCTGGAGCAATGGCTGAATGCCCTCAACCTCCAACCAGGCAGGGACAGGCATATGAAGGTCTGGATAATGCAGTGAGGTTAGCGAACTATGTGCCCATAGAGGAAATGCAGGAAGCTGGACGCTGGAAAACCAGGTGGACGCTAGTATCTAAAGGTGAATGCCCAATGAAATGGAAGCAGTCGCCTTCTGCAGTCCTTTGATGAGTGTCTATGTTGCCCTTTCATCAACTCTCCAGTAGGAGTTAAGTCATTTAGAGACGAGACCGGTGTCATTCCCCGATGAGAGTCGCGCATGCGCCACTTTGCAGATCGGGGAGTCCTCAAGGGGGCAGGCGAACGTTCGGAGAGCGTAGACATTATGGCGGATCTGAGGCTAAATAGTAGACCAGTTCCACCTAGCCATTCCATTGAACCCCATTCAATTTGGCGCCACTTTGACATCAAATAACGTTACAGTTGAAGCATTTGAATCTATTTTCTATTTCTTTCTATTTTCGGAGTAATACAACATTGTGTGATTGGCGTCATAAACTCGTAACTGACTTACCGGCTGAGTAATAAACTTCAATGCTAATGTGACGTAATTTACGTAATGAGCATGCAACCAGAGCGGGTGAAAGCGTTGTGAAGCGTATCACATTCTCTGGATAAGAACGAAAGCATCAGACCACAAAATTTCAGCAAAGTTTTGATGGATTGACAGTAAACTATGAATGTGGCGAGTGCTGTTAATATGAAATCACATTTATCTACGAACAACTAGGACATTTAAGAAAAGTAAATGTAGACGTGGTGGTAACGAAGTAAGGGACTTCATACCCAATCTCTCGGTGCAGCTATCACAAGAGTCACAGTCACGATGCCGGAGGCACCCCCATCGAAAAACTGTTGGTAGCATCGGCTAACTAGCGCCAGCTTTCTGAGTGCAGGGGACAAGCCGAGATGAGCAAAGAGACATACGTTCACACTCGGTATCATGTTTCAACACACTTTAGGTCAATAACACACCGGAATTCTCCTTTAACTCCTACTGGGTCGCTCGCGTTGAGAGGTTCAACTTTTGCTGCACCGACGGACGGCGCGAGCCAATCAAATTACGAACAAGCGAACAGACGACACCAGCCAATCAAATTACGGTTATACCTTAAGTCATTTGCATAGCTACCATCGGGAACACCCACTGGCATGCGTTGACGGAACACAACTGTGTGTGGAAGCTGTAACGTGCAGTCACCTTCCAGCCTTCTAAACAAACTCAAATCAATAACTCCACAATTCATTCTGAAATTAAAAATATTTTGAAACAAACTACCACACCAATGGGTTATGATAATTATTTGAACCTGATAATGAATGATGATGAAAATACATAGAGCAACTAGCCCATAATCCAAAGCAGTAAGGTCTGAAACCCCCGAGAAGGCACAGTGTGAACAGGAAGAGCTGGAGTGCACCAGAAAAGTGCAAAAGTTGCAATTACTGCCATCTGCTGCAGAGGTGTGATGGCAAGAGTACCCAGTAGCCTCATTCTGGCTTACAATGGCCACCGGATGAATAGGCGCATACATGAAAAGGGCATTATTATACTTTATACTTTGTTCACTCCAGGATTGCAATGACAATGAGGTTACAATGACACTTAAACACCCAAGATATTCCAAACTGGCAGTTGTATTTTTATTATTCATAATGGCAACAAACATTTTCAACTATATTTTCCCTCCTCTGAGGCATTAAAAATGTTTTAAACAAATTAATGTAAGTTCCATACAATGGTTTTTAAAAAAAATAATTTTAGTTGATTTGAAGACCCCAATATATATAATACTCCATCACAAGATATTAGGGGGAAAACCCAGCGAGAAAAACCAAGACATTTTCAGTAGAATAAACTTTTGAGATTTCCCTGCTAGTTCCCAACATTGCTATGATCGCACACAATTCAAACAGCCCGATATTAATCAAATATGTAAGTAATCTTAAGAACAGAAAGGTCAGAAGACTAAATACTTGGATACCATCACAGACATCCACCCTTGCTGTCTGAATCTAAGCCTTTAATATGGCAGCTTCTTCACTCGATGCCTTTGGCTTTGAGTTCATCTCGCACTCTCTTCAGGTAGTCATCATCCGGGTAGCCAAAACTGGCAAAGGAAGCAAAAGTAAGATTAATGACAACCTTTTAGGCTACATTTTTCTGAACATGAATATAAAAAGAAATAGATAAACTATCTAACTACATAACACCTCAGATATATTAATACTTTCACACTGGACAAATGGGATATAGCCAACTTCAACCCAGATCCCCATTTAGCCTTTATGTATTTAAATTCAACACAGTCAATTCCATTTGTGTTTGTAAGCTAATTTCCCTTTTTTAATACATCCTGCAACATATCTGATGCATTGTTTTTATGTGCTAAACAGCATTGCTGAGTAGCATCTATTTTATTAGCCGCCTACCTTTGTGCTCCTCCATGGATGTTGGTTTTATGATGGACGTCGTTCCAGGTCACACAGTCATCCGTGCCACTGGTGCGTGAGGTGCCCACTGTAAATATCAACCTCTGGTCAAAGGCCTTCTTCAGGAGTGCCAGTACCTCCCTCCCTTCCCTGTTGTCTGGCAAGTAAGCTGTTCTATGTGTACCTTGGAATGGTTTACCTGGCTTGGGATGTTTGTTCTGCCAAAAATAATTGAGAGAAAATAGCATTTCAATATAGTTGTTATATATTATTACGGTATTAAACCTCTACTGCAGAATATTAACCTGTTACTTTTCTGGTATGCTACCTGGTTATTAGGAAAATTACATACAGACAAAAAAGATTTAAAAAATACCCCCCACTCCCTTACCGACTGAATGCCACTGGGAATTTGATAGTTAATGACTATGCTGCCACATCGTTTAAACCCAGGAAGGGATAGACTCTGTGTATAGTGTGTCATCGTTCCATTTGGCTGGTCTCCCACAATCTTTCCAAACACCTTCTTACACACC
This sequence comes from Alosa sapidissima, assembly GCF_018492685.1. Classification (NCBI taxonomy): domain Eukaryota; kingdom Metazoa; phylum Chordata; class Actinopteri; order Clupeiformes; family Clupeidae; genus Alosa; species Alosa sapidissima. Next base: position 25,053,766 of record NC_055960.1, on the reverse strand, counting down.
GGGCAGCTGGCACCCATGCTTTCCACTGACTGTCTAAGGCAGTCCTTACAGAAAGCATGGCCACACGACAGCTTCTCTTTGTCGGTAAACTCGTCCATACAGATAGGGCAGGTCTCGTCCTCTGAGGGTCCACTTCCATCTTTTCCTCCAGATAGTCCTTTGTGATTACCATTTGGTCCTTCTCTTGAACCTGTCTCCCTCTGTTCTTGTCCTTCATATCCATTTGCTGCCTTCCGCCCAGGTGATCCTAGTTTTCGTTCCTCTTCTCCATATAGACCAGTACTGGTTGCTCCATACACTGATGATCCATATCCTTCTGCACCACCCTCAAATCCCCTATTTGCTTTCCATCCTGCTCCTCCTTGCTCTCCCATTTTCTCATAAACTCCTTCCCCACCTGCTGCTCCATGTTCCCACTCCATTTCTTCATTCCCTTTCACAGCTTCCCATGCTAGGCCATCAACATACGGTCTCAAAAACTCGATACCTCGCTCATATCCAATCATGTCCTTGTGTTTTTCATCAAAGACAGGTCCAGGTAGCCTCTTCTCGATTTCACTTACTGCAAAACGTAGATGATCTGGAAGGCCAATCATCATCCAGACTCCACTCGGTAATCCATCTGCAACAACAAGAGATGAATTTTGTTCCCGGATGTCGCTGAGATGCTTCTTTACCATCTCTGTTTGGTTGTGAGATGCGTTTTGCAAAGGACAGTACATAGTTGTCGTGAACGCTTTTTGATAAAGAGACATCAGTGCCCTGAGGGCATTCATTTCCAGATTGACTATTTGATTCCCCCTGGTCTGAGCTGTGATAGTTACATCTTCATCGGTCTTCTTTTCCTGGAAGTCAACACCAAATTTATTCTCAATATCTTTAATTTGCTTCTTGAAAGCTTTCTTCATGAGCTCCAAACAGCCATTCGTAATGTGCAGCCCTTTGGATAATAGAGGGTCCTTGATGTTCATCTCAATTACTTTGGGTGCATCCCATCTCTCACGGAGATTCATGTTTTGAGCTGTGTCCTGCCGTGCACTCTCAGATCTCTTTGATCTTGGATCATCCTTGTAATCCATCAGATTCAACTCTCTCTGTGCTATGGCTACATGATTACGTGGCCCTACTAGTTTCCCGTTCTGGGCAGAGGTATTAAGCATGAGTTTGTCATCCAAGCTCTGAATCTCCTTTACCAAATCAACCACACTTGGTACTGGGACACTAACAATATCAGCAGCGCATTTCAGGAACATTTCTTGAAATTCCTGAGAGGCATTTGTGACTGACTTGCTGTTGGCTCCAGTAGTCTCTTCAACTGAAACACACACATCAGCTGTGATCGTCACTCCATGTTTCTCTTCAATACTTTCTATTTCCTTCCTGTGCATGTGATTCAAGTACCAATACTGATACAGTGGCACCCTCAAAGTCTCGCTACTAATCTCTCTACTGGTCTCCATCTGGTCGGGGTTGGTGTGTTCAGACACAGTGTGGGTATTACTTGTTATTGGCTGTCCAACAACTTGACGGAATTCCTTGTAAAATTCTTCCACCTTTTCAAAGGTCCCGCTCACAGTGAGAATACTATCCTGTGTAATGTGTTGTCTGAATTTCCTCAGGAGTTCATTAGCAAGATGAGGGTCATACTTCTTGACATCCACAACCGCACTCACTGTTATTGGGATCTATAAAAAGGAAAGAATTACCAGTTTGGTCACTGTCAAAATACTATTTTCAAAAAAGAGAAAATGCAATGATAATCATTAATTGCAATAACAGTAACTGTTATACATGCCTCTTGTGCTTTTTCCATATATTTATCCGCGGCTGGCACTGGAAAAGGCTCATCTATTGGCTCATCTACTGGTACTTCAGTTTTGAAGTTCACCGTAGCTTCTTCATTTATGTCCTTTAGCTTTAGTGTTACTGTCTTTTCGGTTAACAGCATTTCACAGGCTAGAATTAATTATTAAATTGAGATTAGACATAATTTCAAGACTCTGGACCAATGACATACAAACTATAATACCATCGTACTAGAGCAGTGGTCACCAAACTACGGCCCGCCACCTCATTTTGGGTGGCCCCCCAAAACATGTCCGTGGCATATAGCATCTGGCCCGCATGGGAGTACGACATCGTCAAACTATAACCTCCGCAATTTCCCCCATTCATTCTCTATGGCAAGTCTTAACAGTACACATGTAATACTCTTTTTGTCCACAGGTGGTTGTTTTGGCGCTGTTTCTCATTTGCCATCGAAAACGGAATGAAATGTAGGCTTACCTACAAACAATGTAAGAGACCTATGCTGACTGCATCAGTGCTCAAAGTATTCTAAAAGTTTATCAATTAATTGTTAATAACTAACTTAACTTCTATTCAAGTCATATTTCTGGGACTTTCTGGGATAATTATTTCTATTTTTTTATTCACTCGTTCAAATGTTCATATAGAGTTCACAAAGTTCTCATCAGGTGAGTGAAAGTTAGAATGGTGGTCATTTCAGATGTTTTTGCCAGCACTTCATACAACTCACATTGTTTGAGAACTTTAAATTATTTGTAGGATATTGGTTGTTCAAAACTTGAGCTGTGTCTGCAAAGACACAGAGTTCAGAGTTCACACATTTTGAATAAAATACTTTTGGGACTCCCTGCTAATACTTTTGGGAATGCCAAAATATTTTTATTAGTATTATTTCATTTGAACTACATTTTACAATGATATGGCATGATAGCAACATAAACACAGCTAACAATGGTATTAAATTGCAGTAGCCTATGATTAAATGTAATGGAATATTCAACTGAGGTAGACTGCTGTTGTTCACAGCACAAAGCTGATATACTCCGAGTCTCTGGCCCTCTCTTAGAGCCAGTCATAGTGAGCTGGCCCTCGAAAGAAAAAGTTTGGGGTCCATTGTAGTAGAGCATCTTTTCTTACCTGATGAAGAGTTTACGATAATCTTTGCTGAAAATGGTTCTGAAATGGTGTCCAAAATGTGTAGGCGGCAAATCTCAACATTCCCAGGAAGTTTACTGCAAAATGTCTGGAGGGCCTTCTGTAAACTCATTTGCCATTTTTGTGACCGTTCTTTTAGTTTGCATTTTATTTGCACAAGGACCGCTGCAACATCTTGGGGGGGAGACTGCTGCATCAGATCCTCTGATGGTTTCTGTTTGAAAACAATTAAGCATACATGTTATCAAACATGCAACAGAACCTGCAACTATGCTATATTTTTAAAACGAACAAATACAGTTTATTTAATCAAAAAATCCCTTTAAGACATATCTACAAATATATCCACAGATTGTAACAGTGTTGGTTGCTGAATACACACAATGTTCAACTGACTGCAATAGGAGAGTCGTGTGAGGCGCAAACATGTGGACCTGTCGGGCCTTGTGTGCTGTAAAAGTCTACAGTTCTATGCAAAGAGCCATAATAATCATAATGCTATGCTGTACTGCATTTTATCTTTGAACCGAATGATTAAAGGATGACTTGACTCTGAACACTATGGGGGGAGGCACCCTTTTTATAAAGATGTCTATAACTTATGGATTTTAACTAGCCAATGATTTGTTAGGGGTAGGAGTTTTCCTCCTTTAAAAGGCAACTTTTCCTGTAGTTCGAGGCTTTGACTTCTTCTACTTCATATTTACTTCACTTTCAATTCTCTACTTTTCCATCATACCATCTATCCCCCTCCAACATGTTCCCAACTCTTTTCGTACTTTTCTTTACTCTTCTGTTTTGCCTCATCTCATCCTCGTCGGGCTACCTGCAAGCACTGTCCGCAGAAGGGGCTCAGCGCACCAGCACAAGAGTGGCCTTGCCAAAACTCTGGGTCCGGGAGAAGCCATAGATCCTCGCAAGATCGTACATCGTGACATCGTGAACTTTTCTATCCCTCCATTTCCAGAGCCGGACAGCAACAGAGTACATTTACTTGAGTACAGTACTTGAGTACAATTTTGAGGGATCTGTACTTTACTCGAGTATCATTTTTGGGGAGTACTCATGACTTTACTCAAGTACATTTGAGGGGCAAATATTGTAATCTTTACTCCACTACATTTCTATCCATAACTGTGAGTACCCGTTTTCTAAAAAAAAAGGAAAAAAGAAAAATCTCGGAAACACAACCTCTGAGGCCAAACGTCTCTGTGCGTGACCCACTTAATGGGACCTAGTCATAAACATAATAACTCTAAAATTCGTACTAAACCCCCCTCGGAAGCCTGATCAACTGAACCAAATTTCAAACAACTGATGAAACTGTGTCCCTCCTGGGAACGAGCTCTTCCCTGTTTGCTGCCATGCTGTTTGTGTGTAGGAGCTGGGAAGCGGTGAGCAGGGAAACTACCAGGAAACAACAATTACTTAATTTATCGTTAAGGTTTGTAATTATCATTAACAGAATGTCAACAGATTTGAGCATCTGTTGATAGTCTAAAAGAGACCATCCAAGTGTGACCATATTTCCTAGGTAGGCTACCATCATTATTGCATTTAATGATATCAGAGTAGCCTACCAAATGGTCAAGCTTGTCTATTGTACCCTGGCATATTTTCAATCTGTCGTTAGATTAATAGATTAATCAGTGCTGCTCTCATTCAGTAATATTATCACATTTTGCAATCTGAACACACATGGTTTTGGTGGCCTGACCTGGCAAGAGGCTACAAGGCCTGTAAAAATAGCTGAAAACCATGTGCCGGTAGGCTAAGGTTTTATCTGGTATGGTTAACAAAACTAAACCATGGAAAAACAAACAAAAAAGCATAAAAACAGGTAGTATAAACAAAAGTTTATGAAAAAAATTACCCATCTAATTTGCCACTGGATGGCAAGCACCTCAAATTATGCACCTTTCAGTAATTACTGGATGAACATATTTGAGCAGGTTTACTTTCTTTTTGTCATATTACCCACACCCTTTATGTTTCTCGCGTGTAATACAAGTAGGCCTATTTCCTGAAAACTTTGCGCAGCGATTTTGGGTTTGAATCAAGCTCTGGATGTCTAGCAAATAGTGGAGCAGAGTACAAATGAGATGTCACCGTACTTGGATCTATCGTCTATTTTAATCAGTATCGCTGTTTGTCGCAATTAAAAATATCAGTTCAGTATCAGTGTTTTACCACATCAGACTCTCTCGCCCATCCCTACTGCCTGTAGGAAGAATATCCCGCTTGCAAGTTCATTGTATTGTACCCGCCGTGCGAGGGGGAGTTTCATAGAGAAAAAGCATCAGGCTTGCCTGGTGTCCCTTTAAAAATAAAAGCAGCGGGTGTGTTCGATCATGCAGTGCTGCACAGATGTGGCTGAATCTTTCAATACAACCAAACCTTATGTTAAGCCAGATCTGCGCAGCGCTGATTTGACCGAAGTACAGAAAAGCAGGAGTTTTCGCTAACCATTTCATCCTGATCTTGGGAACCTTGGCCAAAGGGACTCTGTTGTGACATCTGGCCATACTGTTCTTGTGCTCTTGGTATTTGTTCCAGGGTATTTGTTGTCATTCCTGGAGGCTGGGATAAAGTTGAATTTGCATCTGACCATTATTTACATTTTTTTAAAGCACAAAATTCATGAATAGACCTTAATATACATCTCTAGCACTTTTTGTACTGTTTGGAAACAGCCATCTATGCATCAAATGGTAAGAGGTGCTTTTTGGATGCAGGAGCCTTAAGTGCATCTAAAAGTGGAAGAGACCATTAAAATTGATGAACGTTTGGGGTTAATGCATGATAATACATAGTGCAAAATACACTATGCATGAACTTATTTTGGCTTGTTGATATTACTGTACCTTAAAATTTAAAGGGGAACTTGGCAACTATTTCAACGTAATAAACCCGTTTAGAAATCATTTGGATGATTAAATGACCTGTTCCGGTGAAAATGGTAACTTTCCCCGCTGCGCCTTGTGTCCCCAGGCGGAAAACCAACCATACAACATTGAGACTACCGTCCCGGAAAGAGAAGTGAGAAGGGAAGCAGAGGGGGAAATCCTGCCAAGTTTCCCTTTAACTCATTCAAGTAAATATTTTCTGCTGGTGATTTAACAAAACATTAATAGCCTTGGAGCTTGCTGTGGGTAGAAAGGAGTCTTGGAATCTCTGCTGTCAGTGATTCTGAAGATAGCAGAAGTGTTGATAAGTTGAGTCAACCTACCTCAGTGAATTTCTTTGGGACTGAACTTGTTGTTTCTCTATATGTGGAAGGATGACTGGAATTTCCTTGGGTCAAGGGGGCCTGTTGCTGGAAAGTATGGATATATTTCAAGATTAAAACTACTGGTAATTATGAAATATAAATAAATCTACACAACCATTACCTTTTCTGCAGATGGATATTTTACTCTTCAGCTTTCTACATAATATCTATTTGACCTATTTCTTTGTCACCAGTAAAAAGCATAGGCTGAAAACTACTATCCTAGAGTGTTCTTCAGATACTGTCCTGTTGTACATCACAGTGCTGTTGTACTACTTCTCAAACAATATCATTGTACTTACCGGGCTATCTCTACTGGATTGTCCAAACATTCTAAATCAATTGTATGCACCATATTGCTATTTAGCATAGTAATATTATACAGCATTTAAAAGCTTGGACTCTTGGGAATCCATATATGACAACATCGTTCATGTACAATCTGTATAGTGTTTTAGATTGTGAGATTAATCTTACTATGTCTCAATTAAATTTGATCAAAAATGCCTGGTGCCTCCCTACTTTCTAGCTGCAGTGTATATCCCTTAGCAATAAGTAGATGCAGCTTATTGGGTATTGAAGTATTCACAGGAATCCCTAGAAATTGAACATTCATGTTGTTTTATCCAATATTAGTTGTGCAGATGTATAGTCCATCTTATACACACCCATTGAAGCAACAACGAAAATGCAAAAACAGAGACTTTGTGTAATCATTCCATATTTTGTGTAGTCATTCTATATCAGAACCCCTGATATACATTCCAAATAGTCTACAAGAAACCTCAAAGTGTTACCTTTCATTTGAGACCAGGATTATGCTTCTACACCAAGAGGTTGCCACACAGTAAGCCTTTTATTGTCAGTATGCATTTTGGGTAACCAAAAGTCCTATGGGGAGTTTCCATCGGGCATTTTACAAAACACATGAGCATACCTTGGCAAATAAAGGTCTAAAGTACTCATATTTCATTCTATATACTGACAATCAAATGTTTACTGCACATGAACCCCTTTGTGTAAAAGCATAATCCTGGTCTCAAATGAAAGGTAAATTATGGAAAAAGTCTAAAGTCTACAAAAAGCTATTTTTTTTTATTGAGGCAAAATCTATCTGATTCTGATTTTGATTTAATTCTACTATGACAAAGATCCTCTTAAGCACGAACAATCAGTAGATCAGTTGAACGCTCCCACATGCCACACAAAAGCTTTACAGTAGTTAATGCATGAGACACGTTGCTCATTGACTGAGAGCCCTAATTTCAGCAATGGAGAAAGTGCAAAGTCAATGTTTATTATTTAAATAAATGATTTTAAAGATATGATAATATAATATAATATGCTACTATGTTGCATAAGACTGTGACAAGACATGGGCGCAATAAGACCTAGAGCTGTACACATTTTGCCATTTTAGATCTATAGCTAACCAGGCTTTACTATTTATTATTATTACAACTTATTAGCCCTCAGAAAAGACGATTGTTGGATAATTTTCATTGAGGAAGCGCTGTGTTGAAAGGTGCACTCACATTTTTAGTTCTCCGTAGCTACAGCATAACCTACATATGATAGAGACTAGTTGCTGGCAGAGGCCTCAGAAATACCCTTAGACAGTATTTTTTGTTTGCAATAATGATTTATCTGATAATTAAGTATCCATATCTTGGTAACTTTTAAAAAATCTAAATGAAAAAGTCTACCAGTGTTTTAGCCGAAAATAGCAGAGCTACGCAAACATACCAGTGCACAATGGTGTAGGGCACTTGCATAGACCAGGGGTTCTCAATTTAGTTTTCGTGCCAGGGTCCCCTTGTCGGACATTTTTCTGAGGACCACCATATAATTGTATATTGACGATGTGGACTGGCAGTTAAGCTACACAACAGTAGGGATGGTTCATTATGACCTGAGTGAAGCGATTAGTACTGTAGATGCAATAGTCTGGAAACACAAATATTTCTCCATACCCTTGTTTTCTTTCCCCATACTTATCCAGACCTGGAAAATTACTAAAAATCAAATTCCATACTTTTCCAGGTTTTCCATACTACGTTAGCCTGGCTAAGGCCAAACCTCATCTCATTGAGATGGGGTCTGGGAACTACATGTACATTTTCGCGTATTTGAAACGTGGTTTACAAATGCCCAGAGCCGTTTATTGGGCGCTACGAATGTCTATCAAATGCGTCTGTACATAGCTAATAACCGCTTCGGTGTGTCATGTTCATAGACTAGCGGATTTTTGATGTATTACAATTTTTCGCACTTCTGGGTAGGCTTCATTGTTCAAATTAGAATGTTGCCGCTTGGTCATCATCGTCCATCATCGTCCTTGGCCATAGCACCTCTGGTGAAACTCTACACAAAAATCTATTATTATTATACCTCAGATATCGTAGAACTTTGGGGAGTATCACTGTGATTGTGTGCCTGTGTTACTGCTGGGTCTACAACACCAGATGAAGATCCTGTAGTGGGGAACAGCTACAGAACAAAATAAATGAAAAATCATTTAGATAGATAGATATCAATAACATTTTTTTGACTAAATGTAATTATTTATATTTTGCAGTGGAAAAATTAGGTGTACCCACTGGTACACGTAACTAACATTATACATTATAGATATAATTATCATAACCTTCAAAAATTCAGGATTAGTCGGGACCTCATCAACACTCATCTCCTTGTACTATATTTAGGAGAAACTAGATGTACCGCATAGCGGTACAAAATATGACCGCCGCTCAGTCTTGTACAGCCGTTCCGCGAAAATAAATCACACTTCAATTTGTCTCCATATTTTACTCCATCCCCCACTCTTGAAACTTTTGTGTATGCTTGTTTGGCATGCCTGAGTGTGTGTGTGTGCGGCTGCACAGAAAGTAGCCTACTGGTGCTGAAAAGGTGAATAGATTGTAGAATAGCCAAAGAAGATGTAGCATTGTTATAAAACCTTTAAAATCTCTAAACAATCACAAGTAGGGCAGTTCATCACAGTTCATCCATTGCAACTGGATTGATGAAAGGTCACTTACACCTGTAGGCTACATTGTATTTGGGAAAAGCAAAAGGTATCAGCATAATGTTATTTATTTATTTATTTATTTATTTATTTATGTATTTTTAAACAAAAACATCTCTGTCAGTTCCATGCCGTTTTCAGCAGCTATCAAAAACAAAGGTCATTTTTGGATGGATGGATTTTTTGTGAATGTTTCTTCTTCTACATAAGATTTTAGTCATCTTTAGTTCATGTAATACTTTATTGTCAATGCACAAATTAAGTAACAGTAGGCCTAGTCTGAAACGTTATTGTTAATGCACAAATTAAGTAACAGTAGCCTAGTCTGAAACGAAATGCTGTTTTACATCTAACCAGTGGTGCAAATAACTGACATGTCCAAATGGGCCTTGATGAAATGCGTCGCTAGACTGTTCATACACACTTTAACGGGCCAAAGTTGAAGAGCTTTTGTCCGTTATTGTTAGTGAAAATATAGGCTGATTCATGTTCACTTGCATTGTTTAACTGAGGTCCATGGCTAGTCTGGCTTTCATCAGACCAAGCTCAATCTTTTAAGAAATCAAAAAATAAATAGCGGGCAGATCAGGCTGGGTTCACCCAGCCTAGTCCATAGGCACCCGATATTGTTTAATTTTCCGATTGAGATATACACGCTCTGGTGTGCACCAGGGAGTTATGACAAAACGGTAAATAACAAACTAGATCCTAATAGAAAGCTAGCTTCCCTAAGCTACAGGTAGGATTATAAGGTAGGCCTATTTACAACATAAATTGCCAATAGGCTATGCTGGCGACACAAATAAAATCTCCTTTGGAAACCAATGGCTTACGCCTTATAGTATCAAGCGGACTTAAACTGTCATATCGTGGCGAAAAATTGTAATAACATTCAAGCAGCTCCATGAGTCAAGGAAAGCGCGAATGAAGTAGCCACTTCTAAATGGGACCCACTACACAGTAGCTTAAGGTGTGTTGCTAAAGCAGCCATAATGAAATGAAGGTGTCATTGTTTGGATACTTCACACACACGTGCTTTTTAATTTCACAAGACTACAACTACCAAGCTGTAATCAAAGCACATCGATTCCCCTCTCACACCATGCACGCACTTAAAACAAAATAAACAGGCGTCTCAGTCTCACGCATGTATAGGCAAAACTGTATCAGACCGGTGTAACGTTGGTAAATCTTCCATTGCACAGAATGATTTTGTAGCACGTGCAATTAATGACAGTCGAAAGATACAAACAGTGCTGCTATACATTTGCTTGGTATAACCGCATTTATAGTTTTCTACAAATGCAATAAATCAAATGCCTCCATCACTCAACCAACGCTAACGGTAACATTACCTAGGTCCTTATTGATATTACAAGATTAACGTACCTGCAGTAAAAACCAAGCATGTCCGATAAACATCCTGAGATTTATTTCGGCTTCAAGAAGAAATGGGAATTACACTTCATGTGAACATCGTCCTATCCTTATTAGATGTTCGCTGCGGTAAATTACAGTCCTTGTATGAAGCGTCCATTGTTTTTTTCCAACCCACTTTTAACGTCCAACAAAATTACGTCTCACTGCAACGATGCGCCATCTAGTGGACAAACGACTACTTCTCGCCAATACTGAAAATGCAGCCATGATGATGATGATGAATATTTATTTTGGCTTTCTTTTAATCCTACTGAACCCCGGGGACGAAATGAAAATTTTCCGTAAAAGTCTAGTGGGGCTACATACCCACCAAATTTCATGTACCCCGGTGGTTCGGTGTCCCGGGTATCAATGACCAAAAATTCAGGGAGTAGATGACGGGAAAAATTCTTGAATTGTGTGCATGTGTGCGTGTACAAATTTATGTTTATGTGTGTGGGTGTGTGTGTGTATGTGCGTGCTTGTGTGTTTGCCTGCGTATGTGTGTTTGTGCATGTGCATGCATGCGTACAAATGTCTACTGTGTGAGTATGTGTCATACGTATGATTACTGTAAATGTATGTGTGTGCGTGTGTATCTGTTTATGCACATGTGTGCACATGGAATGGGTTAACATGACCCCTGGAGGCAAACATACGGAAAAAATTGGTCATCCTAGGCCCTACAGTTCTCAAGATATTCACAGAGAACTGTGTCTGCCCTACCCTCCTTTCGGGGGGTCCAGTCCAGCGGGGGGGCTACAGATCAAAACGAAGAATGACGGTTCCATGCTATCCATGTGGGGGTACATGCCCACCAAGTTTTGTGTACCCCGGTCTTTCAGTGTCCCGGGAATCCTTGTTGGTGTATGTCACTAAATGTACACATAAATTATTTTATTGTAAGGCCCCCCATGAACGAAAGTACACAAAACTTGGCATGCATTCGGAGGGTGTCATAATGATCCTACACTTTTAATTTCGTGCAGTTTTGACCTTGTCAGCCAGAGATATTGTGATGAAAACACCTAATTTTTTGCTTTTTAATTTTTAACTAGGTGGCGCTATACATGAAATAAGTGGTAATGGGATGGGTTGACATGCCCCCTTAAGACCAACATACATAAAAAAGGTGGACCTCCTAGGCCCTACGGTTATCGAGATATTCACAGAAAACTGTCTCCGGCCACCTACAGGCCAGTTGGTGTATAGTAACATAAATTAATTTATTGTGTGGCCCCCCATGAACGGAATTCCACAAAACTTGGCGTGCATACAGAGGGTGTCATAATGATCCTACAATTCCAATTTCGTGCAGTTTTGACTATGTTAGGTCACAGATACCTTCAATTACAACACCTCATTTTTACTTTTTTGTGTTTAACTAGGTGGCGCTATACATGAAATGAGTGGTTATGGAATGGGTTGACATGGCCCCTTGAGATCAACATACAAAAAAAAAATGGTCCTCCTAAACCCTACAGTTTTCGAGATATTCACAGAAAACTGTGTTTGCCCTACCCTCCTTTCGGGGGGTCCAGTCCAGCGGGGGGGCTACAGATCAAAACGAAAAACGATGGTTCCATGCTATCCATGTGGGGTTACATGCCCACCAAGTTTCGTGTACCCCGGTCTTTCAGTGTCCCGGGAATCATTGACGGAAATTTGGGCATGCGAAAAAGAAAAAAAAAAAAAAGAAAAAGAAAAAAAAAAAAAAAATCTGACTAAACCTATATGACCGCCGCTTCGCTGCGCGGCGGTCATAATTATAAATTGTTAACATGTGCCACAGTTCCCCCTGCTGGAGGATAGTGTGGCAAATGTCATTTGAACAGGTTCAAGGATTCTGATAATTTGGTGACTTTGTCACTTCTGTAATCCAACATTTTAAAAGTGTGATACACATACAACATGTTTAGCATTTTGCAGAGATGGCAGGATCCAAAATTTTAGGTGCTTGGAACAGTGCCTTGCATATTCTCCAAACAATGTTCTCATTAAGAGCAGAATCTTTTTACGAGGGCTAGCTGAAGCATATACATAGGCCGATAAAGTATACATATTCTGTATAAACATAATGTCATTTTACAGAAACTTTAAATCAAAATACAGCAACTAACAATATCACCAATGTGTCAATATATCTACCTCTCTGTGTGGCGCTGCTTCTCCATCAGCTTGGGAAGACAAGTCTTGTTGCATTTGTGATTGTTGCTCATGGTGAATGTCAGTGCCCTGGTTTGAAGGCCCTACTGCAGCTGACTTAGGTGGACCTGTGGGAGGCTTTTAAGATAATGAATGTTGAATTAGCAAGATCAGTGATGGTATTTCCATCTGTAAAGAAGAAAGACATATTTTTATTCATATACAATGCAGATATTTATGTGGATCCTTTGCATGTGGCTGATGGTGATTTAACTGATACACACAATACACTTGGTGTGACCAAGAACTACACTTTTCAAGAACCTGAGTCGTTTATAATTAAGTATAAGATGGCCACAATCCCTGTAATGAGTGAGACAGAGACCCTAGTAAAGAGTACACCAATGAATACATCCCAAGTGTATAAGTGTACATTTGCATAATCCTACCAGCCTACCTCTGACTTGCTGCTGCGATTGTACCAATTATCATAATACCTCCTCTGAGACTGGACTGTAGAATCCTTTTATACAGCTTGTTGACAAATGTTGACATTTTAAACATTATCATAAACTGGATTGTTTTGGATCCAAGTTAGCCTAACAAGTCAATCAAATTTCAGGATGTGACCCTTAATGATTCTACTGAATATTTTCTGATGTAAATGTCCAAACATTACTTACATTGCTTCCTGGTACATCACATTCCATAGACCTATGATCTCCTTGTGAATCACGACCGTTCATGGCCATTTTCACCAGATGTTTTTCCAACCTATTGAGAGATTGTTTTAATATGTCCTGGATATCAGTGCACAGAAGTCTAAGATATCAGACAAAAAGAACGTCCATTTATGACATATTCCGACCCATCAGACATAGGCCGCTTCCTGGAACACATGACCGTCCAAAGTCTTTTCAAAATGGATTTTGAATTTGAATGTTGACTTTCGCCAAAGTAAGCAAACATAGTAAACTAGTAGGCTTAGACCTAAACAAACAGCACAACATGGTTGCAAATAGTCTGCACACACTATTAAAACTGTTGATATTTCTTAAACAAGCGCTCACGAATTGCTGCGTATACCTAACACTTTCGTTTCGGTTTAGCCCATCAGAGATTTTCCGTAAACGGGCTCGTTTCATCAAGCACCGATGTTAAGCAAATTACAAAAATCTAGAGAAATACATTCCTTTAATGTGTTTATTTTGGCAGCCTACACGCTATGACTTTTAACATCCTGAAAACATCAGCTAAAATGAAAGCTGTTGACTGCTACTGCCAAAACTCAACCGTCTGATAAAAAAGGCATGGCCCGAGTTTTGGAAATGGCAACTGTCTAAAATCACAAGTTAAGCAAATTATTCCGTCGTTCGTCATAATGTGCAGAGTCGCATGGTCCTGGTCACTGTCAACTGCGAGGCTAGGCTATTAACTTTTCAGAAACTCTTAAAGCAACACCAAAGCACTTTTCCTCTGTCGCACGCACGCTATTTGTTTATCCATCACTGGCTCTGCAAATAACATGTCCACAGACAAGGTAGAGTATGTTGCATGATTTTATGAAAGTATGATGAATTGCGACATCAGAATCACGTCAAATTTGTAGTTTCTTATGTCTCATTCCATCGAACTACAGATCCACTACCCGATCTGGCAAACTTACATAGTGCCGATAGAGGGTCGCAAAGCGAATGCAGAAGTGCCGTTCACCCTGTTACGAGTTGATGAACCACTGAAACTACTTTGGAAACATTATTTTAAGGTACAACAACTCTTTGGTGTTGCTTTAATACCGCAGCTCTCTCGTAAAGGTCGTCATCTCGGAACACGATAGGTTACTAAATACAAGGTTACGAATACACATTGCATTTGGGTTCTTACTGTTTTCCTTACGTTTCTCCAGGTTGTCCGTTTCGGGCTCTTGTTTGGGGTAGGCTAGTTACACACAGTGGTCTTTAGTTGCACCAGAGAATGTCTAATAATATCCGTAGACGGGCTCTGGTTGCACCTTGTTTGTTCAATGAAAACGAAACCGAAAGGCCACTCGCATTAGAGGTGCACTTCGATTGGCTGTTGAGCTCAATACAACCTTTCGCCAGATTCATGCAAAGTATCAACTGTAAACAAGCTAACTGGGCCAACGAAAGTTGTACAACAAGCTGAACTAGTCTTCTTTTTAAACGGAACCGCGTGTTTCCTTTACTTTACAGTGGCAACCGGGTGCAAGCGGGATAACGGCCTTCGATGTGTGTCCAGTTATACGGAATTAATGGACTTGGGCGGAGGCAACTCCCCTTTTGCCCCTCGCCCTCGTCCATTAATTCCGTATGGACCCTTTCAAGAGAGTTCCATTATCAGCATCATAGTTGGCCCCACAAGACTTCCTTTTTAACATTCCATATGTTATCTTAATGCAGAGGAAGTAGATTGGGGCCCAAATAGAACGTTCAAGCATTGTTTTTGTTTTTATTGATGAAAGGGTCTAGACGGCGGCCGTTATCCCTTACATATGCACAACCCCTCCCTCCATGCCACAGCCGAACTGTGACCACACTTATACCTTTCTTAATATAGTTATTTATATATAGATATAGACTTTATTCTTGCACTGTTTGACTTACTCATTTGCACCATCACCATGACACTCATTCACAAAGAGCACCTTACCTTACCTTATGCACAGAGGACCACAGGCTCAGTCCCTGCTTCAGTCATTGCAAGCGCACCTGATTGATTAATCACCCACTATATATTTTATTTTAGTATATTCTTTATCTTCTACAGTCCTTATTGCTTAGTTGTGTTTTTTATATTATATACTTTTAATTACTTTTTCTGCTGTTGAATGTGTGTGTGTATGTTGTCTGTATGCTACTGTGACCTTGAATTTCCCCAAGGGATCAATAAAGTATCTATCTATCTATCTATCTATATTTACTATAATTGATATGAAATCTGGAGTGGTGGAATATTCTTATGAATTAATTATAAGTATAGGCCCTGTTTTGACATCCCAGTGGAGTAGTGCTAGCAGAGACAAATGGCAGATCTGCACACTGATTAGGCCTACAGTAGCCTATGTGCTACCATAGAAAAAAGTATAGTGTATAGGTTAGGCTAACCATATGTGAACAAGTGGTGAACAAGATATTAGTATGGAGGTGAGTTTTTTTCTCCTTTCATTTTTTTTTATATTGCAATGACAGTAGCCTATAACAACTAACACATCCCTTAACAAAGAATAAACATAGATTTTCAATTTAAGCAAACATTGTAGCGTTGGTGGATGTACATATGTCTGATGTTGAATGAGTGTCTCCCAGAATGCAGTGCGAGTGAATGCTATGTAATGTCGGTTATAGTAGTTGTATTTGCGTTTACCATTTGTTAGCGTGTTAGTCTCTTTGGTTGTAGCCTACCTCATGTGTTTATCCCCGTGTTGATGTGTGTGATAAACCCTTATTGTGTGTTACATGTGCGGCTGACACTAACCCTGTGTTGCCCCATGGAGTGCTCAAAGTCTGTCTATAATTAACATTGATGCTTATGAAGGTAATTATTGACTGAGAGTAAAATTGATACAATATCAAAGTCAGATCAAACAATTAACATCTATTAACTAGGGCTGTCAATCGATTAAAAAATGTAATCGAATTAATTACACACTCTGTGATTAATTAATCGCATATATAATTTTTCCTGTGACAGTATTTGAAATATTTAAAATCAAATCGAATCATTGAATAATCAGCATTAGTGACATTAAAGTTCAAAAACTCTTTTATTATTATTTTGGCCATAATAATCTGTAATATGACCTAATATGCTGAGAAAATAAATTCAAAAGTGCTTCGGGAAGAAGTTTTTTTTTTTTCACTACAAGGCATTTCAGGCCACAGATATAACCTGGGGACACAATGAAAATAAATTAACACTCCCCTCAATGTCAACACTATTTCTTTGCATTGAACTCCAGTGATATGCAAATTCCTTGCTGCAGACATTGCAGAGGACTTTATTTTAATCAACACTTTATATTTTTAACACCATCAGGCCATTTTGTAAAAGTAAATGTTCCAATCAATGATCTAGGCAGCACATTTTCTTCTCTCTCCTTCATTTTACAGTCTAATGGTTACTGACTAGAACGGCTCGGGGTCAAAGGTCATACGGAATCGATTAATCTGCACTATTTTTTTTAATCAGTTATTTTTTCTCAAATTAATTAATCGAAATTAATCAGTTATTTTGACAGCCCTAATATTAACAAAATATACTCTGAATCTGAACAGATTATATTACTATTATGATTTAACCTAGTGTTGTGGAGGTGACTGTCTAGAGGTCACATCTCTGTGAAGAATGACATGCGTCCTCTAGACTGTCTAGATGAGTCCTGCCAAAATTTTAGCTTAAATTCCACATTACAGATTCTGGTACATTATATGAAAAAGTATGCATTTGAATTAATTCTTCTGGGTTATGAGTTGAGCCGTGGGATTCTTCACTCAATGCCTTTCGCTCGGAGTTCTTCCCTTACTCTTATTAAGTAGTTATCATCTGGGTAGCCGCCACTAGGAAAGAAAAAAATGAAGGATTCAGGATCAAATTAACAATCACACTGATGTCTGTAATAGTAATTATTTTCAGGGTTTGGGTTAGGATTCATCCGTTTACATTTTTCCTTTTGGTTTTAGGCTAATTAGTCATTATCAGATTATATTAGTTAGGGAAAGTTAGGCTTTTTTTCGCCAATCTGCAAAAAAATTTCTTACCAATAGCTTTTTTTACCATGTGTTCCTATAGGTGTCTAGTAACACCTCCCAATTTATCCACGGCCAAATCCTCGGGGAAACACCTGGAGTAGTGTTCATTTTGTCACCTATTTTTAATTTAGTCTTAGTCTTGTGACGAAATGTCCTTTTTAGTCTGTCATATTTAGTCATTCAAATATGATTTTTGTTAGTCAAGTTTTAGTCGACTAAAAGTCTCGTCATTTTAGTATAGTTTTAGTCAAATGAAAACTAAAGGTATCTTAGTCTTAGTCAGTTTTAGTCAAAACAGTTTAGTCTTTTTTTTTATAACAAATTATTTCTGATTACCATTTGAGTCAAATAGTGTTTCACACATTTCAATTTTCCAACAATATTGTGTGTCCATAGAGCTACTCGTCTGTTATAATTACTCATTCTGATTTTTTGTCAGTCAGTATGTTTACATGCACAGGTAAGTCAAGCTACAATTATAGTTCGGCTGGGATTTGACCAGACAGTAAAAGATCTGACTGGACCACTGTCATGATATTCGTAGACCAGTGTTTCTCAAAGTGTGGTGGTCCGCAAGCTATCCCAAGTGGTCCGCGAGCAGACGTGGTAAAATATAATATAGATGAGTTGTTTGCAATATTGAACCAACTTGTATGTAAATCCAAACAGTTCTGCAACACTGTCTATGTAAGATATGCCAGTTTAAATCATATGAATCCTCTGACACAATAAGCAAAGTGCAAAGACAATAAGCAAGGTGGTTCAGTGAGTAGGCCTATTGGGTAGACTAATATACTGGTGAAGTAGGTCTAATCTTTCTTTTTTTTTAGCTAGGGTTAGTTAAGTGGTCCTTCGTCTGAAACAGTTTGAGAAACACTGTCGTAGACCCAAGTATTAATGTTTTACTCCGCCACGCTAGATGGCGATATGCGCCCAAAGGCAACACATTCCCCAAACAAACTCTCCATCTTATCCATAGCTAACTTGCTAGTGAACTTTCCATATTAGCTTACTTGCTAGCAAACTTTGCATCATCAGTGTAACTAGTCAAATAGTTGACATTACATGCTAAACATTTTCGTATGGACATTCTGGGGGATGTTAGTTTGTATGAGAGAAGCTTCAACTTCTGGGTATGTAGCATTGTGTCATAAAACTAGGTAGTTAGCTTAACTCTGGCAGAAATCTCCAGTGTTCTTGTTCCATGTAGTTTCGTGTTGCAGCCACAGGGTTGCAGCAACAGCGTAGAATAGCCTACAGGAGCATGAACTCATTCGGAATATTTTGAAAACGTAACAGCTAGATATTCTGTCTTCTCATTTTGTAGACGAAAATGAAGAGAGATTTTATCTTAGTTTTTATTTAATGCAAAACATTTTAGTCTCGTCCTTTTTCGTCAACAATAATGCATCTTAAGATAATCTTAGTTAGTGTTTCAGGACATTAGTGCCGTCTCGTCGTCGTCTCGTCTTAGTCATGGAAAAAAAAGGTTGTTGACGAACATATTTCCTCTCGTCTCGTCTGACGAAATTAACACTAACCTGGCCCATCAAGTTTGGGGTGCCCAGAGGGACTGGGCGAAAATAATGAAAACATTTTGTTGACCAATATTAGCTTTTGAGATGTCTAACTAGGGGTTTTTAGGGGTGCTGAATCTATCCCAGCCATTAGTTTTGAGTAAAAATGACTCCAAGTCCATAAAAAATCCATAAGAAGTGGTTTTATTGAACAATTACAAAACAAAACTTTCTTAATCAGTTTAAAATTTAACAAACCTCATCCCTCAACTCCCCTGCACTTCCTCACGCCTGTTATCTTCTGGCTGGTTGATGTTCTGGCAAGAGTTACCATGACAGTTCCAACAAGCAGAAATACACTTGACTCCTTGCTTTTTACAGCAGCACCTGAGAGTGTCACAGACGCCTGCACAGTTGCAGCTGACAAACTTCAGAAGGTAGTCTACAGAAGGTAGTCTACAGACACATGTTAAAAAAGCTATTGGTAAGAAATGTTTTTGCAGATTGGTGGAAAAAAAGCCTAACTTTCCCTGGGTTTGCTTTCACTGAAATCCTGCCAAGAAAAAATGAATGAAGTATCAACATGCTCTTTAATGATCACCTACCTTTCTGGTCCACCATGAGTGTTGATCTTGTGATGGATGCCATTCCAGATCACATAATCACCCCCTCCTGTTTGTGAGGTCCCAACAGTAAAGACCAATTTCTGATTGAAGGCCTTCCTTAGCAGTTGAAGCACTTCCCGTCCTTCTCTAATGGCAGGTAAGTATGCTGTTAGGTGAGCCCCTTTGAAACGTCTGCCTGGGTTGGGATGATTTCTCTAAATACAAATAAGGGAATGTTATTGTAATGTAATGTAAATCATTCATATAACACCATTTATCACACCATTGAAATTATTTCTCAATTGAAGTGATATTTCAAGAATTAATAAGTGATAAAATTAAATAGGCATAAACACCCAAGCCCTTTACAATGAAACCACTTTGTCAAGTGACACTATTTTAAACGGTATGACTTTTTATACTGTGCCAGATGACTGCAATTAATTAGCTGCCCTTAGGGTTTTTGTTTCTGTATCTAAAAGAATCTCCCAAGATCTCTCAAGGTTACTTTGTAAGATACAAGCAAATCTATGCCACAGTGCATAAGACACTTCTTAAAAATCTTACCGACTGAATGCCGCTGGGAATATGATAGGTAATTACGATGGTGTCACATCTTTTAAACCCAGGAAGTGTGGATTTCTTGATTAAGTGTGTCATTGTTCCATCTGGCTGGTCTCCTTCAACTTTTTGAAACACCTTTTTACACACATCTTCTTTGTCCCACTTTGATCCATTTCCTCCTTTCAATATTTCTTTTCCCAGAAATGGACTCCCTACCCCTTCTAAAACGCCTCTATCTGCTCCCCTTGGCTCTTCAACATCTTCATAAATTGCCTCCCCAGAGGCTGCTCCCTTTCCCCACTGCACTTCTTCATAACCCTCTGATCCATTCCATGCTGGTAAATCAGAAAACGGTCTCAGGAATTCAGTATGTCGGTCAAATCCAATCATGTCCTTGTGTTTTTCGTCAAAGACAGGTCCACCAAGCTTCTTCTCGATTTCTCTTACTGCGAAACATAGATGATCTGGAAGGCCAATCAGCATCCAGACTCCATTGCTACCAGAGCCTTCCTTGACAGCAAGAGATGGGTTCTGTTCATGGACGTCACTTAGATGCATTTTTACCTTCTCTGTTTGAAGGAGGGATACA
The DNA here is from genome assembly GCF_018492685.1 of Alosa sapidissima. Taxonomy (NCBI): domain Eukaryota; kingdom Metazoa; phylum Chordata; class Actinopteri; order Clupeiformes; family Clupeidae; genus Alosa; species Alosa sapidissima. The sequence goes on along the minus strand of NC_055960.1, from coordinate 25,032,892 downwards.
TTTTGCAAAGGGCAGCACATAGCTCTCGTGACAACCTTTTGGTAAAGAGACATCAATGCCCTGAGAGCATTCACCTCCAGACTCGCACGATTCCCTACAGCTCTGACTGTAACACTGTCCTTTAACCTGTTCTCCATCAGAGCCACTCCAAATCTAGTCTTAATGCTTTCTATTTGCATCTTGAAAGTATTCGTCATTATCTCCCAGTGGATGTCATTCATGAGAATCCCATCGGTCAAAAGAGGGTCAATGAGAGCATCCGATTTAACTTCTTTAAGCAACACTTTCTTGGGGGGCTTCTCTGCAGTAGGATAACTGACCTTTACACGCTCTTCGACGTTCTGGACAGATGCATGAGGCATTTGGACTTCTCTTTGTTTATTCCCCTCAGATTCTTTGTGTAGCTCCTTTGAGGCTGTACTTTTGGGATTGCCTCCTTTGGTCTTCACTCTGAGATCATCCATGTTGGCTTTTACATCCATTATTTTCTGTACTGTGGAAATGTTTTCTTCTGGCCCAAAGAGGCTCCAGTTCTGAGCAGACACATTGAGCATTAACTTTCTCTCCTCTCTCAAAATGTCCTTCATGAAATCAATCATGACTGTAGGATCTTGGTGCACACTTTGTAGGGAAATTGTCTCAAGATTATAAGAGCACCTTTGGAAAAGTTCAGCAAATTCCTGACAAGCATTTGCTAGTGAGTCACTGGTGGCACCCTTGTCAGCTTCAACATGCATAGAGACGTCACTGTGGATTCTGACTCTATATTTTTGCTGTAGCCTTTCCATCTCATTTCTGTGCACTTGATTCATGTACCAATAATGAGCAAGGGGGACTGTCATGTGACTGTTCGCCTTGGATAGTGTGCTCTGTAAAGCACTGCCCCTTACATTTGTCTTGGGGTTTATAGTGCTGCAGAATTCTGTGAAGAATTCATCCACGTCTGGTAAACTTCCTGACATTGTGAAAGTGTTGGCACCTGAGTTGAATTTGCTGAATTTTTCAACTAAATGTTCCTGAATGTCAGGCGCCAACTTCTGCACATCAATTGCCATGGTCAGGGCCACTGGGAGAGTGATCTGGGAAAGAATACATCAGACAAATGAAACATCTCCTGTTTTGCGTCTCCTGTATGTCTCTTCAAAGTTTGAAACAATATGATAAAATTAAGGATCTTATTGATAGTATATATAATTTCTATTAGCCTAAATGGATGGGATTATACTATTTGCAGTGATAAAAGCATTGAGCCTGCAACATAGGAGACATACTGCACAAACTGGGTGATTTGTGACATCTTACCTCCTCTGATGTAGAGGTGGCTGTCTCAGTTACTGCATGCTGCTCTGGGTCTTTTATTGAAGTCACTGATTGTGAATTATCTCTGTGAAACTCTACAGTGATGACTCGGGAGTCTTTTAACTTTAACTGTGCAAACTGCTGGTCCAGAACTATGTCAAGAGCTAAAACAAGAACATTGTCAAATAATGTCTTTATGTTAAATTTTGTAGTGGAAGTGATTTACTGACTTCAGTTTAAATTTAAAATGTATTTATACATTTATGCATTAATAATTACGCTGCCCATATATAGTTCACATTAATACAAACACTAGTCACATTATAACACGGCCTAAAATATGCTGGCTAGATATAGACCCTGACCTACAACAAAACTAATTTCACATTCTACATTCCCCGAGGTTTTTCATTTCGGCTATCAATATAAACACAGAGGGAAAGAGACAGGAGCCACCTGAGAGATAGATATAGGCAACATAGTTAGTGGTTAAAAAAAAAATTGAATTTAAGTTTGAAAAGCCTCGGCCTATATGTTAGAATGATTTAAAATGATCAGTGTAACTGTATTCTAAATACACCACATGTATACGTATTTAAATACAGTTACTCATTTTGTATTTTAAATATGTAATCCTGTTATATGTATGCCGTTACTTCCCAACACTGATGGCCAGGCTAACAACATGTTATAGAACACAACATTTTGGTGGACACCTAAAAAGATATGTCAAACCTAACCTGTTGATGGATATATTTCAACCGTAGCCCACTCCGTGGTATCCTCAAGCTGCAAGCCTTCTATTTCCACTGCAGAGCCCAAGTCCTTTCTTAGCCATGTCTGAAGAGCTTTCCTTAGAGCAAAGTCCTTCCTTGGTATATGCCCTTCTGGCCATTTCACCCTGGCGTGTAACACAGCTGTGCCCAGAGCCAGAGGAGGGGCTGAGGGTACTTTGCCTGTCAGGTCATTCTCTGACAAGTACAGCTCCTGCACAAAAGGTGATACGGTGAGTATTCTGTATAATACAACTTAGTCATGGATGACAAATAGGTTACTTTGTATAAATTCTGTAAAAGGCTTGGAATAAATAAATGCAAAGATGTTTGTGTTCATAGGTGATGTCATTGATAAATCATACTGTATATAAAATAGTAATGTATACTGTATACATAATAGTTGTGTGTCACCACTACAAGATAAAACGACACACTGACAACTTAGGAAAATGACCACATCAAATACATACACCATCCTCTGAGCCTGATGCACCCATGCGTTGTTCTGGGTTCATTACTGTGTCCTCAGGAAAGCCTGAGACTCCACACAATCTTTGAAAATGATGATCGGGGGGGTCAAAGACATTTGACAGTCATGGTAGAGAAGAGATGTGTTAGGAACTCGCATAATCATCTCTCGTCATACTGAATTCACTATTCCCACAATCCCAAGGGAATGTGAAAGTATTTGGAAATAAGTAATAGTGTAAAATACTATTAAGATTAAAAAAAAAACCGCATATCAACCATCTGTGACATACAGCTTATCTCCACAATAGGCCATAGTAAGCCTACACTTGACAGCCTTCAACGATACTTCATTCGTCTTCCTTACCTGTGACGCAGGTGAAAGAGGCTACCACTAAAACACCAAATACTCGACAATCACGATTTAACATGGTTCTTTCATTTAATCCATTTGGATTTTTCCAAGAGACATACGCATGTTCACCGAATTTGCCAGCCTTTCGTCGCGAAAATGTAAGACAACAAAAACGAAAGTGGAAGCGGTTGCGACCAACACAAGACTGAGCGTGTGACGACATGACGTTGTACTACCGCTCTATGCGGCTACCTGAAGACTTTTATGAGTTTTATGATTTTATGTATAGCCTACATCAAGAAAATCGCACTTACAAATAAAAACCTGGCACGTGATACTATCTAGGCCTACTTTTCCCTGCAATGCACGAAAAGCTCATGCACACTGTTTTTTGTTTTTTTCTTGCACATGCAAATGAAAAAAGCTTACACTTAAACCATATGGAAAATGCACTGTAGGCTATATGACACTTTACATTGAACATACTATATTTTTACATTGCAACACAAAAAAAGGTTACATGTAGGCCTACCCTACCAACTAGCCTACTGTAGGCCTATATTTTATAGTCTAGCACAACTTTTCTTTAAATGTTATGTGATTGAGGATTGTTCTATATATGCAAGGTGTGTGTGTGTGTTTTATTTGCAAAATAAAAAGCCTGTGAAATATCACAGAAAACTCCATGTAACCCTTCTTCATTCCCCATGTCATCTGAAAAACTGACACTGATGCTATAATTTGGGTTGTAAGATGGCCGTTTAAAGCCATGTATGGCTCCATCCAGTACCGATGATATGTTTATGCTGAATTTGCATTTCTGAATGACGTCAATCTGAGAGGCTGCAATAGCGAAATTAGCATTGCCGTGAATAAGGTTAATATCATGCAGTTCAATCAACAACCAACAACTGAGTTGAAATGTTATCTGACATCTTGAGGAATTTTATCATTGAATGTTCTTCTGATTTCTGCGATTACAGTACTGTGGTTCCATTTTTTCTAAAAAGCATTTACAATATGACCATTCTCGTGTAAACTTACTGTAGGAGTGCAGCACCCTTACAAACTGTTTCCCATGTTGGATTGGGTAAAACTTTAGAATTTTGGAGTTTGTTGGAGCAGTGTGCAAGCTCCTTAAGAAACCAAAACACTTATCAAAAAGGGATCAAATCCTATAAACAGCTTTTACCCTTGGGAACGTGAACTTGAATGATAAGAAGGAATGATTCTGAATGTTGAATTTATTAGATCTACATTCAAGCAATTCATTTCCTGGCAGCATTTCACATTTCAGTTGAAGTCAAAGTGAGTTGTGTATTGCGCTCCTCTGACGAACGACGTCTAGCTCTACCACCGGTACGCTCAAGCCAATCCAAACTTTTCTCATCTGTTGTTCCTCGTTGGTGGAACACACTGCCAGTTCCTACAAGGGCAGGGACATCCTTTTCCACTTTCAAAAAACTCCTGAAGACCCAGCTCTTTAGAGAACATCTACTCTCATAGCAACACTTACAACAAGTCTTACTGATCCTAGCACTCACCAGCCGTTTTAAACTGACAAGTAACTGTTAAAAACAGCACTCACCGACGCACTTATTCTTACTGTACTCTAATGTTTTTTTTAAACTGTCCTAAAATTGTGAGAATTGTTCTAAAAACTTACTGTTTACCATGTTGTTAGTCGCTTTGGTTAAAAAGCGTCAGCCAAATGTAATGTAATGTATTGTATGCCTCTTCACATCAGAGCAGATATTAACATATGTGTTTTAAAAAATGTGGACCAACCTGTTCACCTTTGCGAGCATTACTGGTTGTGCCTTCATCCTCATTCATCTCCACATCCTGATCAGCATGAGACAGTAGGAGAGGCCAAAAATAAAGTCATTATGTGCAACACGGCTCTTTCTGGGGAACTGAGTGTGCAGCAAGTGTCAGTAAAACAGGTTCTGTGACTTTCATAACTTTGTAACTTCTGCTTGTTATATGGTTGAGTTCTAAATATTTGAACTTCGGACAGGCTGTATAAACTTCTGCCTAAACCCGTGTCAGAGAAGACAAAACTGAACAAGCAAGATTAGTAGCAACAATACACTGACTGTCCCCACTTTAACACTCTGATCACTGACCCGATGAAGGTTCAGCACCTCTCAAGGAATCAAAAGAAACAGCCTTTTTTAGGTTCTATTTGTAAGTACAAAAGAGCTTATTATAGCACAGCCTAGTGGCCCAAGTAATTGGTGGGTTTATTTTATTCATTTGGCATCCATGCTTGAGATTTCGTGTGCACATGATTCATGGATTAGTTAAGAAGACAAGGGGAATGGTTAATCTCCCACTTACTGTAGTACATACTGGTCCCTGAGTTCTACATTTTCACCAGAAATCCAAAACTAAAAATATCAAGATTATTATGATGGCCTTTAAAAACAAGGCCACTCACGCTTCCCAGTGCCTGATCTGTCTCCATTGGCTCCAACAATTGATCCATCCTTACCTTTTATGATGAGACCTATGAAAATAAAATAAATATGTGGTCATGATTTCAGTGACCAATAGACACAAAGCAAGATGGGATTACTTCTGATTATTATTTTCCTAGTACTTGCTCTGTTTTCTGCAGGATCATTTCAATGACTGAATTAAGTATCTTCATTACAGAAGTGCTACTTTGAATTTGAAAGTTATATTTCATGTGATATTCTTACACAAGTGCTGAGAAGTGTAAATTGAGGTAAAGAGCAAACTGAGAGTTGTTGGATGAAAGGAAAGGGTTGATAAATCCAACACAATATGGCATTAATTGTGCCTCTGTCTGAATTGAAGCAAACTCCTACATTTTAATAATCAGTTATCAAGTATATTACTGTAAAATTAAAGATTTGTAGCCTACACAACAAAAAAAACCTCAAAGACTCAGAAATTATGTTATCAGAAAAGACAGTGCACTTACACTTCTGACCCACACGGTTCCATTTCAAGCTCTTCTGATTCCAGTTGAGGAAGTACACCTTTCTTATTCCTTGAAAATGAAACTGAATGAAAGTGAAACTGTCAAGAAGTTCACCACAAACATATGCTGTGTGTTCAGTCACACAGTGGGTTATGAGGTGCAGGACTAAAGGCATAAACCAACACTGTACTGCTAACTGCCCATTGACATCCTTGGTGCAGTGTTTCCCAATCTGGTGACAGTAAATGACATGCAGGTGCAGAATAATTATGTGAGGGCCCAGTTGATGAAAACTCACATTTTATCCAAGATCAGGTAGTCCACTTTACTTATATTGCTATTTTGGATTAGATCACCCTAATCCAGATACAAATTTTCAGGATTAAATCCAGATTACCAGTGCCTCTATGGGACTCCATCAAAACATAACTAGTGGCTATGTATGCATGGGGTTGCTTTAACTGTTTTATCTAATAAGAAAGAAAACAATAAAACAATACAAACATTCCCTTTCATTGCCAGTTCTTTTTTTAAACAGTCAGAACCATCTAATTGACAATACAAATAAATAAATACAATTACACTTTTCTTATTTATTACTGCAACATCAAGAGCAAATACATAACAAAAATGTTATATTATTTGACCAATTTTAATGTTTTATTACATGTTGCGCCTGTAACACACCCTGTTCATCCTTCTGATGGGATCAGGATAATCCAAAAATAAAAAATAAATCAAATGAATCCCAATCCTTCCAAAACATTTTTAACAAAGCATACTAAAAAATCGATCCAGATTGAAAACAAGATTGGATTATGTGATCTGTTCTGAATCCTTTCTCTTCTATGCACAACCATTTTCAAAATAGCTGAAACCTGATCAGATCACTTTTGAACAACTCGCCCCTGGAATTTCTGGCTTGGAAGGAAGTACTTCAGTTTCAGAGCAAAATAGGTTCAGGACTTTTATCTTGAGTTGCTTCCTCAGTCACTCCTTATGAAGTTGCAATTGCCATTAGGAAACAGTTATCTTTATTTTGTTCAAGAGGACTGTAGGTTCGCCAGCCAAAGTGGAGAAAGTTATTCCCAAAGATTTTAGAGTGTAGCACTCTTTGGTTATTCCTGCACTCAAATTTGTTATTGGGGAAACTAAAAAGGAATACTGACTGCCTTGACTAACAGTCACTGACTATCATAAACAGTCACTTGCACCAATGATTACCCCAGGGACAAAGATAATATCACAGAAACAAAAATAAAATTCTAATTAAATTAAAATTCTAATGAAAAAATTCTTGGGGCAGCCGTGGCCTACTGGTTAGCGGTTCGGACTTGTAACCGGAGGGTTGCCGGTTCGAACCCCGACCAGTAGGCACGGGGTTAAGCAAGGCACCTAAGCAAGGCACCTAACCCCTCACTGCTCCCCGAGCGCCGCTGTTGCAGGCAGCTCACTGCGGGATTAGTGTGTGCTTCACTTCACTGTGTGCTGAGTGTGTTTCACTAATTCACGGATTGGGATAAATGCAGAGACCAAATTTCCCTGACGGGATCAAAAAAGTATATATACTTATACATACTTAACTCTTCCATAATGGAAATCATTGTAAAAATGTTCTCCTTGGGTTAGGCCAATTAATTATCATAAACATACATCTGCTTTCACCACCATCTCTACAATTTCACTTGAACAATACTAAACTTTGATGACACAATTGTTGTAATTTATTAAAACATTATTTTATATATCTTGATATAATTTATTGATACATAAGACATATAAGTTTATCTCATATACAGATAACAGTGAGGGTCATGCATGGCTCACAGGATGTATGTACATGATGAACATGCCTATGTACAAGTCCACCATCCATACCACTGCTGCTTTATTCATTCATTCAATTCCCTTTGCTTTCAGCTCCCGCTTAACCTGCTTTATGTAGTCTGGGTCTGGGTAGCCATTACTGTGGAGAAAATGAAAAAATCTGTTGAATTTCCACTTCATCATGATCAAAATGTTGTTGAATGAACATTGGAGTCCTTGGAAATGTATACTGAATATCACTCAATTAGGAATTGTAAGAAATCCAACCACAACATACAGAAAAGGAGCTCAAGCCAAAGTTTAGACAATGTTACCTTTAAAGCAATTAAAACATCAGTTACATATTTGGAACATTTAGGTTTCATCTACCTCAAATGTCCTCCATATTTGCTTGTCTTGTGAGAAATGCCATTCCAGTTGACACATCCATCTTTTCCAGTGTTATTGGATACCCCCACAGTAAACACAAGCCTCTGTGAAAAGGCCTTTTTCAGGAGTTCAAGCACCTGTCGTCCCTCAGGGCTGTTTGGTAGGTAAGCACTCACTTGGAGACCATCAAACGGCTTTCCTGGGTTGGGATGATCATTCTAAGCAAAAAGGCATTGAGGGTGGAAAAGCCATGTTTACTGAATGTGAAATTCCTGTGATTAAACGCTTCCAATAAGTCATTGCATGTCTTAATATACCAGAATTAATGCCAACATGGCTGAATAAAGAAAAATGACAGAAATACAGTAGTCAACTTACAGTCTGAACAGCACTTGGGATATCATAATCGATCACAAGGGTGTCATGACCTAGAAAGCCTGGCAGACTCTCGTTCTCTTTGCGGATGAACATGTTGCCGTTCGGTTGATCTCCAAGACTCCCTGTAGGATAGGTGGCTCTTTTGTCTACAACACCAGGCTTGCCAACTGCAGTCAAGTCTGCCTTCTTTCCTTGTTGCATTCCTGATCTCGTGCACTCTTTCATTTTTCCTGTCTCCAAAACCCCCGTTGACATGTCTACTCCTACTGGCTGGCCACTCTCGTGGTTCTTTACATCTCCCTCAGTTTGCCCCTTTACTCTGCATACTACCTCAGAAATGTGCTCAGTTTTATCAGGACAATCAAGACCCCTCGAGTGAGAGCTTGCATCTTTTTTTGGAACAAGAAATTCTGAATTGGTCATAGTTGTGCCTACAGGAAGGTCTAATCGAGAGCGAGGAGGCTCCACACAGTTCTGAAGAAGTCTGGTCATGTCCTTACAGGCTTGCAATCTCATATCCCTGCCAGTTCCTCTGTTTCTGAAGTTCAGAATAATTTCTGCTTGAATCCTCACACTGTTTTCTCTCTCTATCAAGTCCATCTCCTTTCTATATGTTTGACAGGCCGCCCGGTACAGGGAGAGGGGGACACGGCAGCTCACTTCCTGAGACCCTTCCTCTTCAGAGGCTTGTGTCTCAATAGGAGCTGCACTAAGTGACTCATCATTCTCACCCTGTTCCTTTTGCATGACTGTTTGACAGAGTTCTGCATAGAACATGTTGACCTCCTCAAGGGTCCCCTGCATAGATAGACAATGTGTCCCTGAGCTGTGCTTTTCAAACTTCTCCATTATTTCAGCCTGTATCTGGGAGCTACATTTCTGCACATCCACCACTGCGTTCACCTTAATTGGGATCTAGATAAGAGAGTGAATAAAACAGATGAAGTTCAATTGAAGTAGAGTAATTATGTCATGGATGAAAACCAACATATTGTTTGCTATATTTCATCACCTGAAAAAGGGACCCCTCACCAGAGGAATATGTGGGGTCGTTTTGTGTAGAAATTTTAGCTGCGTTGATCATCTGAACACTACTGTAAAAGTGCACAACAGCTGTCTGTTTCAAGTCTTTAAAAGTCAGACTGGATGATTTCTTGCTCAGTAGAACATCAAGAGCTGCGCACATGTGAGGAACTTGTTAAGACAAAGTTGCAAATTAACTTTAAGTTAATGAAAAAAATACTTAGTTGTCTTTGATTACTTTACTATTGCATTTAATAATTCTGTCGGCTTTAAGTGTTAGGCCTGACAGTTAATTAAAATATAGGCTACGCTATCTAGTAGCAGGAAAAAACCTGTCCATCCTTACCTGAGAAGGGTGTTATCTTTGCCATTGCACAACCTGGGGTTTCCAAAGGCTCTAGTCTATGAATATTGCAGCGGATGTGCATTTCATCTACTAGTGCTGTATTAAACCACGACTGAAGAGCTTTCTGAAGCATAGGCGCCCACCTTTTTGGTAGGTCCACCTCAGGCCAGTGGAGTTTAACATATAGCGAACCAATGTCAGGAGGCGCAGTTGGTGAAGCGGCTCCCAGTTCATCCTCTGACAAATACAGATCCTGAAAAAAAAAAAAAAAACATAAAAGAGTTACTAAAGAACGAGGACACGCGTTACATTCAAAACCCATATTCATAACTGCTAATTATAACTCTAAGCTAAATGAAGCGTTTTCGAAATAGCATACGTGTCTCACTCTAGAAATCGCTATCGCTACATGACATTTCTCGTGTTTCTGCCATCCACAACTTACCGGTACTTCATCCACCTCATCCATGTGTCGACTCAATAGTTATCCAAAACCTGTAATGTTTCTGACTGTAAAACAACAGAAAGATTGCAAACGAGTGGTGGCTAATAAGACAACCACTTCTGTGGGTAGGCTAAATGGTGACCTATTCAGTGAACATGTGACCTGTTTGTAAACGCTATGACTTTGAAGAATCGAAAATGAAAGCTTGAGTCTACCGCTCTGCAAGCACCACCAGCAGGTATCCACTCTCAAGTTGAGCGCATTTAACTAATAGTATTTTAAAGCCACTTGCATCTTGAAAATATTTTTTTGCAAAAGAACTAAAGTATAATTCTGAAAACTCAAATCAGTTACACCACAGAGGTGTTTCACACCAAAATCAAAACAAGCATTAAACGTCAACTGATTGGTAAAAACAATAAATATCTTCAGTAGGCTACTTGAAGTCTAGATATCAGCAAGGTTTTCCAGAGACCTGTGTAATATCTTGTAATTGATATGCCAGTGCTTCCATAAGTATTAACGTAAACTTATGAAATAAGCAACAAAATCATGAGGACAGTTTCAATGTCTTTAATAACAACATTTATCAATGATAACTTACATAAACATAACAAACAGGACAGAATATATAACAAGACGGTAAGGAAGGGTAACAGAAAAATACAGCTAGAAATTTGACTTTATTTTGTGAATATCTGCGCTGCCTTCGACGATGTGATTTTCAATGCGCTTGTGGAACTGATCCAGGTTGCTTAACAGATGGTCGTAGAGGGTCTTAAAGAGAAAGAAAAAAAAAAAAAAGAGGGGAGAGACCGAGACATTTCAACTTGCTGCAAAACAAACCACCTAAAACCTAAAGATCGTATCCATATCTAGGTCTTTTCCAAACAATTAAACTAAAATATTTTTTTCTTGAATCTCATCATAATTTCATTTTTTTATAATTTCATAATTAATTTCATTTATAATAAACATAATTTCATGAGTCAGAACCTTATTAATCTATTATGTTAACAGGGTACTGTCGAAATCACATCAGTTTTTTTTATTTTATTTATATCTTATATCTTTATTTATATCTTATATCTATAAAGATATAAAGATTTATATCTTTATATCTGGCAGCAGTCAATGGGTCTTGGTGGCATCTCATAATAGACACTGCATACCTAGTGGAGATGTGGAGGTAGTGCGTGGTACCTGTGCCTTCTGGATCTCCTTGTTGCAGGTGTCCTTCATGTTCTGCATATTGGCCTTGAGCTTCTGGGTCTCTCTTCTCAGCTCCTGGATCTCCTCCACCACCTCCTCTCGCTTCTGATGGACCCGGTCATACTCCCTGCAGCACAGAGGGAGCGGGCAGGAACACACACACACACAGACACACACACACACACACACACACACACACACTTTGTGTTGTATGACTGGCCTATCCAGCCAACTGTGTGGACCAGAAGTCATTGTATTTTGAGTAGATAGGCTCTGCCTTCTTGCTGTTCAGTTGCCTCCTAAGTGTATGAAAAGAATACCTGCTGCCCCTGGGTTGTTTCTGCTCTGCTGATGGAGTATGTGTTTCCAGGGCAACAGTACTTACCCCATGATGTTGCGCAGGTGGTGGTCTTTCATCTCTTTCTTTTTCTGCCGGCGGATTTGCTGCTTAGACTCCTTGTCTTGTTTCATGGCGTGCGCTCTCTTCAGCTGGGCCTCCTCCACGCCCACGGCCTTCAGTTCTTTCAGATGCTGCTCGTACTCAGAAGCCAACTGTTGGATCTGTACACGTACGTACACACACACACACACAAAAAAATATATTATAGATCCCAAAGGCACCATGGGCAACGCAGCCTGCTGCACCACAGTCTCATGTCCTCTTGTTTGCCCTGGCAAATACAGGTAGCCGACCTTCCGACAAGGTAGTCGACCTTGTCAACAAAGGATTCAAGCCAATGCACTAAAGCAGCTTGAAGTCAATTTGGTTGACAAGTTGTGTACGATTTTCGTGCGATTTCAGTCGGCAACTAAACAGACAGAAATCATGGGAGTTGTACTGGAGCCGCGGTGCGCTCCCTTCAACTAGATCATTTAGTGTAAGGTGCCAATCTTAACGGTTTTAAGTCAGTTGAAGTCAGTCTTTTGCTAGTTTTGCCGTTATGACAATATCAAACATTAGATATTATCGCAAGTCTTTTAGTTGTGGCTCATGAAAATGGTGACAAGAACAATATAAAAAAACAATAGTGAACTCTCTCCAACACCAAACAGGAAGGGGAAAAGTAGGCGACAGCTGTAGCCTATATGATTATTTGTTATTTAGTTTCTTATATATTATTAGTTGGCTATTCCACAGAACAGAACAACTGTTAGGGATGTCACATGAAACAGTGCTGCTGAAACACAACTTTGATATGAGTAGGCTATCGTTTGAGTTCCTGTTGATATCTAGTGCACGATGGGAAATAATTTAAAGGAATCTAGTTGCAGTCTTGTAATCAGTGACCCTGCAAGATCCCTAGTCGTTGCAAAATCAGTCTGTGACTAAAAAACTCTATGACTTGTCTTTAGATGTGAGGGGCATGAGGCTGTAGTCTTTCAAAATTATTTTCCTAATCTTTGCAAAGTCTTTCAGTGTAAGGAGAGCATTAGTCACAAAATCAGTTATTCACACTAGCAGCATGCAATTATATTGTACACACAGTGCATGCATGCACTCATTCACCCCGTTGATACGTCAGGCCTCCCTGCATTCACCACAGACAGACGGTCTCCCCCTCACCTCCTCTTGCTGGTGGTGCGCCTTGGTCATGCTGGTCTGGAGGTCCTGCAGCAGTTTGTACAGCAGCTGGATCTCCACTTTTCTCTGTTCCACCGCCTGCACACTGATCTGCCACTCCACCAGCTTCTCATCTGCCAGCTCCTACACACACACACACACACACACACACACACACACAATAATGTAATGGAAACATTATTTCACTGACGGTATATATTCAATTTTGAAGTTGTCAGTACATTTTTTATGTGAGAAATTGCATTCTAAAAATCACTAACATCAAGATCAAAGATATTTTGAAGAAAATCTCAACAGTGCATACAGTAAAAACCTCAGTCATACGGTAAATACAGTATATGCACATTTTGACTCACAAACACTTTACACAACAAATTAACCCGTTCGCGCTGGATGCTGCATGACGCAACATTCTATCTCCCGCCTGATGCTGCATAGCGCAACATTGAATCTCCCGCTGGATGCTGCGTAGCGCAGCATGCTTTTTATTTCATGTTTCTAGGTGCTACAGAGGCCTAGATATTAAATTTTGGTAGACGTTGACAATTTTTAGTATGTTTTCAGAAAACCCTCAGGAAATAAGGTTATTTAGTCTAGAATGCCATAGGATTCTATAGGCGTTTTTAGCAGGCATTTTAGGAGTAAATGGGTTCACTGATCACCAAAAGTCCCAGTTACGTACTTTAGAATTTTTGATGGTTTTGATGTTTTCCTTCATCTTCATCATCTCGTTCTTGAGGTCCTCAGGCGACTCCACAATCTGGGACTTGAGCTTGCTGATGGCCTCTTTGAGGGCACTGACATCGGTCTTCAGTTGACTCTGTCCACAGATGACAAAATGGCACAAGTGAGAACAGCAACACCACAATGCCTTTTTTATTGGTGTGCAGTAGAGTGAAGTACAGGACTAAGATTGAGATAACTGGCTCATGTACAGATAGAACTGAGAAAAGACCTGGGGTCTCATTACAGAAACGTCCTAACTCTGAATTCACATCTCATCATAGTCTAGGATAGCATTTAGGATTTTTGTTTTGGTATTACAGAAACATGTTCCCTAACTATTCTGAAACTTTAGTTAAGATAAGACAAGCGGTTAGGATATTGTTCTGTAAAGAGGCCCCTGGTCCACATCCACATTTGATATGACCTAGGGTCAGCTGATACGTCAAGAGGTATGTACAGTATGTATTTAAAGACAAACCAGTTTCTGCATCCGCTCATTATTTTCATTCTTTCCATCGCTGACTTCAGCTTTTAGGTTATTCTGTTTGTGTGGGGAGAGAGAGGAAAGATGTTAGGCATTTACAACTGGTCTTTCAACAGAACGTACGATGTGTGTGAGTGAGCACTTACCAAGCCACACATATAAATTTGTAATTTTTGTAATTTAGTTATTTAAAAAAAGGGACAGCACAAGTATATTACACAATAGGCCTATTCACTAAACAACCGTGCTTGTCTTTCAACCGTGCTTATTGTGTCAGCTGTCAGGGGATTCATATGATTTACTGGCGTAGCTTAAATAAACAGTGTTTCAGAACTGTTTGGATTTACATACAAGTGGGTTCAATATTGCAAACAACTGATCTATATTATATTTCACCACGTCTGCTCGCAGACCACTTGGGATAGCTTGCAGACCACCAGTTGTCCCCGGACCACAATTTGAGAAACACTGGGCCAGACAATGAAAAGTTTTAAATCTGACAGTTCTTTCAAAATCTGACAGTGGTGGAATCTTTTGAGCTTTCTATCTAAAACTTGGCTTGTCTTACAAACCGACACTCAGCTCATTATGCAATAGATCATAAGTGACATGATCATTGCAATAAAATATAATCTAGCTGCTTTAAAGGTTAATTTGTTTCTTCTATGTCTAAAAAAGTGGACAGGTTAAACTTTCTGTTCCTTGTTTTTTGCCTGCTGCTTGAAGCTGAGATGTGAGTCAAAGGTCACTCCGTATTTAAATTCTTGCACAACCTCAAGCTTAACCTCCCACACCAGAGTGCTGGGGTCTGTATTAGTGTTTGCCCTTTTTGGAAAATACATACAGACAGTCTCTGACACATTGAGGTGTAGATGAGAACTCTCCAGCCAGTATTACATGTGCAGTTTGGCAGAGTTATGCCAGGGTCTGAGGGTGCAGGACAATGGTAGCACGGTGTGTGAACAGACTACATATAGAACCTAAAAATGGCACACATGCGTGCATGCATACATACATACAAGTTCCCCACTCACCACTTCCTGATACGCCTGTGCTGTGTTCTCATGTAGCTCAGCTAGAGCTTTGTCCAGTTCTTTAGCTTCGGCCTGCTGTTCAGGAGGGATGGTCCTTTGTCAAGAGAAGCAAAATATTAAAAAAAGAACACCATTTCTAATTGTGCACAACAGCAAAATATAAAAAAAAAGAACACCATTTCTAATTGTGCACAACAGCAAAATATAAAAAAAAGAACACCATTTCTAATTGTGCACAACAATAAATACAAGGAACAGTGCTAGTACTAAGACATTAAATTAATGAACTAATCAGTAATAATGATGTTCATATAATGTGACTTTATAGATATAGTTGCTGTCTCCAGTAATATTTAGGTATTTTTTGTCAATAGCACAATATAATAAACAAACAAACAAAACAAATAAACAGATAAATAGGTAAACAAATAAATATATTAATTAATAAAAAATTACGTCAATTCCTTTATTCTTCTCTCTGCATCCTTGATCCCCTGTGTGCAGGCTTTCTGCCTATCCATGTTCTCCCGCTAAAACAGTGACAAAACATGGAGATCAGATGATTTAGTCATCTGTCAGCTGTATGTCAGTCAATATATATATATATTGCTCCCTAATAAAGCAGCACTGTGCAGCAGACTGAAGCACTGAGAAAGGACTTACAAAGCTCTGCTGGTGTGCTGCAGTCACTTCCATCCTCTGTTTCCGGAAGTGGAGGAAATTCATGATGCCACTCATAACAGTGATGGTCTGCTTGGCCCCTGCAATGCAAACATGTGAAATACATTAATCACAGGGTAATTAATGAAAATAACCAATTCATTGGGGTGGTGGTAGTGTAGTGGTTAAGGAGCTGGGATAGCGTGCAGTAGCCTAAAAGTTGTCCCAGCTTCCACCGCCGTGCCTTTGAGTAAAGCTCCTTACCCCAAGTTGCTCCGTGGACAATGTAATCCCTTGTAATATAGTTGACATAAGTGACTTTGGACAACAATGTTTGCTAAATGAATAAATGCAAATGGTCGACACAGATAAAGATATATGTGAAACAATTAAACGACTTACTGGGAGTAAGCAGGTCACTGAGTGAGAAATCATACACATGGCACATTGGCAAGAACTGGCGCCTGAAACACAAAGAAACAACTTTTTACACACTAGAGAAATGATGCACCAATATGACAAAAGAAATTATAAAGCTAAACACTGGATGAAAACAGTCACCCAAAACTAAATAAATTTAATTTAGAAAAAGAACAGAATGTCTAAATTAACAGTTGTGTTGCCTAGTGTTTACACACAAAGGCACATAATCAGAGAAATATCTCACATGCGCAAGAAGAGATTCATGATTGGGGCAGCCCCTTCATATAGTGAAGGATGCTGGATGTTTTCAGACAAAGGTGCCTGTTTGAAAGAAACACAAAAAGATGACAGTGTCACACCTCACTCTTTTGCATCCACACTAATCATTTAATCAAGAACTTTGACATTATTATTTACTCATTTAGGCATTATATTAACTCATTTAGGCAAATAGTCATGCGGGCATAGTCCACTAAAAGACACTCACCAGATATAAGGATTCCGGCTTGATGCGAAATACCAGTTGCAGCACCCTCATGTATAGCCGCTGTATGACATCTGGCTGCAAAGACAGTTTAACCCATAATCACAATTATACTACTTACCTGACCAAAAGAAATCATAAATAAAGCCACAAGGGGCAATCATCACAGTCCAATTAGAGAAGCAAAAAATGCAAATGAGATGGCAAACATCAAAAAAGGTTGGGAAGTCTAAGCTGGTTAAAGGAGACAAATTGTTGCCATGAGACGTATTTGAAGGTTTGAACATTTTACTTACCTTGGGTGTTGGTGTGATATCACTTTTAGCAAAATGTTTGGCCTCTTGACCAATAAGTACCTCTGCACGAAAGAACTGGACTAGTGCGTCCGCCTTGTAAACCGGGAACGTGTTTGCGCTGTCACACATTGCCTCTGTGAGGAAACGCATTTAAAAGAAGGCCACATCAGTTCAGAGAAGAGTAGGATGAGTAGGATTATAAGTTAGTAATAGCTTGGTTAAAAGTATAGTGTTTAGATGAAAGATGATAGGCAAAGACAAACGAAGAAGGTACTGAAGGCAAAGAAAAAGGCAAAGAAGACAAACGAATATTCTCTAGGGGTGTAAAGGTACACATATTCGTACTGAATCGCTTAGGTACAGGGCATTAGGTTCGATACAGATGTGTACCAAGAGGTCTTGAACAGTATGCTTCAACAGCGAGTTGCCACACAAACATCAAGTGAATGGACCCTATGTCAGGTTAGTCAATTAATGTCAAAAAACATTTGAAACCTTTTCAAAATTCTATTCCCGTTGTGCATCAGCAATATTGTCAGTGAATTTTAGGCTTGCAGTACCTACAGGCTTACCATACCGAAAATAAACCGAAACGGACCGAACATGATTTTTGTGCACTGTTAACCCCTGGTATTCTCGAGTACTCTCTACACTTTAGTTTAGGACCTTTTTTTTATCTATTAATTTGATGAACCTATTCTTTTACACAAACATACGGGAGTTTGTGGGCGTTTTGAGGCGGTAACAACGTACGCCATGCTGTTTTGAAGACATTCTCTGGTGCAAACAAACGCTGCATCGCCATTGAGGTCAAATAAGGAGCTGCCTCAAGGGTTCTAAAAGTATTTTGTTGTGTTTAGTTGTATAATGAAAGCCCAGTTTTATAGCTATCCATGTGTGTTCACTTCTGGCTCCTTGGCTATCAATTTGGGAACTATAATGGGCTATTTGACGTCTTTAGAACTAAATATATTGGAGGTGTCAGATGTTGAGTTACTCCAGTCTAGAGTTTTGACGTTAATCACTCCTATGATGTATTGCTATTGTATATCCAAAGTAAAGTCCCTGTTTCGAAGTTAACTGATGATCAAATCAACCAAAAGTCCGATATTGTTTCAGTTTGCACCTCCAAGTGGTCTGTGACGTAAGCTTGTATGAAAGAATGTGTCGGGTAGCTCTCTACATCCTAGTATATGACCACACACCCACTCTACGTTTAGTGACAGTAAGCACACTCCACAGAGCTGAGGGTAAACTGAACGTTAACGTTACCAACATGCAGAGAAAGAAAACTAATTCTGTCGATCATTTGTCTGATTGAGACTATAGGGAATGGGATACCAAATATACTGCACAGCATTCATCCTTGTTGTAACTTGGCTAACGTTAAGTCATTTGCATTGTTCGTGCCAAGTAAACAAATGCCTAAAATCATTCATAAAACGACTCTGCACAGAAAGGAGACAGAGCTATCTTTTAACTGTACCGTTGAAGGTAGATGTAACGTTATCTATATTGCACGTGTCATGTTGACAGTAACAGGAACAACAGTATCGTAACAACTTCGCAGAGCAACAAGAATTTGTGTCGGTTATGCTAGTTTGCGCCAGCTAATGATTAGCATTCAATCAAAACATTTGAAATTCTTTGCCACCAACGTTTTAGCTTACCATCAGTCTCAGCACAATTTGCCATTGTCCAAAGACCTAAAATCTAATTGACAATAATTAATTTATCACTGACCGCTTCCACAACAACAACAATTCATTACCTGCAGCCGATGGTCCGCTGGAAGAAATAATTTTGATTTTTGGCGCCTCTGTCGTCACTTCCCATTTTCTTCTTCGATGGTAATGATCCAATGGTATGGCATCCACTGTGAAATGATTACTGCTGACCCCTAGCGTTTGGTCGTGAGATGGACGATGTGACGATGGAGATGTGTACTGGGCAAAACAAATATTTACTCATATCGCTACTTATATATTCAGTGATGGTAATGTAGCCTATTTAGGTCCAATTGAAGACCACATATGCTACGGACGTACATTATTCAGATTTCCCAATTTAGGCCATTTGCATCACTCTTTAAAACATTTAGCCTAAAACTATTTAGTTCATTACCTTTTCATTTTTCACAGTATTCGAAATTAAAATGGCATTGTTTAGGATTAGACGACTTCCACCCCCCAAAAACGTACCATCGCCCAGTGACCCTATGACAGACATAATTTCCAAGTTTGTAGTGAGGCGATTGTTGTTATTAAGCTTATGCAACACGAATATTTCTAGTGCAGTAGGCTACATTTTTCTTATCAGGACGCGTAGGCAAATATACATAACGAGATGCAACGGTCATAAAGGTAGGCCTATGAGAGCTTACTTGAAACATAGATTTAATTGATTGGAACTCGTGCCGTGACAAAACAAAATCACTGATAAATGAGTAGAAAAAAATCTTAGCCTCAAATTTTGAAAAGGGACAGACAGGCACGGCGCTGGGATACCTAACAAACTGTGCTGTCATTCGTCCCTTCCGCGTTGGCAATTCCGCAGGTGCTGATTTAGATCCACGTCAGTTTTGCTTTTAGAACTATAAACACAGAGCTAACGACCACTGAGACGGCACACATGCAATAGCCGTCGGACATACGTCTAGTCAGAAATTTACAAGCTTTTGCAAACATGTCATTGCTTGATTCTGATGACAGCTATGACTTCGTCTTCAAAATTGTTTTAGTCGGAGACGTTGGCGTCGGCAAAACTTGTGTAGTGCAACGATTCAAGACTGGGATCTTCATCGAAAGACAGGGCAACACTATTGGAGTGGACTTTACCATGAAGACTGTGGATATTCAAGGAAAAAGAGTCAAGGTTTGTGGATCTCAGTAATAATTTCTTCCCCCTGATAGCTCAAAATGTTGTCGAATGAATATAATGCTACCTGTAGGCTAAGCAAGATCGAGAAATGATTGAGACGACTGGAAACAATGTGTCTTTGTTTCTTAGAATCTTTATTATTAGCGTGTTACGCTCGAACTTTGTGTCCAGATTGAAATGTGAAGATTAGCCACATAGGAAGCTCTAGATGGGGCAGACTGCAGTAGGCTACATTGAATGTGGACATGCGATGTAAATACCCAGCCTAAATCTAAAGCTTGTATCTACACAGCAATTATATATTATGCAGTTATTATGTCAGGGCGTTAGATTTGTAAATCCACAGAGCTACATACAGGGCTCTGCAACTTTTTTTGTTTTTTTATATTATTATTATTCGTCCAAAGTAAAGACAGAACACTGACATTGGACTGTGAACCTTATCGTATGACTTGAAATAGACAACACTATTCCCTCTTATTATTTGTGACCGTATTAAACATATCAAAATGTAATGTTCAGCTGTCATTCGATTGTAGGCCTATAACCTATTTGTCTGACCCTTGAGATGCAGACTTTGTCACTTGACGTGTCATGTTTTTTTTTTTTTACTGGACTTTAGAAAATGTTTCCCCCCTGTGTTCCAACAATCTAATAATTGTACTGAGTTGTTAACGTGACATAGGTTGGCCAAATATGTCAACTCATTGTTACATGTTTATGCCCCAGCTATGCCACTTTACCAAAACATCTGACCCCATTTTGGAGCCATGTCTGTTTGTTTGAATGCACCTGTGTGTTTTTGGTGTTTTGGTTCTCATAAGCAGGGTACCACTCTTGGTTGAATTGTGTCGAGTGTTCACGTTGAGCTCTGTAGCTGAGTCAGCTAATGTCAGCACTTTTTTTTTTCTCAACCGGGCCCAGCCTTGGTTAACAGGCTGGGTACCTCTGCTGCCAGCATGCCCTTGCTAGTGCTTTACCATATATTGTGGACAGGGTAGATTTCAATTGGTGTGAATAAGTTTGGTACGTAGGTTATATGTGGTGTTGATATGGTGTAGGCTATTTTCATACTTTAACTCTACAAATTGTACACACACACACACACATATACACACACACACACACACACACACACACATACGTTCAATGCCATTGCTTAACACATTATGACCCTTTGCTCATAATTGAACTCTACATACCTTATGATATAAAACCATAAGTGTGAGTGTGCCCTGCCTAAATTAATGTTGAGGCAACATTGTGGCAACAGTTGCAGATCTGGGACACAGCAGGGCAGGAGCGATTCCGCACCATAACGCAAAGCTACTACCGCAGCACCAACGGTGCCATCATCACCTACGACATCACCAAGAGGCCCTCCTTCCTGTCCGTCCCCAAGTGGATGGAGGACGTGAAGAAATATGGCGGCTCCAATATCGTCCCACTGCTAGTCGGTGAGTGTCCCTGGGCAGGGTTAAAGTAGGCTAAATATGAACTGTGGAGGCGACAACCCAGCATTTCCAAAAAGTCAGTGTGTGCCTTAATTTGGTCTTCATGGATCGTCTGTGCTGCCCTAATTATCTAACTCTGAGACTTGTGCCACACAGTGTGTAATTACTATTCATTTCACACTATGTTGAAAGTCCTCAGTTTCACTAATATTTCTGTCAAATAATTCCAGAAGAGATTTGTGTGAGAATATTGTGTGAGAAACACTGCCACTTAAGGCAAAGGGAAGTGTTCATTGGAAAGAACACACTCTGAAGGAGGTCATAATTAGCCTGTCCAGAAAAGTGACACTAAGCTCTAAGGATTTAGACTGGTATCTTTTGAAACTTTAGGACATGCATTCATTATCTTGGTCATATCCAAACCTATGTCAATGTTTTTAAAGCATGCCATTAACTCTGTCCTGCATGGTGTAGGTAACAAATCTGATTTGAGCGATGTGCGTGAAGTCCCATTCGAGGAGGCCCAGTCCATGGCTCACCAGTTGGACTTTATCAGCGCCATTGAGACCTCAGCCAAGGATTCTACTAATGTGGAAGAGGCCTTCAACAAAATGGCCGCTGAACTAATTCTCAGACACGGGGGTCCCATGTTCAATGAGAACGTGACTGACAGCTTCAAGCTCAACAGCAAGGATGTGACTGCAGAAGGCTGGGGCTGCAGTTGTTGATGCCTGAAGACAGACACCGGGTTGATCTTTTTCATTATCCGACTGGAACGTTTTCTTTTGCCAGTCTTTTAAGGCACACCATTCGAGTTCCTGTAAGGGACATTTTTTTTTCTATTCTCCCAGGGACCAGTAGTGTTATTTTTTAATTTAGCAATAAATACTTTTTACTGTAGAGGCAGATTGATCACAGTCGGCCCTCAGAGGGAATTCTTTCACCAGGAAAAGCTCAGGAGAAAGAAAGTAGTGGATCTTCAGCTTACAAACCCTGACCTGTGTGTGCAGACGGTTTGGCATGTAACGAAAAGGTCTTTCAGAATGTTCTTAAGCAAGTTTGAATCACATGTCCAGTAATGGACTAGTCTGGCTAATGCATTCACATGTCTCATTTATTGAATGTGGCCCTCACAGTACTGGCAGTTAGAGTTGCTGAAGTGTAGTGACTGCTGCTGCCTAAAGTAATGAAACATCTTCAAATGTTACATTTTCAACTAGTTTTCTTGCATTCATTTTGTTTCCATAAAAACAAAATTGCCACAGCAAGGAGTACTAATAGAAGATAGTAGTCATCTCAGACTGAGTGCATATTTACAGAGCTATTGACAACAATTCTGGTTGTTTAAAGTCTCTCATAAACACTGACGCAGGTAAACCCTTACACACACTATATTACTGACACACTCCAACAAAACCGGGCAGCGTTTCTCTTCATTGCTCTCATTTGTTATTTTACCGCATATCATTTAGGTTGTGTGTGTGTGTGTGTGTGTGTGTGTGTGTGTGTGTGTGTGTGTGTGGGGGGGGGGGGGGATTCTGGTATGGCGTGACCAATAATGGAAATATTGACCAACTGGATTTTTTTACATCTCACAGAATGAACAACAGAAACAGGAAAGAACATAACATTATTGTTTATTGTTTATGATCAGTGCCACAAAAAAGTCTGCCGATGGTGAGCCTCATTCTGAGGGTAATCCTGGGGGAGGGGTGGGGGCAGTTGAGTCTCTGATTCTTTGGCCTTCTGATTGGTGGCCTTTTGGCTTCTGCTGCTGTGGCCAGGATGTGATGTCATAAAGGCCCCACATGTCGCTTGGCTGGAGGAGAGCAGAGAGCCCTCTGCACTTTGGTATTTGTGTATCTCTTCCCCCCTCCCTCCCCCCCTGAGTATAGAGGGAGAGAGGGCTGTGTGTTTGGATCAGCTGGAGACCAGACATCCACACAGACAACACTACTGTGGTGTTGCTTTCTGAACCAATGCTGTGAAGCTCCCTTACTGGGCTGTGTTGTTTTTGGAGTGTGTGAAGGAAAAAGCCTTTTAAATAGTTTTTTTTATATATATATATATTTATAACTGGCATGTAAATGTCAACTGCCACTTCTTACTACACACACACACACACACACACACACTGTATATACAGAGAGGGAGAGATAGAGAGATGGTGGAATGATATATTACTTAGATGTGTAGTTGGCTATAATTTGTTCAGAGGAGGCGATCATGTGATTTGAGTGGTATGGATGTATTCAAAGCCACTGAGCATGTGTATTCTGAAATC
The DNA here is from genome assembly GCF_018492685.1 of Alosa sapidissima. Taxonomy (NCBI): domain Eukaryota; kingdom Metazoa; phylum Chordata; class Actinopteri; order Clupeiformes; family Clupeidae; genus Alosa; species Alosa sapidissima. The sequence continues at coordinate 25,009,134 of NC_055960.1, read as the reverse complement.
TGAAAGTGTAAGGAAGTTTGTCTGTGCACAGACAAGGATATATTATGTGTATCAGAGCCACTGGACTAGTCATTTTCTCCTAATAATCTGTAACATGGTTTGAGTAGTGACCAGATGTCCATTTTATTTCCACGGACAGTCCAATGTTTCAGTTCATGTATGTCGAAATGCTAGATATTGTTTCACATTTCCAAGGCAATGATATTTGACTGCATACTGTGAGTGTATGTAGTTTTTGTTTTTTTAATGAAAGTACAAAACAACTTCATGAATTGAGATTGCAACGTTATGCATTGTAAAATAGCCTATTGAATTTTGTCATCTTAGTTATTTAGAGGATTTTAAGAAGGTAGGCTATGTGAGGGATACATAAGCAGATGTGTATTGTTATAAACTTCCCTTATACTCATCTGATAAGTCTGCAGACCAGCCATTCTGCTGGGGTTCTCTTCAATCATACTTGGTGTCGTTTCTGTCGGGAGGCATTTATGGTGTCGTTTCTGTCGGGAGGCATTGTTGAAGCACTTTTTTCCAGTGTTAACTTGAACTGCAGTGATCCATATCCAGCCTTGAAAATATTACCACACACAGTACATTCATCACTCGTTAGTGAAAACCAACCTTATTTAGGTACATGGCATCATTACATTTAGTTAATTATGGTACCAGAGCCTGGATTTTAGTTGACTATTCTAGCTAATTGGTATTTGAAAAGCACATATTCAGGTACTGTAATTCAGGACTCAGTACAACTTCTGAATGTTTCCAGTGATTCCAAGTGAGAAGGCCTTTGTGAATGATGGATTTTTATATTGACCTTCAAAGATTTGTATTCACTTTTATTAAATTGGAAGAGAAAGCTGTCTGATTGAAAATGCCTTCTTGTTACCCAGGACAGATCTGTTTCTTGGATGCTATGTACTAGGATGTGACCTTGGTTAAATGTATATGAAGGTTGGTTCTAGAGGTTTTGAGTGCCTTAAAATAATTTTGATATCAATAGAAAACAATTACTGATAGCAATAGCCATAAGACATGTTACTATGCATTATCTGATAATACTATGACACAAGTTATTGTTTTGAATTCTGTTTGTAATCCTTTTATGTTTTGAGTAATTTGATGCTCCGAATGATCTGTTCATATTGAATAAAACATAATATAAATAATTGCCATGTTTGTAAACTTGGTGTGTCCTAGGATACTGTTCTACCAATGACAAATGAGACCACACTCGGCATGCTGTGGAATGCTTGAGAATTCCTGAATTCTGGAACTTTACTGGACTAATAACTGATGAATAATACAATACATTGCGTCATAATCAGATATGTTTGTCATTTTATGTGAGAAAATGAAATGGTGGACACACTAACCAATAACACAGATAACAACTACGCACATCTGAGTGATAAACTCTTTTATTAACATCTAGAAATGTTTATTTTTTTTAAGAATAAATCTAAAGTTGTTAATAAAAATAAATACCTTCTACATGCATCTTTGTTTCAATGGTAGCACTTTCTTTTCTTTACCTTATATATTCGAAAAGAAGGTAAATATCTTTAAAGAAAAATTTATTTGTAATTTTACAAATGTTTTTCTTTATAAATATGTTATTGTGGGGAACTAAAATATCTAAACTTGTATGCAATATATAATAATGTTACATGTTTCCCTAGAAAAACATGTCTGAAGTAAATATTTTACCTGCTTATCCCATAGGTAAGGCACTGCAAAAAGAAAGTGAGACCATTAACAGTTCATCCCTCTGTGCCCTTCGATTATTTGGGCATTAATACTGTTGACCTTAAACCTTAATGTATTTTGTGCAATTTAGGATAGGAGACAATGGCACAAGTAACACAAACTGTGCATGATTGCAGATGCTGAAGCCACTGTAGCTTTCCCACCCTCCCCCACAAACACACACATAGCAGTTCCCTGACACCTTAGCATGCTTATTTGTGTTCCTTACCCCAAATGTTTACCATCCAGCTGGTTGTACTTAAACTGTTGTTTGGGTGCCTGTGGGCTAGTCTTGATTGATGTTTTTTACTACATAGTAAAAAACACCACCATAGAACACCATATTGCACAACAAACAAGAATGACTAGTCTCTCCCGGGCCCAATATCCTATTTTCATATACCCAAAAGAAAAATATGCATAAAGCCAAGGTTGACCCATAGCCCCTTTGCATAATGGGATGCCTATTTCAAATAAAGACAAACATTTTCCTGCTGTTTTAATGTGAGCTGTGGAAAAGTGAGGGAAGGTGGCTGAAACCGCTTTTAAGCCATTGACTCTGTGCAGGATGTTTGTCTGTTTATCTGAAAGAGATCCTGGTCTCCACCAGTAACGCATGGCTTAAGCGGAGCTTCAGATGCCGAGCTTTGTACACAGCTTCATGTCTCTTTTTAAGAGACGGATTCATGGATTCACATTTCATTTCCACATGCACACATGACGGGGGGAAATATAAGATCAAAGTTCATGACCAAAAGGTAAAGCAGGAATAACTCATTATGAACAGATTATGGGCAATAAAAACAGTACACAAAGCTAAAACCATATCTTTAAAAAATGTGTGCATCTCATAGTTTCTTGGTCAGTGCAGTCAAAGCTATTCCCAATTACTCACGCACTCTCAACACCTGAACATGTAACATTTAACCATTATTTTGCACTTATTTAGACAAGAACAACATCATTTGTTAACTTAAATTACAGTTTAAATAAGACTAAGACTCTTCGTGAGTACACCTGCCAAAAAAAAAAAAACACTGATGTCTATGTTGTACTGACCTACGGGTATGTGATAATATTAGCAAAGTTGCAGTCACCACCTGAAAGACACCTGTAAATGCACCCACTGGCGTGTCTGATGCCATTCTTACGACCTAAGTATGATTGTGAAGCCTTTAAACCAGTCTCCATGGCAGTTAACCAGTCTCCATGGCAGTTGGAACAGAAATAGAGCACTAGCTGTGTCCATGTGGTTCTATCGCAGGGTATTTGTCAAGTCTGTTTTCCTACACAGCGCCTCACCTTGATAAAAAACATGCAAAAAGAAAAACAAAAAACAAATAAGAAACAACAACAACAACAACAACAACAACAACAACAACAGAGACTGACGATGCAGATGTTAGCAATCTGCGTGTTCTAGAGAGGTTACTGGGGGGCTGAAAGTGGTGACATCATCATTCCATGTGTCCATTTCTTTCCTCTCATAGCAGCTCAGTGGATTGGGCCCAGATGCAGGCCAGATCAGGACCAGATCCACCCAGACTGAGCCGCTAACATCAACAACACCATCAGATCAGACCTTCTGAAGGCTATCAGTAAAAGTGTGCAACTGGGGTGAGGGCGACAGCCTGCACAGGGAACTTTCTGGAAGGTTCCACTTCACTATAAATGTACCTTTTCAGGGTTAACCAGGACAGCATGACCCTGATGCTGAGTATATGATGAATAAAAACTGATCTAATGAAACAGTTGATCAGCAAACTTATCTGACTAGAATGATGTCTATTTCCTCCCAAATGCCCAGTCCAGTCTTTCGTATTTTCATTCTCTATCTTTCTTAAATATCATCCTATGTAGACTAAACTCTAGACGGGGGTTCCAAGCTTCTCCTGCTGGAAGATGAGCTCAACGGCTGCCTCAACGTCCTGAACGATGTGTCCCGGCTCCACGAGCGCTGGGTCAAAACGGAAGTCGCGGTGGCCGTGGAACACCGTCTCTTTGATGGACTGGCCAGCGTCGGGTGGCACCTCGGTGTGCGGATTGTAGACGCCCGTGCACACCAGGATGGACTTGCATGAGGTGGCCGAGGGTGACGCCAGCTCACTCTCCCAGCCACAGTCCACTTCCTGTGAGGTGGCTCTGGTGGCAGTGGTGGTGGTTGTGGAAGAGGGGCCCGCGCCCGCCACTGCCTTGGCCATGGTTTTGGCGCTCTTGCAACTGGCCCGTTCCTCGAGGTAGCGGTTGTAGAGGTTAGCACCGTAGATGTCGGTCATGAGGTTGTCCCTGATGGCACAGCGGAGGAAGAGAAAAGAAACAGGAGCAGTTAATTTGGGCAGGAAGCAAATTCAGCGATATCCACACTAATTAAAGTTCCGGAAGGAGGAAGAACAATCTCTAAGGGGGGGGGGGGGGGGGGCTCATTATTTTCAGAAGAGCAGGAGGTATTTGTGCCACCTCCAATATAACCATTTTTGGACAGAACTCAGATGTCTTTATTCATGCTTACTATGTGGTAGGTTATAGGCATAGCGTAAAGGGAAAACGTACAAGGTTTGACTACAGACTACTGCTTTGTAGTAATTGAAATTATTTACGAACATTCTATGAAATTTGTTTCACATAGCAAGTCAAAATATTTTCTGTTCATAAATGTTGACTGGATAATTGCCAGCACTTTTCCAGCAAAATCCTCCACAGGGATAGATAGATAGATAGGTAGATAGATAGACAGATAGATATATAGAGATAGATAGATACTTTAGTAATCTCCAAAAAGTCAAACTTCCAGTCGCTCAGCACCACAATGGTACAAATAACAGTAGGAAAGCACATCAAAAGATACATGTGTTTAAAAAAAACAAAAAAAAATCTATCTATCTATCTATATATATATATAGCTAACTATCTTACATAACCACACTATCTTTTTACAGATTATATACATATATATGTATATAATCTGTAAAAAGATAGATAGTTATTGAGGAATATACAGTAGGATAGTGTTGTTTATGCATAAATATTATTACTAGTATAACAATAGTATTACTTCAAAGATGCACTATGAGAGAGGGCCATCACAAGGTCAATCAATAAATACTACAAGGCTACCCTATAGTACTAATTAGTCAATCTGTCCAGTCCTTGCACTGTGTGAATGTTCAGGCCTTTGCTCCTCACTCCTCCTCCCTCCTCTCCCCCTTCCCCCACAGGTGGAGTTGTACAGCCTAATGGCACGAGGGACAAAGGCCTTTTTTAGTCTCTCTGTGCTACCACACTACCACACTTACTACTCGTATTTGCCCATCATGCCAAGCGCTTACCCGATGGCGTAGAGTGATCTGACGGGCGTCCTCCAGCCTCGCTCTGCCGCCTGCTCCCGGATCAGGTACTCGGCAAAGTGGTAGGTCAGCTCACTGGGCTTCCCCATCAGGGCCTCGTACTTTAGGTCCTTTCCTGTAACCTTCTTGTAGATGTTCTCCAAACACACCAGGAAGGTGCCGTGACCAAACCTGGGCAACAGACGAAGGGGCTCGTTTTAACTACATGTGGAAAGGAAACTCGGGCAATAGTCTGGGGGCCATTCTAGGTTCAGCTTGTCTTGACATGCTACAGTGCGGTGCAATCAAATATGGCATCAAAGCTAAAAATGTCAACAAATTTTACACTTCAGATATCATACTGCCTAACATTTCAAGTCACCAAATCCATATAAGTCCTTATAGTACTCATTCATCTCTCCAGAAATAACTGCAGTGGTGAATTCCAGCTAGGATTCCAACCAGTTTGTTTACAGGTTATGTACAGTTCCCAGTGCTCGGCTATCCTGTGGCCTTGTATGCCCCGTGCTGAGTTAATACCGTGGAGACGGCGCCTCGGCCATCCACATGAGGTCCATGTTGCAGGCCAGCAAAGGGAGGTGATTGGGCGAGGAGTTCACATAGGGGTTGCCCAGGCTCCCATTGGTCAGGAGCACATCCACTATTAGCTGCAGGTTCGTCTCCCATCGGATGGGCTCGCCAAACAGGATAACAGCTACAGGACAATGGAGGGAAGGAACAGCCCAGAGTGTGTGGATGGATGGATAGATGGATACACAGAGACAGGAGTGGATGGATAGATAGATGGATGGATGGATAAATGGATAGACAGAGACAGAACAGAAACAGAGTTGGTGAAAGCAAGAGCAGAAATTGCTTGGTCAGTGTCAACTAAAATCACAAAAATATAGGCCAAATCCAGTTTTCAGTCAACACCTGCAAATCCACATGTCTTAATTGCACTGTTTGTGCAATCGAAACGGGAACTGGCACGTCAATGACTAAATGGAAAACAACTTGACAGAATTGTCCACCTTGGCCTGAGGGCAAGCGATACTTGATTCATCATTCAGTGATGTAGTCCAACTTTCTTTCCAAGAAAACAAACAGCTTATCTATCTTAACTCTGTGAAAGCTCTTGTCTGAGAGGTATGTGGTCATTTTAATGGTATGTGGTCATGGGAGGGATAAACACACCTGCCGTTGCAACTAGCTGCTTAGACTATGCAGCATGCAGCTCTGGGTACAATCACCCCACAAAAATGTAATAAAGAAGCTCCCACAGCACATCATCCACTACATTGCTAAAGACATGATTGAGCATGCCAGCCAGGCAAACTGTGCTATTGTTGGTGTTTGTACATCTTTTGTAGAGTTTTGCATGCCTTTTCACTAGCTAACATGGTAGTGTTTGACCAAAACCCCTTCCTGTTGCTTTAGAGAGGACTGTGTTCATTCCCTTCATTCAATGTGTTTCAGTATACTATTCCATTTCATGTGGTTATGTAATAATATTTCAATGGCTTAAAATAGCTCTATTACTGAGCCGTGAGAGGTTACACATTTAATGGCTAATGGCCAATGGCTTTACCATTAGCATGGCGAGTGACTGCAGTAAAATAGCCTGTTACCATGGAGCTAGGTCAAACATTCGACCCTGTAAGTAAATGCAAGCCTGGATCGATAAACTCGATAATAATTAACAAGAATGCTTGTTAAATCAGTAACGTGTTTACATACAGCAGTGGTCAATGCATGGTAAAGTAAATACTGTACACTAGGGAACCACATCTCACCCCATTACCATGTGTTTATAAAGCAACAGGTGGGATAATGACTAGAGAGAAAATTCACCTTCAATTTTGGGGAGGTTCACAATGGTAGAGGACTGCAGAGGAAAAACACAAACAGCAACGTAAAACATAAACAGTGTTATAAAATATAATCTCTCTGAGTACATTTAGATCACCCGAATGACAGGTTATTTCAATGTAGTGTGTGACAAATCAAAAGACCTTCTTATTCCTGAAATACTATGGTACTAAACACTCCTTTGGGAAGCTCTGGAGGAGGAGATAATTGTGGGGTGGGGGCAATAATAGTGTCCTTAATCCCAAACAACATGAACACTGGCCTGCCGATCAATCATGTGGGGGAGGGACTCACTAAAATGAAGGGACATATTTTAAGCATCTTGGAGACGCTTGGTTTATAAGTATATATACTTTTTTGACCCCGTGAGGGAAACTTGGTCTCTGCATTTAACCCAATCGGTGAATTAGTGAAACACAAACAGCACACAGTGAACATACACAGTGAGGTGAAGCACACACTAATCGGCGCAGTGAGCTGCCTGCACTAACAGCGGCGCTCAGGGAGCAGTGAGGGGTTAGGTGCCTTGCTCAAGGGCACTTCAGCCGTGGCCCACTGGTCGGGGCTCGAACCGGCAACCCTCCGGTTACAAGTCCAGAGTGCTAACCAGTGGGCCACGGCTGCCCCTATTTGCCACCCCTGGTTCAAGTTCTCTCACCAAGGCCACGGTCAGTCGTCGGATATGTCGGCCGGCTGGATGATAAGCGTCTGTGGTTCCAATCGGTGCAATGTGCGAAGTACTACCACCGATAGACCTGCATTGGCCTATTTACAAAGCCGTTGTAAAAGTTTTGCTCTGATTGGCTGTTTGGCTTGCCTACTTGTGGCTAAGAAGCACAGTGCAATGCAATGATCATCAGATATTCCAATAAATGCAGCCCAAGGCGACTAAGTGGTGTGGGGTGAGCGGAACGTAGCCAGGTGATGGAAACAAAAACAACTTTGGTTTCCTATCTCACAGGTCAGAACAACAGAGTGTGTTCAGAACAACTGTGCATTCTATCCAACAAAGTGCTTAGTCAAGGTGCAAAGTCACCTTAACCTTGTTCAGCCTGTTTGTAAGACACAGGAACATCTTCTACAGCACTCTCAGCTCCAGCTACAACAGGCTTAAGTCTTAAATGTCTTTCCTCAAAAATGAGGAAATCATGCTTTGTTTTTCTTGACTTGCCCTGGTTTGACTGCTCCCACTTAATAATCATGACTTGGGTTAAATAGTGGACAAGCTCAAAGCTTATATTCACCAATACAGGAAGTCACATAAAATAAACACTGAGGCACTAGGGAGTTAAATACAAAGACCCATTAAGATAACAAAACCACAGTAATACTTATGTATTTTTAACAGCTATTTACACAGATTAAGAATTTGGTATAAAAATAAGAATCAGGTTATTAAGAGGAGATGGATATCTGGCCTCACTTCATATTAAGTATCCTTAGGCAGTATGCACTTAAATATTACTGAAAATAGGCTATAATGCTTGTATGTTTGTACATTATGCTATTGTGGTTACAATTAGGATTACTAACATATAATGAGTTATAGTTACATGATAACTACATATTATTTAAATAAGTGCACTGCAATAAGGACAGTGTATAGTGTGGCCAGACATCTCTAGATTGAGAAGACAGGGGTTATTAAACTGACCGGTAGCCGGGGGCGTCTGTTGTGATCCACCATGTCCAGCAGGGGAAAGGTTTCACGCAGCATGTCTATGCTGATCACATTCATGAAGCCCAAGCTACAAGTTCCGATATAAGGATCCATACTCAACTCTGAGGCTGAAGCACTAAGATGGCACTTACAGTACTCATTCACATGTTTAGAGGATAAGTGAAAGTCACAATCTCTGCTGTTGAGCACTGGTTGGAGTTTACACTTGATATGACCCACAGCAGTTACTTCTTTGTGGATGAAACTGTAATGGTGAGTGAAATAATTTGCAATTTTTAATGGTAAAATGTTTGAATGGTTGTAAATGTCTTCTCACAGCAGAAAGTTATTTTGAGAGACAGGGTAATTCCTATAACCAAAAACTACAGTATATCACCAAAAACTAGATAATAATACTGATGCAAAATACTTTAGTTTGCATAAACAAGATCACATAATGACATACTATAATGTGCACTGGGCTGTTTAAAGACATTTACTATGTGAGCCATTACACACAGACTATCACCTTTAATTAGCTTTTCCTTCAACTGATGACAACTGTTTTTTTTCACACAGAAACAGTTGCTAGCCAGAGTCCCAATAGGTTAAGCTGCTACTGCTGTGGAACAATATTTTGAGTATTTCAAGTTGTGTTTAAACACAAAATAAAACCAAATTCATTATCATTCTCTTTTATGTGACCCCCTTAATGGTGTTTACATTCCTCTGACGTGGATATTATCTGGGCTTACCCCCCGACTAACCACTATTCAAAGAAAAGCAATCATGGGTCTCACAATCAGTCTTGATGACGACAGCATTACTCAAAGACTAACCCAGATTTGGGTCGGTCTGCATTGCATAACTGTTTATTAGGCTGAGGCCTGGATGACTGCTCCTCCTCATAATCACAGACCACCTCAGCGGTTGACTTTAATCTATGCAGCACAGACAAATGGCTGTTACAAAACAAACCATCGCGTCCCCCCTCTTGCATGCAAAACAGATGCAGCGTTATGTGGCCTTGTGTGTGTGTGTGTGTGTGTGTGTGTGTGTGTTTGTGCTGCAGGTGACAGAGTACCCTCTTTAACACAGGCAGCACAGGTCACAAAGCACGCACACATGCCACAGAACCAAGGCTCACTTCTCTCTCCCTTCTCTAACAAGGCAGGGGGAGGGACATTGCTTTCTGATGGAAATAGTTGCTCCAATGGTCTGTTGGAATTGAATACTGTGACATGGCCCTTCAGTAACACCTGTGATTTTTTTTTATATTCACAGCCTTTTCATCCCGGAGAGCTGTTTTCATGATTGCTTGCTTTCTGGGTTGAATAGCAGCTCTTCTTTTGGAAGCACTATTTTTTGTTGGTTTGAAATGTGATACGCGGTTAGTACGTTTTCTTTCACAACAGATAAGGATACTGCTTGGCGATGTCCAGGACAGGGCCTTGTCCAGAGACGAGGACGCATTTGTCATGGTACTTCCTGAACATTCTCAGAGGACTATGGGACATCATGACTTGGTCTTGGGAGATCTGTAGGGAGGTAACAAAGATGTGCAAACAAGTCCATAATGAATAAAACGCCCATACAACATACTTCACGGAACACCGCCTATATGCATGGCAACATTATCATGTCAACAGACAAGATTATAATATTACGCAAGTTCAAATAAGGGCATCTTCATACGTCGCTGACAAAGCAGAGCCTGTTTTGCTTAAATGCAGACAGGGCACTAAGAACAGAGAAGTGAAACAGTGTATGAGACATGCAAGGAAACTAAAAGTAGCTTACAGGCACTCCCAAAATATGGGACAACTGGTCGGCCTTCTTCTGGCGAAGGCAGTTCCCAGCATTGGTGACAAACACGACGGGGACAACAAACTGGCCACTGGAGTCCACCAGTCTCTGAAAGGCCCTCTTCGCTGCAGGGATGGGGGTCTTTCCCCGGACGAGCACTCCATCAATGTCAAACAGCAGGCCAAAGTCCGGCTGGAACTGTTTCGGATTCGTGCACACACACACATACACACACACACACAGTATCAATATGATGCAGAACATTAAGTCATCAGGATGTCTTATTGTGCATTAATCCCTGTACCAACAACATGACTTAAATCCTTGCAGAATCAATAACACAGTCTATATTGTACTGGGCAATTCCATGGAAAAAATGTTGTAACATCCATAACGCCACATTTACGTTACATTTTTTGTAACATCCATAACGCCAATAAAATGTGATGGTATGGTATGATGTCAATAATTACATGAAATTTGAACATTTGCTATTTTTGGCTGAAGAATGTACATGAGGAAAAAATGCACAAAAAATGAATGTTATGATTCACATCATACAAATGCCAACTGGCATTTCACTGGCGTTATGGATGTGACAAAAAGTCCATTTTCTGTGGAATTGCCCTAATACTAAATAAAGACCAGTACGATTAGGCCTACTGGTCATTCACAGCTCCTCTGAAATCATTTACATAACCTCTATTAGTGCTCACAGCTTGAAATCATGGCCTTTAAGACATCAAAATGACACAGCGGATTCTCCAAATCCGCCACCAAACAGAAGGACAGTAAAGACAGCCGAGGAGCTCTGTCCGAGGAATCTGATTACACAAGTGGCAGAGAGAAGAGTATTCTGCCGAACTGCGGCTGCCCTCCCCGCCCGTCCCGTCAGAGCTCTCGGACACGGAGCCCTCGTTTTGCAAGCATTGTCGTAGGCGCACGCTTCTCCTCGCACGCACTGGAGGATTATGATGTCCGCCGCGACCAGAGCCCGCCAAGAGTCAACATCTGTGTATTCCCTCCCTCTGGGAAAACTTGTTTAGTTGTATGGAACCATTGGACAGGCTGTGTCCTGCCAGTATAACTGGAACCCTCCTCCGTGCTGGGGATTCGGCTCTGAGGGCTATAAATGGACAGAGGGCCTCCCCTTCCACCTGGCCTTTTCCGTTAAAAATGACACAGAGCACGCGTTAAGTCCATTATGGCACTGTCGTTTTTTCCCCCTTAATTTTTGCTTTTAAAAACATACACTAACTCTAAACATACACTAACTAAGTCTACCTCCCATTCCAAGGCCAAACCAAAGAGTGCACAGTGCAGTCAGTGGCTCAAGAGGAGTCCTGCAATCACATCAAATGGCTAAGAGGCATTGACACGAGTCTGAGGTATGCCTCACTGGCCAAAAAGGTCCAATTTCAGGGACAAGGTCAAACCCAGGCCCAAAAGTCAGGCCCGGTCTTGTGTGGCTAGAAACAACACAAACATGTCATGGAAACAAGAGAAGGACCCATTTCAGGTTTGGTTGCAGTGTTCCAAATTGTGCTGTTTCCAATGCATTCCAAACCATACACTGATTAGGCAATTCACCAGCAGTTATGTTCCAATAATGTCATACAGGCTATTCACAGAGAGAAGAAGGGATTTTTGCATCTGACCTATGCTACAACCTGTGAATTAGTATACCCTTCTGTCTTGTTAGGAGCAATATATGCGTCAATTAACACATTTTCATGGTATATGGCTAACCAACATGATGCATAGGATTCCATGCTCCAACTAAACAGCAATTAAGCAAAACTGTGGACGAATGTAAAGAATGGTCTGCATGTGCAATAATGCGCGTGTACTTACGAGGCTTTATTGTGCCGAAGAAGACCCTCACTCAGCTTATCTGACCCCCTAATCCCGCGGGGAACATAGCTGGGAAATGTTAATATTACAGCCCCTGCTTTTGAATAAACACTCAGAGGGCCACTCTGCGACGTTTTAAATATGAAAGTGGGATTTTTCCATCGTATTGCAATCTGATAAACAATCCCATTTTCAGGGCTACGTCTGCCTCAGAACGCCTCCATTACTGGAAGACGTGTAAAAAACCTGGCAATTAAATGCAGATGCTAGTTGATACAGATAGTAGTGTCAGTTAATGGCTTTTGCGACAAAACACATGCCGCTACCCCCAAATCAGATATTTTAACTTTATTTTAGTTAAGGTATGTGGATACATTGAAAGACAAGAACGGTTAGCTCCAAGGCGAGTTTTAGAAGTGCTGAATATGCCGGTAGGTCTTCAACAACCCAGTCTCGAATTAGACCAGGACAAGAATTTCACACTCAGCTCAGCTGGTAAAAAAATAGCACGGCCCCTTGATAAGACATACATACAAGTAAGACAAACCAATAGCTGCTAACATTTCAGTGATCTCATAGCATAGATGCACACCAACAGCACTGCCATTGGAATGTACATAAACAAGGGCTTAGCTTACCTTGCTGTTTGACGTTGCAGTGCCACACAAACCGCATCGGGCCAGCGCGGCCACTCTCTCGCCTCGCCGGCTGCATAAGCTGTTCACCGTGCGATAAACTGAATTTAAGGCCTTCATTTTGGTTGTATTTCGCCGGTTTGCAACCTCCCTGACACCGCCTGTTGTTCCTGTCCGATTTCAGCCTCGTCTAATTCCTCCATATAGCTTTTGTAGCTTTGAGATGTGACGACATGAGGAGGTGGTCCGACGTTGAGGAGGAAGAAGGAAAGAACATCATCCTCTCGAGGTTATCTCGGTCATAACAATGTAACAAAGGCATAGATACAGTTTCAACGCCTTACGTCGTCCACGGGTAACCTAACCTATTTCAATTCCACTTTTTGCGCTTATAAAAAAAACAATAGCATCTCAACACCGCCCGCGCAACAAGGAAACAAAGGCCACCAGCACCGCTGTGCGACGGATAGTGATGTCATATGTGAAATACCGGCTGTCATTTGAAATCCTAGTGGCAATAGGGCTAAATTGTGTTCAATATAATCATAGACTTAGATTACTTAATGGGTTAAGAGTTAATGTTAACTTATATTTATGTAGCCCTATGCATGAAGGGCCTGATGTTTGGACTTTTTTGTTGCTGAATAAGAGGAATGTAGGCCAGGTAAACAACGTTTTAGGGCGTACGCACACTGTGCCATCCGTACTATACCCGAATACGATTGACCCCCAAAGTCCGGTTCGTTTGGCCAGTGTGATTGCTCCGTACCGTAGCCTACCCGGGCACGCTTATCCGTTCCCGGGTCTGCTTGAGGAGGTAGACTGGGCAGTTTGATATTCAGTGCGAGTGCGGACCAACAACTGGAGAGAACTATACTCCGACATGGTACAAGTGAGCCGTGCCCAGTATGAGTACGCCCTTAATCCAAATCTGAGGCTTCATGTTGTGGTGGTGGTTACTATAATCACACATTCTACATGCACCATTGTTTTGTTAACTCCCTCTCCACTTCTTAAGTCGTCTAAGTTTTAGTCCTAAATCATTTCTGCATGGGGAAATAGGTAAGTTGCAATATTCAGCAACAGAAAATGTTCCCCACATATAATTGTCCAGAGTTTGGACATTAAGTTAACAGAAGGCCAGATCCACATCTGACGACCTCCACCGCCAAGATTTGAGCTCTTCACACATGATGGAAATTCCATGAAAGGTGTTCAGAAGGAGCTGTGAAGCACGTGACCACGCTGGTGGATTTTGTAAATGCAATGATTTGATTTCATTTAGCCCTGATCGTGTGTGTGTGACCCTGGTTTCTTCAAACGCCAATGGCTTGAGCAGTCACATGCAGCAAGCAGCCTTGCATTTCAAGGCCATAATTGAATCTGCGTCTAGTAACTTGTGCTATCTGGAATGGATGTATTTTGAGCTCTGGCACAGAGGAGCATATTAATAGATTAGAGTTTAAAAAGCACAGAGAGTAAAAGAGGCTTATCAACCACTGCAATTATCGCCTGGGAATCTTACAAATTAACCTAATCCACATTTACATTTCATAGAAAATAGTTTACTCAGCAAAAGAAATGTATACAAAACAGATATTTACAGTGAGATATTCCACCATTAACACTTGGATGAGAAAGATGGTAACAAAGATGTTTCACATTAAAACAGTCCTCTTTCACCACCATTCTCCTCTGGCTATTACATCATTTTGAACTTTTTCATACCCTCTCCATCATCTTCTCTCACACCCTTTCACTCTCACGCTTGCTCACTCGCCCCCTCTCTCTCTCCAACAAACAAACACACACACACACACACACACACACACAAAGGACAGATTGTAGACGAGAGTAGATGACTACAGCCCAAGTAGTGCTTTAGCCTCCTCGCTTTGTGCCATCAAGTTCTCACTGGCGTATTTCTGAAGCAGCTCCATCTTTTTCCTCCTCACCAAGGCCTCCTCAATCTGGAGAAGCAAAGAATGACTACTAAGGCCACAGACCTGCAATGGTGTCCTCAGAAACATGCAAACTTGTCCTCTGTGCTTTGGACACTTGTCCAAAACCCTCCAATTCTCTCTAATTACTTATTCAGAATGTTGAATGAAAAATTGACTACTCTGAAAAAATTCAGTATGATTTTTAAATGTGGTAAAATGACACATTTATATTATTATATTTTCATTACACAAATGAAACAGAAATAGCAGAAGCTAATGTCTCGCACCTCTTTCTGTGAGGGCACTGGAACGTGAGCAATGAAGGTCTGAATGCCCTCCTCTCCCTCCATCTGATCCCGCGTCTCCTCATCCGAGTGCTTAAAGACAGAAACAAGGAGTGGTTGCATAATGTGAAGCTTACAAAATCACGCTGGATTAAAGTTTTGATGGCTAACACAATATATGCTGCACTCTGTTTTTTTAACCAACACACACATCTCTACAATTAATTCTGAAGTCATATGTCATATCATTATCTATACACATGCATAACATGACTTAAGATAGGAAAAACATTTATGAGTTGACAGTTTCCCCAAACGTGTTCCATAATCATTTGCTGTTGTTGATCTGCTCAGGTCAATGCTGATATATGGTCAACATGTCCAGCACACAGCCATCACTGAGTTTGAGTCACCACTAACACAGCCATAAATGAGTTTGAGTCACCATCACTGACCTGAGACCTGTTCCCCATTTGGGAAATGACTCTCAGCCCTGGTACTAAACCAAGTACCACTTACCTCTTCGGCTTGGACGGCATAGAGGTGCTCCTCCTCCTCCTCTTCCTCTTTTTCTCCTCCACCACCTCCAGCAAGACGCGCCTCCTTGTCAGCTTTCCATTTCGCCACAGCCTCCGCTATGGCTAAGACGCAAACAACAGACGCATCAGTGTTAACTTAAAAGGCAAGACATTCATGTATCAACATGGTATACAAACAGTAAGGCCCAGCACATCTTCAAAAATAATGATGATCACGTGACCACTTAATACATATTGTATTTTATAAGCATAACAAACACATACCATCAACAACAGATAAATCGATGCAGATTATATACATTATATTTTTATAACAACAAGGTACAGACATGCATACTTTTCAAAAGGCATTTATTTTATAGGAATAAATTATGCATAGCCCCTTGCAATTCAACTATGTAAGAACCTTGCATTACCCGTTCAACTACAGGAAGTCTGTGAAGAATAATCATTAAGAATTGGCAACAGTACAAAACTTTAAAAAGCACAGCAATGTCAGTCACATGGTGGACCAGAAACCGCATGACCTTGAAATGGCCAAAAGGCCAATGGCCGAGGCACCCAGACCTGCCTCTTATGAGCAACCTCAGGCTTTCCATGCTGCTAGCTGTCAGCAGCTCTAATACATTTGTACAAATCGGAAACACATGCCCCTGCTAGTAGCATCAGGAGCATACAGACACAAGCTGTACAGCGAGGAGGACACAAAGACCCCCATTGTGCCCTAATGAAGAGTGGACAGTGTGTGTAAATGTGTGTGTGTGTAAATGTGTGTGTGCGTAAATGTGTGTGTGTGTGTATAAGACTGGAAATGAAGTCACGTTTAAATTTGAGAGCCTCGTGGTGGCTCCTTACTATTCCAGAGGCACGAGATACTCAAGATGCCTGGGATTTTTAGTGTCAGCGGTTAGCGTATAGCGTCACATAATTTAATGATTTATATCAACTACCCAGATGCTGGACACAAGCTATATTATATACATGTAATGACAAATGCAGTTTATTCTCAGAGTGATATTTCATTTTAAGAAGGGTTTTCCTTTAAACAGGATGTTCCGGAAGTCAAGTAATTCTTGCTCAAAACAGATGTAGGAACTCAAATTTGAAACATGGTCCGCAAGCAAAAAAGCCTACTGTTGATTACTGTTAAAGACTGCATTTGGTACATTCGGTACACATCTGTATTGAACCTACCATCCTGTACCTAAACGGTTTGGTACATATATGTGTACTTTAACACCCCTAGCCTTAGTATTTTAACCATACTTGTGAATATTTATATATATATTTTTATTACATTTTGCAATCAAAATAAGGAATGGATAGAAACTGGAATTGATAAGCAGAATCAGAACCGATAAAATTGTAATGACACCCAACCCTACTTGGAGGTGAACTCTGAATGCTGCTACACTAATTCTGTATATGGGCAATTCCACGCAAAACATGTCCATATGTCATGTCCATAATGGCAACTAAATGCCATGGTATTTGTATGATGCGAATGATTATGTGAAAAGTTTTCATGTAAGTTCTACAACAAAGAAGTTTTGGCTTTATGGACGTGACAGTTTTGCGTGGAATTGTCCATATATAGATACAAGTATAGAAATCGAACTGCAAGACTTGCGAGGAAGTGGAGCACAGCCTACCCTCCTTCTCATACTCCTGCTCCAAAGGTACCAGCACGCCGTCATCCTCGTCTCTGTAACCATAGTACTCAGCGTCAATGTCCTTCATCAGCTCGGCACGGGTCTTTCGGGGTGGAGGGGCAGCTGAAAGGGAGGGAACACGTCAGGGGCCAAGCGAACATGGCAGGGATTTTGCTGTTTTGTAATCAATTCACGCATGTTGGATGGTGATGCATATAAGACAAAAATTAGAACGATTTACACTGAACATAACCGACTGACCAAGGTCCGTTTTAGTTTAGAGCAGTAGGTTTATGACAAAACCGGCACACAACACCACAACTAGGTCAAAGGGTACAGAAGAACATACTCTTTCAACAGACTGTGGTCATACAGTTGGACAGGGCCCAAGTGTGTTCAGAGAGGGTAGAACAAGGTGCTCTGCCACAGCTTTCACACATCATGATACGAGATCTACTTACGCTCTTTCTCAAACAGCTCTCGGACACCGGGTAGGTCTTTTGCAGCACCAAAGTACTTATATCCTCGATTTCCTGGAACCTCTTTGCCCTCATGGTCAAGCATTTTTGGTCCCACTTTCTGTAATAAAAACACCAAGAATGGTGTAGGTTAAAAACTACCATTTTAGACTTTTCATCAGAGTAAAACTCATATTAGGTTGATCGATAAACAAACAGGAGCAATCAGAAAAAAAGCTCAATAACAAATACATTATGGAAAGTAAAGTGACTACTATTTAACGGACGCTTTTATCCAAAGCAACACAGACTCAATGGTGGGTTTAGGATTCAAACCCAGGCTTCCCAAGCAGGCAACAGTCCTGGCCTACTGGTTAGGGCTTTGGGCTTGTAACCAGAGGGTTGCCGATTCGATCCCTGACCAGTAGGAACGGTAGCACGGCAGCTCACTGCTCCGGGTTAGTGTGTGCTTCACCTCACTGTGTGTTCACTAATTCATGGATGGGACAAATGCAGAGACCAAATTCCTTGTATACGCAAGTATATTTGGCCGAGAAACCTGATTTTACAAGAGTCAGACAGAGACGCTATTGTTTTGGCCTCTCATAATAACATTTTTTTGGACGATATCCTGCCTCAGAAAATACTGTGATAAGCAATAATTATCATTGCCTAATGTTACTGACTGTACCTGTACAACAACGCACCTACAAGGCCTCTCTCCACCTGCAATGGTATTTTTTTTTTTTTTTTTTAAGTATATTTTTTTGGCCTATTATGCCTTTAATTGACAGGATAATAGAAAATGACAGGAAGTGTGGGAGAGAAAGTCGGGGTGGGATCCGGAAAGGACCATGGGGCGGGAATCGAACCCGGGTCACCGGCGTACGTTGCAGGTGGCCCAGCCAGTTGCGCCACGGCTGGGGCCCTGCGATGGTACTTTTTGTTCTCAGCTCAAACACAATGATTGGATGATATATCCGCAACAGCAAAAGGAGTATACTTTGGAGACACCAATATGCACAACTTTATAACCATAAGGTAGGCCTTTAGGTTAGGTTAGTCGTTAGTCAAACAGACATCTACAACATCATGAGCACAAGATCACAAATATGATGTCAGACCAAAGACATCAATGTAAACACAACAGTCTGGCGATATCGAGGTCTGCAAAAGTTATTGTCCTATATTGTAAAAAAGATCAATAATATAAATATTGTGAGAGGGCTTCCACTGCTCCACCACACACACAAACTATCATCTGTTGAACCTGCATCTGATGTTAGGTGTCTTTCATGAACACTCACCCCATAGTCAGGTCCTCCGAGTTCTTTGATCCGAACCTCCCAGTGGCCCTTTTCTCTGAGTAGCTTGTTGATTTCGTCATTGAGGTCTCTGATCTTAAATTCACCCAGACCAGCTGAAGTGTGAGAGGAGAAAGTGTTATGTCTGACCTAGCATGTGCTACAAATGGTGTAAATCTTTGATACAATCATGACAGTGACTCACCATTCTGAATCTGTGCCACTTTCTTGGAGATTTCACTGATGATCTACAAAAGAGTTTGTTTAGTAACCTCAGCTCATTCAGTAGTACATGAGCTCATATAGTAGACTTCAAACTAATAAAGGGTTTAATAAATGGCTTTCTCTATCATAATTGTAAACAACCTCTCATTAACCTTCTGCATGCATACACAGCACAACTTCAGAATCAGTGGAATGCAGCACAATGTACAAATGTGTTGCGGAGGAAATAGTATTTTTCTCTCTTGTAATTACACATTTGTTACAGTCACTAAACTTTCAACTTTTTTGATCTTCATTCCATTCTAAGGGCTGCATCAAAGAGGTGACAACACATCATAAAAGCCTAGAAGACAATAAAGTAACGATGCACTGATATATTGGCCGTTTGGCCTGTTCCCTCGTATTGGCCTATCAGCAAAAAACATTACATGTACCGATGGTCGTGGCTGATGTTGATCTGTTACGTTGCATCAGTACTACACTAGATAAATGTTGTGTTATACATGGACTGCCACACTCAGAGATGGTGCTATGTAGGGCTGAAAGACTTGAAAATGGTTCAGTCATTCATATTTCTGCTTCCCTGCCACTGAAAGGTATAATTAACAACAAAAACAAAGTAATGTTTGGTTACTTTGGTTATAGGCAAATTTGTTATTTTAAACATTGGTATTATTATTGTCCCAAACTTCACAATCCGTGCATCCCTACAATAAGGATTAAACACAGAATCAGTTTTCAGAATTCTATCCTAGAGCTTCAATGTTGAGATACATACTTATTCTGACAGACCTTTATATATGTGGGGAATCATGATAAGCACACTATTCAGCTGAATTTGAATTGCCATTTTTCACAATTGGCAAGTTAGAAACAAAGAAACAAAACTTCTTAGCTTGTCATTTGCAGAAGTACAGGTTACAATGCACATAATATTGCATTGTAACTTATAATTGAGCATACTTCTTCCTAATGTATCCACTAAGTACTTTAGCACATTCCAGTGGTCAAAATCGGGCTATTTTACACAACCTGGAAAGAGTTTCACTGTTGGAGAGGGAAAGCTCTGTTTTCCTACCTGTCGTCTCCATTTCTCTGCTTTGGGTAGCTCATTACATTCTGATGCAAGAAATGGTCTTCTTTCCTGTAATATTTCAAACAGTGAGTTTAGACACCACATCAAACAATTTCTCCACATATTCATAAATATACCTCTCAATCAAAACCGTTCAATCCACTACAGTCCTATAACAATTTCCTTACCCTAACTTTGCCTTCTTCTAGTTGGGCTTGCCTAAAGCGAGCCAGGGCCGTCCTGTTACACACAAGTCATGAAAATTGGTTACACATTCTCTGTCACCATCAAACTCAGAGGAAATAGCATTACTAGTAACTAGAGGATACAACTTTAAGCAGTCAAAATGACAGATACTCACATGGCCTTTTCTGCATTTCGAGCCTGATAAAAAAAATAAAGAACATTTCAATCATCCAAATGGAAAATAAAATCGTATAGCTAACATTGTGACAGAACTTCCCTTCAAAAAACATTGAACTGAGAACAGCTAAGGTGTTGACTCGACTCCTGCATACTTTTTTCTGGTGAGCACCTTTGGACACGTATTCTCTTTAACGTTAGCACATCTAGGCATTTTCTACTCAAATCGAGTTTGAGACGATGCAACATCGTAACAATAACAGTACTGAACGGATGCCAAAAGGGTTTCCCTTCAAGAGCAGAGGATGGTAAATAAATCAAAATAGTTCACATCGCTTGTTAATATGAGAATCCTGATAGCATAATTACAAACTTTGCACAAGCAAAATCGACACTTAAGAGAAGCATTCTGAAAAGCAACTTCATATGCTAGCCAACGTTTGCTAGCCATTTGGCGAGAGGAAATATAAGTACAAAATGACTTTGAAAACAAGTTTCTAAAGCTAACGAGTCATTTGGAGACGAAAATAGTGTTTGTATCATATAATTACAATAGTCCATAAATGTTTGCATACCATATTCGCAGTTGAAAGAAGACCTCGGAATCCGTCAAAAGTATCGCTGTTCCCACACGGTTGGACGCAGAAATATGACGTGTACTGATGACAGAAAACTGCGACAGGGGTTATGGCTACGTAGAATAATACCGCCACCTAGTGATAAAAATTTAGCTGGCTCACGGTAACTTCTTTCAAGGTTCACATTAATTATCTCCAGGTTTAACTTAATATAACATTATATTGTTCAATAACAGCACACTCGTACGACTTTCCCCATATATAGGCTACACTACTGGTCAAAAGTTTGGAGACACTTAGAAATTTCCATTCCACTCCATATAGACAGAATACCAGTTGAGAGCATTTGCAATGTTTTTTTTTTTTTAATCAGGGCAGCAGTTTTCAGATTACATTATGTACTTACATAATTGCAACAACATATATATAATTGCAATTATTATTATTATTATTTTCGTCCGAGAAGCAGAGCTGCCGAGAAGTGGTTGTGTGCGCCCTCCGCTGGCTGAATTTCTAATACCTTCCTCCGCTTTGGGTGGAGCAAATATCAGCTGGAAAAAATGGCAGGCCAGGAAGATCCTGTTCAAAGAGAGATTCACCAAGACTGGGCAAATCGAGAATATATCGAAGTTATTACAAGCAGCATTAAGAAAATCGCGGATTTTCTTAACTCATTTGGTAAGGAATAACAGACATCGAAGCCAATCATATTTATATGACAAGGTTTCGGATATGCCTAGTGAAATGCTAACTAGCCGGTTCGCGTTAGCTGCCAAGCTAGCTAGCATCAATTCTCTAGCAGCTAAGCAAAGAGAACACATTTGTTGTGCTGCCCATTTAATGGAGCCCCTTAACTAAGCTAGTGATTGCAGAAGGATATTGCACTGTTAACGATAAATATGTATGTGTATGTATGTTGAAAGCTCTTTGACGTTGGCTCACTAAGCTAACCGGAATTCCTAGCTAGCCTCCCTAATTTCGTAACATCCGTGTTTTTAACGTTGGAGACTATTTTCATGATACAGGTATTCTTTTTCTTTTTTCCCAGATATGTCATGTCGGTCTCGTTTGGCCACACTCAATGAAAAGCTCACTGCTTTGGAAAGGAGGATTGAGTACATAGAGGCCAGAGTACGTTACAATTTTCGGCAGTGTTGTGAAATGTTTGTTTGTTTGTTTTTTTCAGCACGTTGACATTTTTGGAAATGTTCCATATTTTTCAGGTCACCAAGGGTGAAACATTGACCTAAACCAGGATGACCAGACTGCAGAACCTCTGCCTGAAATCCTCCTATATTCCGTCAGTTTTTTGAAAGTCTGTTAACCATACCTCACACACACACATCACATAATGTGTTTCCATCAATAACAGTTTAATATGTCAATTAGTGGCATTACATTTTTCCTACTAATACTGACTGGAAGTTGTTGTTTACCCTTTTTTGTAAAGTAATAGGCCTAGCCTATCCACAAATTGTCAGATGGAATGTCCCTTTTGTGCACCTTCACTGTAAATGCCAGCTTATTTGGATCCTGTGAACTTTGTTGATGTTACTGCTCAATTTTGAACTTCAAACTATGATACTGTAATCATGCAATGAAACCATATTTAATAAATCTGCCAGTTTTTGTAATTTGAGTTATATCAAACAGAAGCATCTCTAGGATCACCCTATCCCTCCCTACTGCATTGCTTTACAAATAGTAGGCTAAATTTAATTGACTGTCCTGAGACGATCTCCATTTGCATACTGTGGTTCGTATATTGCATATGGATGTCTGCCCCCACGAGTGTTTTATGTTGTTGAGCATGTCATGCCACAGAAGAGATGCCAAAGTGCTTTGTTCGCTTGTGGTAATTGTCTGTCATTTTTAATTTGGTTTGTGTATGCAATGGAATTTGATTTCACATTTGTATTAAAAAAATGCTTAAAAGGAAGTTGAAAATAATTTTAGCTTGTCAATTGTTCTGTTTGGAGTTAATGTAGAATAGTAGAAGCCTAATGAATACAGACAACAGTTCATACTTCTTTTCATTGAAATCTACAGTATACAGATGGGCTGATCAAGTGTAACTGGTGTGTGTCATGCTTATTTATTAGCCCTAAAGAGCTGGCTGTGATAGCTAATGTGCTTTAATGAATGTACAGAAAAAATAATTATGGACCATGTTATTACTAAGTAAGCTTTCCATGATGAAAGTCAGACAGGATGCGTGCATTTGTGTATGCAGAGTTGCTGTGCTGCTTTTAATAACTACTTTTAGATCTGAATGGAATCTTATAGTTAGGGAAAGTTATGCTTTTTTTCACCAATCTGCAAAAAAAAAATCTTACCAATAGCTTTTTTTACTATGTGTTCCTATAGGTGTCTAGTAACACCTCCCAATTTATCCACGGCCAAATCCTCGGGGAAACACCTGGAGAGCCCATCTAGATTGGGGTGCCCAGGGACTGGGTGAAAATTATGATTTTTTTTTTTTTTTTACCAATATTAGCTTTTGAGATGTCTAACTAGGGGTTTGTAGGGGTGCTGAATCTATCCCAGCCATTAGTTTTGAGTAAAAAGGACTCCAAGTCCATAACAAATTCATAACAAGTGGTTTTATTGAACAATTGCAAAACAAAACTTCCTTAATCAGTTTAAAATTTAACAAAACTCATCCCTCAACTCCCCTGCACTCCCTCGCTCCTGTTATCATCTGGCTGGTTGATGTTCTGGCAAGAGTTCAGATGACGGTTCCAACAAGCAGAAATACACGTTATGTTTTGCCAGGATATCCCCTAGGGGTAAAATGTACATTAAAAAGAGGATGGGACCCAAAATAGAACCTTGAGGGACCCCGCAGGTGAGGGGGGCAGGAGAGAAGATAGAGTCTCCTAGCTGGACAGAGAAGCTCCTATCGGCCAGGTAGAACCGGAAGAACTCCAGGGCTGAGTTTTTGATGCCCACATGATGCTCGAGCCAAGCCAGCAGGATCCTGTGATCCACCGTGTCGAAGGCTGCTATTAGACCTAGGAGCACCAGGATCACAGGGCTACCTGAGTCAACGGCTAGGAGCAGGTCATTGAGGACTCTCAGAGCGCAGTTTCTGTGCTGTGGGCTGTTCTAAAGCCAGACTGGAACTTCTCATAGATGTTATTGTTGGACAGGAAGGATTGCAGCTGCACATAAACCGCTCGTTCAAGGACTTTGGATAGGAACGGTAGCTTGGAGATAGGCCTGAAGTTTGAGAGTATAGCGGGGTCAAGGTTGGGCTTTTTTAGTAATGGTTGAACCACAGCATGCTTGAAGGCAGCCGGGACGCAACCAAAGGTGAGGATGGTGTTTATCAGCAGCAGGAGGAAGGGGGCAACCGTGTCGAGGACCGTAGCATCCTTGAGTAGACAGTAGGCAGTCAGAGGGGCAGTTTGAGGGCCGCTGATGTCTGACTGCGTCAGAGAGGGAGGATAAAGAAATGGGCTCAAACTGCTTGAGGACAGCTGGCAGGGGGTGGAGGGGCAGGGAGTGGGATGGCAGGGGTATCTGAAGGCCTTAGAGCAGCAACCTTGTCAATGAAGAATTTTTGAAAACTTTCACAGAGGGCGGGTGATGGCACAACAAGGGATTCATTACGGGGATTTAAGAGAGAATTCAGTGCCTGAACAGAATACAGAACCTGGGGTTTGTGACTGTTTCTGGAGACCAGGGTGGAAATGTACTGAGTTTTAGCAGTTTTAACGGCTCGGTGGCTGCTCCGACAAGCAGTTACGGAGGATTTGGAGGGAGACGTAAAGGCGGTCCTTCTGCCACTTTCGCTCCGCCCGCCTACAGGTGCGTCTGAGGTCGCGTGTTGCGTCATTGAGCCATGGAGTTGACTGTGTTTTTTTGCGATTGGGTTTGAAAGGGGCGATGGAGTCCAGAATGCCAGTGCAGGATGATGAGAGAATAGAGTGAAGCTCATCAGCAGTGTACTCAGAGTCTAATGACGGCCTACACAAGGGGGAGTCATTGAACATGGTAGAAAAATGCCCGGCAGTAGAGGGGTTTAGCGTGCGGGATACCTGTTTGGAGACACTGTGGGTATTATCTGGGCATGGAACTGACACAGTGAACAGAATTGGGGAGTGGTCGGAAAAAGACATGGCACAGATTTCAATAGCAGAGACAGAAATGCCATAGGACAGCACAAGATCTAAAATGTGACCCTTTTCATGAGTTGGGCCGGTGACGGCTTGTTTTAAACTAAATGAGTCGAGGAGGTTTAAAAAGTCCCGGGTCAGAGGTTGACATTTATGCACATTGACTCTCTCACAAACACATTCACAACCACACACACACACACACCTATGCACATGGACTCTCTCACAAACACATTCACAACCACCCACCCACCCACACAAACACATATGCACACACTTACAAATAAAGTTCACACCTTCACTGACACTGTCTCTCTCTGTCTCTCTCACACACACACACACATACACACACATGCAAAATGTCCTTTCTCACACACACCATGTTGAGACAAAACTATCTGTGATTATAGTACCAGTGTGTTACAGTACACGCAAAGTGTGTGTGAGTGTGTGTGTGTGTGTGTGAGAGAGAGAGTCCAATGCGGAGGGTGGACGGTGATCAACAAAATGTAAAACTCATGAGGACAAACTGAGTTAATATTTTTGTAAATATTTTATTATATCTTTTCATGGGACAACACTGAAGAAATTACACTTTGCTACAATGTAAAGTAGTGAGTGTACAGTAGTACAGCTTGTTTAACAGTGTACATTTGCTGTCCCCTCAAAATAACTCAACACACAGCCATTAATGTTTAAACCGCTGGTAGCAAAAGTGAGTACACCCCTAAGTGAAAATGTCCAAATTGTGCCCAAAGTGTTAATATTTTGTGTGGCCACCATTATTTTCCAGCAGTGCCTTAACCCTCTTGGCCATGGAATTCACCAGAGCTTCACAGGTTGCCACTGGAATCCTCCTCCACTCATCATGGAGCTGGTGGATATTAGAGACCTTGCGCTCCTCTACCTTCCATTTGAGGATGCCCCACAGATGCTCAATAGGGTTTAGGTCTGAAGGCATGCTTGGCCAGTCCATCACCTTTACCCTCAGCTTCTTTAGTAAGGCAGTGGTCGTCTTGGAGGTGTGTTTGGGGTTATCGTTATCATTTTGGAATACTGCCCTGCGGCCCAGTTTCCGAATGCTCTGCTTCACTATGTGATATGTGTATGTCACAGTACATGTTGGCATTCATGGTTCCTTCAATGAACTGTAGCTCCCCAGTGCAGCACTCATGCAGCCCTAGACCATGACACTCCCACCACCATGCTTGACTGTAGGCAAGACACACTTGTCTTTGTACTCCTCACCTGGTTCCCGCCACACACGCTTGAAACCATCTGAACCAAATAAGTTTATCTTGGTCTCATCAGACCACATGGTTCCAGTTATCCATGTCCAACTGTTTGCGGGCTTTCTTGTTCATCATCTTTAGAAGAGGCGTCCTTCTGGGATGACAGCCATGCAGACCAATTTCTTGCAGTGTGCGGTGTATAATCTGAGCACTACGGCTGACCCCCCACTCCTTCAACCTCTGCAGCAATGCTGGCAGTACTCATATGTCTATTTTCCAAAGACAACATCTGGATATGACGCTGAGCATGTGCACTCAACTTCTTTGGTCGGCCATGGCGTGTTGGAACTTGTCCGAGACGTAGACTCCAGTTGAAGATGTGCTTCAGTGGCTCCCCCAGTTCAGCAGCACAGGCACATTTACACTCACACCTTAAAAGACAAAGCTTGTAGAACAGTGTAATGGGAATAGAACAGGTGAAGATGATTAATCATATTTATTTCTTAGGACCATGTACAATGGACAATGAGTTAAAGAAGGGCAGTGGTTTGTATATGTATTCATTTGTGTGTGTGTGTGTGTGTGTGTGAGAGAGAGAGAGAGGATTCCAGAGGTGCCCTTTTCAAATATTAGTAGGTATTGCATTCTGTCTGTGCTGTGTGTGCATGAAAGGGTACACTGTGTGTGTGTGTGTGTGTGTGTGTGTGTGTGTGTGTGTGTGTGTGTGTTTATGGGATCCTAATTAGGAGAATAGGTGTTCTAGCCTGGTGTGCTTCAAATAACAACCCTCCCTCCCCACTATCTTTCCTCCCAATCTCTCCCCACATCTCTCTCAGCCTGTCTGTCACTCTCTCTCGCTCTCTCTCTCTCCCCCTCTCTCTCTGTCTTGTCTCATTAAGAAATAAAGGGCTCATTAAGGTGTAATAAAGGTGCACGTTCAACACGCTCGTATGGACCAGTCAGCTCCAGGCAGGCACATACCAGGAAGCTGCTCAAAAGGTCATGCTCGCTCGTTTCACTGAGATTGATTAAACACCTCTCTGCTGTGGCAGGTTTCTGCAATGTCTGACACACAACTGATGCCATATGTACATAGTATCCATCACATATACACACAGCCTTTCTCTGGCATGGGTGCACATTCCCCCTGCAACAGTACTGACATATTACAAGGCTTTTGTTACGAGATTGAATCCCAGCAGGCTAAATCTGCTCTAGCACAATACTGCTGCCAATGATGGTATGGATAGTTTAATGGTGTCAAGCTGGCAAACATAAATTTGCCATTATGTGATCTGTTCATTTTAGTTGATCTATATTTTATGTGTATTTCCATATGTTGCTATCTCTTAAAACATGTATATGATTGTTTTTTCCATGTTCTTTTCGTATTAAGCCAATGATGTTTTGCAATGGCTACTCATGGTGCATCTGACTAGGGTGGAAGTCACAGATCTACTACATCTGTGCCAGGTCCAGATCTGTAAGCTTCGGCTGCTATGTGACTTTAGAACCACTGCTGAGCAGAATCGTGTCTTTGTCTGATGCTTTGCATGATGAAAGCATTTTTCGTTGAAACCAGTTAGGTTCTATTCTGGTCAAGGAGGTGTGACCACAACATTCTTAATGAGTCTTCTAGACATAAAATCCAAAAGGTGTCTGAAGACCTCCTGATATAGACACACCACCCATCCCTGAGAGAGAGAGCTTTCCTGCAGCTTGCATCCATTGAACAAAGACTGAATTCTTGGGAAATCATTCCTTAGAAGGTAATTGTTTTTCTCTTGGTTTATTTATCAGGAATCGACTTGATGGGTGTGTTTGTGAGTGTGTGTGTGTGTGTGTGTGGGGGGGGGGGGGGGTGAATGTGTATGCCTACTGAAAGTTTTGGCAAAGATTTAGCTGGTACAGTGAGGCCTAAAAGGCACACCAGTGTCCATTTGGAGTTTGTCAGGAGTTTTTGATTTCGTAATGTCTAACTGTATAGATGTCCGATTCAGCCCTCACAGCTGGGCAAATGACATGAACAGGGGAGTTTGTTTGCACGACCTCCACATAAAGGGACACTGTGTTGAAGGTCAACAAGCCTGCCTATTGTTGACACTGATCTATCTGAAGTTAGACAACAAAGGTTCACAATTCTCTAATGCCATCATTCTTCTTTGTATTGACTATCCGTGGCTTTCATACTGAAGCATAGAACATACAGATACCTCTCTCCATAGATACTTCTGTTGTGTGCCTTGAGAGAAGAGATAAACATTAGTCACGGTGAAAAATTAGCATAATGTAGTTACTTCATTACAGTGCAGAAATAGCCAAGGTGGTGTGGAATGCTCTGTGAGTGCTCTGTGCAATGCTCTGTGTTGTCTTAAGTTTAACAGGCCAAGTCATGAGCGTCCGAAAATGTAGTTAAATTCGCACAAAATGTTAGAACATCACCTCAGTTAATCTTGTGTGTCTTTTCTTCGTGAGTCTAATCCACAGAGTTGTGGAAGTTCAGAGGTTGTTTCAGCCCATGTGCAGGCTCTTGCTCTTCCTCCCTGTCTCCGGCCAGTGAAGAAGAAGATGACATGGAGTTGGACTCAGTGCTGGAGGAAGGAGTTCAGCAGGAGGAAGTTGACCTTTCACCCCTACACACCTGAGTTGCTGCTGCACCCACAGGTATGGAGACACATCTCATTTTTAGTAGAGGAGAGTGTTTCCTCTCAAACAGTCTTATGCACAGAATTATTTTTGCAACTTAAGTCCTGGGCCTTCATATCGAATGATATGATCTGTATTTTGTATTGTTAGGTATGGTTAGAATAGCATATAATATATTTAGAAGTGTTTTGTTTGTTAGAAGTGTTTTGTTTTGCTGTTAGGTGGTTTGTAATAATAGTCACCCTGTTCATATATTAGCAATGAAAGTCCAATGGAATGGCCTTATAGCTCCAATTCCCCTATGTTTGACCCCTAGCCCTTTGTGTATTGTGTACAGTGGGACATATCGCCATGGCTCTGGCTGCTCTACAGGTTCTTCATGCTGGGCTACACGCTGGGCTGGTGCATGTACTCTGGCCTGCTCTTCTCCACCCCCAAATGGCTCATCTACATCAGCCACCTCACCTACTGCCTCCTGGGGGTCTACTACCTGCTGGCCTCCGCTAACCTCACTGGAGCCGTAGTGCTGGTCAGACGGCACTGCAGGGATCAGTGTAGAACTGTTAGCGAAGGTATGTCCTATGTATAGTATCATTCACTCATTCAATCATTCATTCATTCATTTGCTCATCCATTCTTTCTTTCTTTCTTTCTTTCTTTCTTTCTTTCTTTTTTCGAATTGTTCATACATTTAGTCAATCCAGCTAACTCCATAGGCTCTTTGGGCCCATTCCCTCTCCCCTCCCCCCTCATCAAATCGCTGAGTCTCCAGTGGTTCCTCCTCACATTCGTGAGCACCTACTCACTCACCGTGTCCTTCCTCTATTGGCTGGCCGTCTTTCCCGTGGAGGACCACAAGCTGTCCGCCTTCAACGTCAACATGCATGTGGGCAACTCCCTGCAGTCGTTGCTGGACCTCTTCCTCTCGGCCACGCCCATCCACTTCTTCCACTACGTCTACCTGCTGCTGGTCGGCTGCGCGTACGCCACCTTTGCCGTCCTCTACTGGCTGTCCGGCTTCACCAACCTGGCCGGCGAGCCGTTCATCTACAAGGTGCTGGACTTCGGCGCGTGTCCGCTCACGGCCTCGCTCTCCGTGCTGGGCTTCACGCTGGTCTGCCTGCCCCTCTTCCACTTCCTGCTGTGGAACGTCCACCTGTTGAGGCGCTGGCTGGTGGAGGTGGTGCTGCGCGGCGGTGCCTGGGACCTGCGCCGCGGTGTGTGGTGGTGGAGGGTCAGCGGGAAGAAGGAGCCAGTGCCCATATCTCTCACCGACACTTCCACCTCCACATCCCTCTTCTCCTCCAGCGGCGCGGGGGCAGAGGAAGGGGTCGCCCAGCCCCTGCTGGTGCCCACCGGGTCCAGCCGGGTGGCTGTGTCCGTCTATGTCTGAACATCCCCACTCGACCCATCAAACTGTATACATCTCCATATAGATATGATATAGTTGACTTATTCACACAGACCTAACAGTGAAGTGTTTTAAGCATCATGCATCAGGTCTCCTGATTGGATGAATTGGAGGCTCTGTGTATTTTGAGTCAGTCTACTGTATCTTAGCTAATCACATTCATATGAAAGACCTAAAGTTTTCTCACACACCCACAGACACAGTGGTTCACACGACATATCAGTGTGTTTACTTTCTTTCTTTACTTTCTAAACCTCTAATTTTCCTTCTTTTGTGTCTCCCTGAGTGTGGTCTGTTTATAGAACACAGTGCTCCTCTCAGAAGATGGTTGTGCAACGGTGGATGTTTACCCCATGCAGCACCTATGATTATGATGTGCTAAAAAGCACTGGGACTGTTTGGTCTCTCCAGTATAATTTGTGTGTTCGGGCTGTGGATACCTGAGGTGCCAGTAAACAAAACAATATAGAATTTACCCAAGTGTGTGGGGGCTTTTGTGATTTTGGTCCGTAAACACTTGACCATTTCTATTTTTTTTAGATACTATGGTGGTTTGTGATGTATGCATTTCACTCTGAACAGCGACTCACTGAAGCAACCCAGACATTTGTATTAATGGTGTTTAATATGGATAGCTTGCAAAGAAATGATGTGATTTCTTTAATTGGATTGCAGAGGACTTGTATTGGGGCATGGCCCAAAGTAAAAATACAACTGAGTTTAGGGCTTCCTATTCTCCACTAGAGGACAGTATTTGTATCATGTGTATTAAACCAAAGAATACAAATACACTGAGCAAACACACTTTCACCTCTTGTTACAGCACACCTTTCCAAAACAAAAATAAATGCATAAAAATGCAACTGTCTTTGTGCTCGATGCCTTAATCAAAAGATGGCAAAATATTTTATGCAACAGTCATCAAGGAGAAAAAAGCCTAAATTCAATAATGTCTAAACAGTACATTTTCATGAATAGCTATGAAACACTGGCAACGAGACTGGATGTATGCGGCGAGAGCGTTCCCTTCCCTGGAGTTTGTCACGTGAAGTCAGTGTGACAGGCTGCCTTGTGAACACAGTACCGTGTGCAAATCTGTCTCATGGTTAGCAGCCAGCCAGCGTGCAACAGCATATCAGCTGTAAGCTGAACTCACACTCTGGACAGCCCAACCAGCACTGAGCTCTCACAGGAATGAGCTCACCTGTCAGCTCCCAGCAGTATAGGAAGAACTTCACTCAGCAAAACCATGAATGTTTAGTAGGCCTATATACGTTTTGGAATCTTTTTATGATCCACACTGGTTTCTCATGTATAGTCGCTTCCCTGTCAGTTCCCATTCAGTATTAGGGAGCTTATGGGATAGGACCATGGATGTTTAGCATACATTTTAAATAATTTTGAGTTACACTGGTTTCTCAATCTTGTTCATTACTCAATAAAAACACCAAATGTATTGATTATGTGAAGGCATGTATATGTAAAAACATCATAATGCAAGTGAATCACAATGCAATGAAATTCCTATGCGTCAATAGCACAACCAAGTTTCCTTTGGTTGATGCAGCATTCGATCTTTATTTCAGTAAAAAAGCAGCATGTTTAACATGCTCCAGATTCAGCAGTGAGCAGACAGAATCTCACATTCTAGCCATGTATGCTGTTTCAAAGTACCTCCTACACTCTAAATGTAAATTAATTAGGCTTCTATTGCAAACGGGTCTGGCAACCGTTGGTAATTATGTTTATCTACCCCTTACCTGGGATGGTTTTCAGTCACTTATCCTCAAGCCCATTCTACAATTAATTGGTGTTATTCACACATCGAAGGCCAGAGACCTTTAGTTTGTTATCTTGTTAAAATGACCATTTAGGAGATTTTGCTGAATATCATTTAATCATGAATCTCATGTTCCCAGTCAGGATATACAGTAGTTTCTTGTAAAAGACAAAATGACAATGGCAAGTGCAATAATGACTATGCATAGATTAAGATTACTGAACACAATGAAAAAAACACCATCCATAAAAAAAATATCTATAGAATAGGCTACTATATTATTCTACCTCAGCCTACCTCACCCGCCACTCAATAAAGAGGATTTCAACAAACAGACCATGAGAGAAAAATGAAATGAAACACAAACACTCTGTCGTTCATCCCTCACCTCTCCCTCCCTCCCAACCCCCTCTCTCTGCCCACTTGCTGCGTCCATGGCCTGGATCCGGCTTCCTGCTGTGGCTGTGGTGGCAAGAACCTGTGCTGGATTAGTGTTAGGCGGTGGAGGTCCGTGCCATCACTATTATGTCCCCCACACTCTCGTGGCTTTACCGAGACATGCCAGCAGCTCAAACACTCCCAGCACATTCTGCTCATTTATTTATTTATTTAAGACAGAGAGAGAGAGAGAGAGAGAGAGAGAGAGAGAGAGAGAGAGAGAGAGAGAGAGAGAGAGAGAGAGAGAGAGAGAGAGAGAGAGAGTTTTACCTATATGCTGTATGTCTATTTTCTTTCTTTTGTTATTCTATGTTATCTGTAACACTGGCTTTGGCAACACTGTATCCAAACAGTCATGCTAATAAAGCTCCTTTGAATTGAATTGAAAAATTGAGAGAGAGAGAGAGAGAGAGAGAGAGAGAGAGAGAAAGTAAGGGATAAAAACAGTGCTAGCACAAATCCTTTTTTTTTGCACATGCAGTCATCACATCAGGTTGTAGCGGCCATGTGACAAGCTTGGCACGCCGCCTAAGCTCTCTCCAGTCCCTTTTCTACGTGTCTCTGATAGACAGAGTGACAGCTCAAGCTCCCTGAGATTAACAATCGTCGGCAGGCTTTGATGTATTTCTCTCTCTCTCTCTCTCTCTCTCTCTATCTTCGTGTTGATTAATGATTCTTCACTTAAAGCGGATGATGGCAAACTCCTTCAGAGCCAACAGTCAACAGGGCTTGACGTGGCAGGATGATGGGGGGTATGTTGTTGAGTTCGGCATAAATCTCAGTGACCTGTTACATAATAGGCATAGTCCCCTGTGAAAGGGGCTTTATGTTTTTTTGCATGAACACTGGATTCATTACCATTGTGCATTAATTGGAGCAGTAACGAGGCCAACGATGCATTGGAACATGAGAGGCCTTTCATGAGAGGCTTGGTCACTCATGACCACACAGTGGTGGCTGAACAACATGCATATTTACAGTTATGTAGGCTTACACATGAGCTTTTGAGGCTTGTAGTAGCAGCACCTCTAAAGTTGTATTTACAGTGAAAAAATGTCCTATGTCACAGACACACCGAAAAGCTATTGTCGTAAATTAAGTCACAATGCAAAAACTATTCTCCTGGCTGTCACTGATAAGAATTTGTATTCTGTTGTTTATTCTGTCTTCATGTTCATTCTTCTTCAACTTTCCGTGTAAGCTATACTCTGCACTTGCGGAAGACTCTTTTCTGGTTACCATGGCTTCCTCAAGGTCAGCGGAGGGCAGGGTTCACACAAGTCCCCGTCACTCTCTCCTCTCCAGCACCCACCGCAGTCCAAAGTGCAATTTCCTTTTCCGCTCCTTTTGATGGCTAAAGTGAACTGTGGCGCTGCGTGTCTAATCTGCTGTTTCCGGCATCTTCACGCTCACAGATCTGATTGAGGCCATGGCACTCTGGACCTGCCTTCAGGGCCAGTGGTGGGAACTAGGATAGACCACAAACATGGCAACAGATGAATATTCATGTCTTCCAAGCCAACTGGAGAGTTGAACGTGTCTGTGGATGCATGTGTCTTTGTTTATAAATAGGGACAAAATGACACACACACCACACACACACACACACACACACACATTTTTGGGGAAATTTATTGGATGAGTGCTGGACACAGAGTATTTATTTTAGTCAAAAAATTAGTTTTCTGATATGACAAGTCTGTCCATACGTTACTGGATTTCATGTGAGTCTGGAATCAATCTAGCCCTGATACGACACACATCCAGCAGCACGTCTGGGCCAGATCAGATCCAAACCACTTATACAGTGAGCTGTTATGTGGATGGTGCAGGGATGGTTCTATCAAAAACCTGGTGCCAAAGAAAACCTCTTAATGACTCAGTGGAAGCATTTTAAACAGTGTTGATGTATTTGGAACTGACTTAGGGGTGAAATGCAATTCTCCTGGAGGAATCCCTTTCATTATGTGGCATAAGATCCAATAACCAAAAACGGATGGATTATATTTTAAAGTAATGTGTCATTTTCAAAACAGTACTGTGCAAAACTAAGCCTCCTATTAGGTCTGATCTAATGCAGTCTGAAGCCGTGTGAAATGATATCCAAACCCACATCCTAGCACCACAGCAATGTGCTGCATCTGTGACTAAGTCTGACCACGATGTGCTGAACTATCTGGCCCTGATGAGGATGGAGTAGCTCTGTGCATGTCCACATCCTGACTGTCCCCTGCTGACCTCTGCAGACTTGTCCTTGCCTGACTCCTCTCTTTCATTCTCTCTCTCTCTCTCTCTCTCTCTCTCTCTCTCTCTCTCTCCCTTTCTCCTTGTCTCTCTCTTCCCCCACCTCTCTCCCTCTTTCTCTTGTTCCTCTGCCTCTGTCTCTCTCTCTCACCCTCCATCTCTCTTTCTTTTTCAAGTGGCTAAAAGACATGGCTGGGTTGGAGCTGGAGTTTTGTGGTGCTGGGCATCCTGCCACAGTCGCTCAGTAGAGTATCTCCTATCTAAGCGTTATACTGTATGCTTCCTAGCTCCATTGCCTGGCAACCATAAAATATAATTTGCTGTAAAATATAATTTGTGATATGCTTCTTTAAGTATTTCAACTGCACTGCTCTTCACATGTTTATATTTATATTGAAATTCTAGTCTAATTGACATTAATGTCACTGTGAATACCTTCGCGGGAGACTGTTTGTTGTTCCTGTTCCAACTGGCCTGTCTGAATTAAGTTTATAAACAACCAAAGCAAATTTATGCAGCGGTCTCACATAGTATATTATTAATGTAAGCCAATAATGTCTTTCCAAGAGCACGTCCATACCAAATGCGTAAATGACACTGAACCCATGAGAGATGAAGTAAAAACTAAACAGAAATTAATTCATTGTAGATTCATGTTCCTCTTTGGCAAGTGCCCTAGAAAAACAAATTTGATGCTTTTCACCCCAAACAATGACAGCAATAGATTTTTAACAAAGCCTTTAGGAAATACCACTTTGAGTATATGGTGCGATGAAAAGACATAAGAAACTTTACAATATTTTATGAAATATTTTTTTTCTTTTATGAACTCAAGTCACACATTTACAGTCTTTGCACCAGTACTCATATGAACAGAATGGAGATTCCATGAGACCCTGCAAAACTAATCTTCCACCAAGCCTAACAACACCACTGACTCAGCCTTCAGAAACAAAAGAAGACACATCTAGAGGCTTACAAAGTATTAAAACATTCGAGCCATCCACCCTCTGAGCGTGTTTACTGACGCTGATGGAAATGTTACATATTAGTTGAGGTTGGTATGGGGAAAGAGGCACACCAGTTTTCAGTGTTGGTGAAGGCTACATTCATGAAGGTAAACAGTCCAGTGGATGCCAGGACATGTGTGACAGGGCAGTTTTTATGAGTAGAGAGGGACCACAATGTGACATAAGGAGTAGAATGACCCATATGCATTGCCTTTTTGGTAAAGTTTTTATTTTTCTGTCAGCAATATGGCACAAGGGGAATAATAAGACCTAATTCTGATTTCTTTCATGCTTTTTTCACTCAACATTTTTTGATATTGTGGGTAAAATTACAAAAGGAAACATTATACACACCACATAGGCGATAACTGAAATTTGGAAAACACATACAGGCGAAAACTATCTATGTTGTTTTTGTTTTGTTATTTAAGTGAGATTCGTATTAGCTGAAATGGGGAAAATTTAGAGTAAAGAGACAAAGTGAGTGAAAATATTTCTTATTCCTCAGTTCCATTCCTTGTACCTGTACTCTGTCTCCGCCCGTGTTGATGTTCATATGTGGACATGGCATCATTCTGGGCTGGATTGCATGTCTGCATTATGTATTACTAATTTATATAGGTTTCAAATAATATGTTTTATTTGATACAGGCAGTGGTAATAGCAAGTGTACAGTATACATTTAGTGGTGTTCATTATTACAATGGTCTTATGTTTGTAATAAACAACCACTAACATGCATTTCAGATGATAAATCCGATGAAAAACGGTATCAGCATAAGTACAATCTGTTCATTGATGAGGACTTGAGGCGGATTCCTGTGAAACATATCACTGGACAACATGGTTGTAGATAATATGCGAATCACAAAATAAGTCGTTAGCAGTTTCTTGGAGGGGCGTGACAGCCAACTCTGTATAGGATTTGGGAACATGTTCATAACCAATGTGTTAGAGTGTGTAATACATAAGCCCCAACTCTAATTGAGATGAAAAGCATGCTGTCGATGTCACAACAGCTAACATGCAAAATTATTCATTCTGCATCATTAGCATGCAGGATTCGTTGAAAAAGTCCAGGACCTGCAGAGGTGCAATTAATGAGCAGTTATGTAACATCTCATTTGGAAAACTGTACTTTTGGAGTTATCACGCTTTGCCTCAGGCCAGAGTCGTCTGTCAGGATCACAGGTCAGGATGCAAGAGAAACCAGGACGTCTACCTTCTCAATCCCACAAAGCCTCATTGTTCAGGAAGACATCCCTCTGCTTATTGCACATTTTTTCCCACATGCTTCTACAAGGGTGGCAATGGCTCTGTAAATCCAGTAATACTATAAAACCTTCAACTCTTTTTTGCACTGTGTGGAGTAAGCTACAGGGATGAAGGTAAGAATAGGTTTTGGAGAAAGTAAGATTGAGGTGGGTTGGGGTGGGGAGGGTAGAGCATTTCAGAATCTCAGCATGTTGAAAATCAGTCAGTCATTGGTTCCATTGCTGTAGGGGACTATGCTCAATCTCATGCTTACCCATTCCTTGCTCTGCCCCTGTCAGTTGTTGTTGGCAGCCACAAGACGAAATGAGAAGCTTTGCAAAGACAGAAGAAGAAAGAAAAGAAGAAAAAAAGAAACTCCACTCATCTAAATCCTGCTGCACGCAGAAAAAAATCTCTCTGTAGGAGAGCGAAGAGAACCCTCTCGGAGATGCGTTCATCGAGTTCAGGGAGATCAGAGGTCCTGGAGTAGACCATTGTTTGGGTTTCTCTCACCGCCATTCTACAGTTCCCTTCCCCTTTCACCCCATTCGGTACAAATCCCTGGAACTAATGGCTAGGCAGCAACCAATGTTCACGATCACACAGTACTTTGACTTCAGTGCAGGTAAATTCACTGGGGGGGAGATGAAAACATGACCACGTTGACCTGGAAGGAAAGTTATAGCTTTTGAAACCTACAGGATTCATTCACTGCTCTTCCAGTTCAGTGACAAACAATGCAAAACAAAAACACAAAGAGTGATAACAACAATGTCTCAGGATGAAAATATTGGTGATGCTTTACTTAGAATACAACGCAAACAAAAACATTTACAACTTCCTGTTCATTCACAACTTCCGGTCCTTTGATTTGATGTAGACTTTGAAGGGGGGGGGGGGCACTTCGAAGATTTTCTAAATTTACTTTTTATGTCGTGGTCTTTCATGTCCCTCCTCATATTCTTTTTTTGGTTCTTGTTGTCATTTCATTCAAATTTCAGTCCATCCTGCTTTCAACCTCTGGGGCCTCTTTTCCTCCTGGTGTCTGAACTCCAACAGCAACGCACCTGGTTATGTTTTGTTGTCTGTCTCTCTCTCTTTTTTTCCGGAATACCTCTCGCAGTGAAGGAACAATGCAGGGTTCTTTGTTCCCCCGTAAAGTGTTTGTGCACCACCGCGCTTCTCAGAACGTCTGCAAGCAGAAGTACATGAAGGCACTTGAGAGTGAGTTTAAGTGTGTGAGTACGGGGTGGACAGGGAAAGAGGCAGGGAGAGCAGGAGGCCCTCTGAACTTGTTCTGGGCAGAGAATTCCTGTGATGCTCACGGACTCTGGAGGAGAAAGTCAACAAACACACCATACTCCTAGTGACAGATGTCTAGTGTTGATAAACGGTTCAAAGGCCAATGTTGATTCTGTTGGAACACCACAGCCTTTTCCTCAGCTTTGCTGATTGCTAAAAATGGGTCACCGAACGACTTTTTTTGCTTGTGTGTTTGTTTGTTTGTTTTGATAGATTATTGATTATATTGGCAAACCATTCAATACAAGCAGATGCTGAATTGTAACAACGTCTACTGAAAATAGGAAGTTTTCTTTAACTCGGCCAATCAAAAACCATTCAGTGTCCAGTGAGCAGTTTGAAAGGCCGATTCTCTGGAGTATACTATTACTGCTATTGCTGTCAGCGGGACCTAAAGGTTTCACTTTTGCCCCAGTTCACCAGAATGCTGGCAGTAGGCCTGTCCCCAGTTTTTCTCCAGTCTGCTGGTGCTTCCCTTTAAATATCATATTCATTTACAAAAAAACACTGGTGGATCTCAACAAGAACACTCAACCCCATCATTTATTTACATGAGATAACACTACCTCTCCAAGCATGCTACTACGCACCATCGTTCCTTTTAAAAAGGGAACCAAAGGGGTTCTTCTGAGTCTTGCATTTTGACACCTGGCTGGATGGAATGTGTTCAAGCCGGGTAACTCAGAAGAGCAAGAGAGGGCGCCACCGGTAGGAGCCATCGTCTGTCCCTGAGGTGGCCGGTGGGCTCCTTTCCTCAGCTGTGGCTCCACTGCAGCTGTGTTGCGCTCCCTCCTTCTCTCCTTCTCCCCCTCCATCCCTCCTTCTTGCCCTCCATCCCTCCTTTCTTCCATCCCTCCCTCGCACGCACTTTTGTTCTCTGTGACTCAGAGGCGCTCTGTGGGTTGAAGCTGGAGAAACTATCACGCAACTTTGTAATTAAAGAATCTGCAACTGCAAGTTGCTTTTCCCAGGCACCCAGACGCTAAATAAAAGCATTGCTTATTGAGAATAATGACGTAGGTAAGCTACTCCGAGACTATTTACCCATCACTGCATTATCTGTGACAGGCCTCCACGGTTTTGTGATGAGATTTGGTGAACAAGAGAGCATAACACATCATGTTAGGATAGCATGCTGAGTGTCGACGCTGTTGGTTTACTTTTGTGATGTTTAATTGAGCTAATTCACCCCATAAAACGCTTACTGAGTTGTTCAACATGACGTAAACACTTACTGGAGAGAGGTTGTTAAATCTGGACCACCCTCAAGCACACGTAGCTGCGATGGCATCATCTCTTCCTTTTCAGAACACTGATATCCACAGGTAACAAACCTGTAGGCCTCGCCCATGTTCAACTGAACACACACATAGATATGACAAATACATTCTGACATCTCAGAATACACTGTCAAATAACTGAGGTTGCTCTGCTGTTCCTCTCAATTGCGATTGAAAAGCTGTGAAACTGTGATTAACATTGGTAGAACATTACTACATCACTAAACTTTAGTAAATGTGACATGTCCTACCACAGAATTGTGTGGTAGGAGCAGGCTTCACTCAGTTTCTTATTTATTTTTGAGAGTGCTTGGCCAAATGTATAAGTAATACCAAAGAAGAAAAGGCCGCACTTTTCATACAACGGCCTTTTCTTCTTTGGTATTACATGTTCTACCAAGCAACAGTGAATCACAGTGAATTGGTCTTATGACCAATAAGTGGCCAATTATGTAATTCTTCGTTGTTGTAAAAAGAAGATTAAATAGTTATCTCCTCACCCATTCAAAGTATTTAACTGGCCTGCAGTAGACCTTTGCACAAAAACACATTTTAAATGTGTATCTATTGTCACGTGCTGTTGCGCCTTATTTGCAACCGGTAATTTGCAGTGTTTTTTACAGTGTGGCCACTGTCCATTCTGCACAACATGTAGTTAGAAAGGAACTCAGGACTTTCCTGCTATTTTCAATGACAACACACTCAGAGCATAGCACAACAATAAACCAGTAAAATGAATGCTATGGTAAGAACGTAAGATGTGACGCACATCAAGATAAACATTTTGGCGACCCACCGTGGGACAACAATTCAGTGTCCACTATCACTTTGAACTATTTATGCCAAACTCACATTTAACGTACACGAGTACACAACACAATAATTACACAAAAATATTCCTGAACCCTAAATATACAGTATATATTTTTAACAATTTGTAAATGTCAACAAGCAAGTAGCAACTCCCATCCCCCACTTTGCAGTGCCTCAAGTCTGATTGAAATTGACTGTAATTCCGTTTGATAGGTCTTCCTCACAACAATTTGGCATAAAAAAATTGTTTTCAATGGACGCAATTATCTGTGAAATAATCTCCCCGCTCCATCCTCTCATTACGCTGACAGCCAGGGCTGAGATCTGGGCGATCCCTACTGAAGATGCAGCAG
This sequence comes from Alosa sapidissima, assembly GCF_018492685.1. Taxonomy (NCBI): domain Eukaryota; kingdom Metazoa; phylum Chordata; class Actinopteri; order Clupeiformes; family Clupeidae; genus Alosa; species Alosa sapidissima. Next base: position 24,967,930 of record NC_055960.1, on the reverse strand, counting down.
GTCCCACATGCACTCGTTGTCGTGCCCCTCAACTCTCTTAGGTGAGTGGAGAGAGAGAGAGAGAGAGAGAGAGAGAGTGCGTGTGGAGAGCCCTACTCTTTAGTGGTACATTGGCCCCCTTTGGAGAACCGGCCCATGCCAGTTCTGAGCAGGCCCGCATGAGTCGTGCAGTCTTCCCCTGAGCGTGAAGTATTCGACCCATTCATGTCACAAACAATTGCCACTTGTGTGCGAGCGCTCCTGATTGTGCTCACTAGTTTTTGATGACAAGCCTCTACGGATGCAAATCATCTGTGCAACCTTTAACCGTCCACTGTCTGTTATGATGGCCATTGGCCACGCACTGACATGGTGCACTTGAGAAAAGAAAACATGCTTGATTTAAAGCGATCGAAAGGATGCACACACACAGGGCTGGTTACGTCAGCAGCAGCACTCTGGCATTGTGGTTGACCACTGAGGCGTTCGCAGGGAATTTTCTATCATAAACAGGAGCTGATTAGTTGAGCCAATATGCAGCCTGCCTTCATTACTGCCTTGGTGGTCTCTAACAGTCCTGTGCTGTACATGATCATGACATTCTTGTTCTGTAGGAAATGTGTAGTTCATTTTTTGAATGTTGTATGTATGTCCTCTGGAGACCTGGAAAAGGCTTAGTGGCAATTGTGTCATTTATACTAAACATCACATTGCTCCTCGCTCTCTTATGTTCTAGTGCTTCAGAGTCATTCTGAGTTGATGCTGGAGAAACATTTACAGTATTGTACTGTACCTACTGCACCTCAGATTTTGTAGCCATCCCATTTCATTAATGTCAATATTGTCTCCAACATTTCTTTCTAAAGTTCTGTGCATGTAGAAATCATTATCAGAACAAAGTGATACTCCCTTTATCTGTCTTCCTAATATCTATAATATCCAAAGGTTCAAAGCAGGATGTCCCTAGTCAGATTTAATTCCAAGGAGGCTATTACCCACAAGTCAGTGCGCCACATGCCTTACTGGTGCCTACGCTGTGAGGACGCAGCTGTGAAGACACACTGGTGAACCTCAACAGCTGGAGACATTTGAAGGAGAAATGCCAGTGGCTTCAAACACCAGTCTCCCCCTGGGGAATAACATAACATGACCGCATCCACCTTCAACATGAGACTTTAGACTCCTCTGAAACTACTTCAGCTACATACCATAAATACTGTACTGTAAGGTAATCGGAGAAAGACAGCACTGATGAACACTGGTAAACCTTCAGGAAAAGCGAACAGACTTCAACTGGTTCTAAAGTGCATCCACATCCACCTTGTTGGTGCCCCCCCAATCCCATCCTCCCCAACCTTTCTTATGCAGCCCTTGCCACTTAATCTACTAAACCCCTCTTCTACTGCACTTCTACTATCCCCCCCCCCCCCCCCATAAATGCACTGGCTGCCACCAGACATAATTTCACTGCATTTCTTACATCCAGTAACTATATGCATGTGACAATAAACTTCCTTGTATCCTTGTATCCTATAGGTAAGAGCAGCGAGGATGTGAGAATTACTCTCATTAGAGGTGGATACACCACACTCTTAAGTGCCTATGATGACCTTTCAAGGCAAAGTCGTGCTGGTTCTCCCCCACATGCCTCTCTCCCTAGGCCTCTCATACCCTCTCGTACTCTTGCTTTCTCAAACCAGCTGCTGCCTGGCTTGGGGCTTGGGACAAAAGAAATGTCCATACACCCCCACCCCCTGCTTGGGCTGACCTTCATTCCCCAGGCTCCCGACTTGGCTGGTCCCCTCGCTCCCTACCTGCTTCAAAGGAAATTGTATGGCTTATATAAGGCAAATTACCGCCTCTGTGACTAAAGTGGGTTTTATTATCGCTGTTCATTGTTGAAATTTTTCTGGGAATAAGAAAGCCGGAGAGGAAAAACAAACAATGACCAACTTCATGAAGGGAGTGCAAAAGAGTGCAGAGGGGAGAGTGTGAGGAAACATGAAATTAGACTTTCAATATTTGGATTTTCAGTGAGGGGCCTTTAGTATAAGTATATATACTTTTTTGATCCTGTGAGGGAAATTTGGTCTCTGCATTTAACCCAATCAGTGAATTAGTGAAACACAAACAGCACACAGTGAACACACAGTGAGGTGAAGCACACACTAATCCCGGCGCAGTGAGCTGCCTGCTACAATGGCGGCGCTTGGGGAGCAGTGAGGGGTTAGGTGCCTTGCTCAAGGGCACTTCAGCCGCAGCCCACTGGTCGGGGCACGAACCGGCAACCCTCCGGTTACAAGTCCAGAGTGCTAACCAGTGGGCCACGGACTATATCAGTTAATAATCTTGAAGCTAGCGGACTATATCAGTTAATAATCTTGAAACTCTGCTTGAAAAGAAGAAAGAGCCCACAGGTTTATCTTCATAAACTGTGCAAACTTCTTAGACATAGTATACAAGTGCTTGAGTGTTGAGTGTGTTTCACTAATTCACAGATTGGGATAAATGCAGAGACCAAATTTCCCTCACGGGATCAAAAGAGTATATATACTATATACTTATATACTTATATACCTAGCAACTAGTGGCAATTATGAGCATTGCCTGCATTAGGCCTAATTAATGGGTAATGGTCTCCAGAAACTATAAGGGGCTGCATATGGATTTTTAATGTGTAACAGTAAGGAATCTAGTAGGCTAGGCTACAAACCATTTGCATTCATATGAACTCATTTGAAGACTCTTTAGCATATTTAAGAATGAAGTTTGGTTCCATCATCAACCAGCTCTGGCATAGGTCATCACAAGTGAAAGGCAGGGACAGCATGACATAGGCTATGCACCGCCATACTGTTTTACCACCCTGACATGATCTATATGTGACAAAATCAATTTGGGAACAGTTACTCACATAATGCATCAAATTCATCTTTTGTATAGTCTAGGTCTGGATATAGACTGCTGCATGTTCGAGTTCATTCAAGGGCATTATATAATTTCTGACCAGTCTGTAACTTGAATGAAATATATCATGGCATTAGTGTTGCCACTAGTTGCTAGGACTAGTAAGAGTGGGGTAGTGGAGTCAACAAATACAAGGAAGAGGAAGAGGAGACGCCGAAGAGGCGACATTACACCTCCAGTAGTGTGACACCACTATAGGGCTTTCTCATGAATACGGCTCTACATGACCCAGAAACGTTGACGCGCGCAAGCACTGACTGCACGAACTAAAACATGCCTTTGCTTGGCATCTTCGCGGCAGTTTCCCTCTAAGCGGGTCACTGCTTGTGGCAGCTGATTCCGCTCCAATCAGGAATGGTCAAGTCCCCCAATCTGTCCCCATAGCCAACAAAATGTGAATTAAACGGCAAGGATATACTGTTTTATTATTAAAAGCATTGGTGGATGGCAAAATAGGCACATAAAACAGATCGGCATATTTGTAGCCTACAGCATGTTATTTGAACTCAACTCATTTAGAATCCATGCTATCTATATGGCTTATAATAATTTGATTTCAAATCTGAATTAACCCTTGAGAAGTATAACATGACATGATAAGTAAACTGCTCGAGAGATGTGCGTGCATCAAGTCCTCTTGCGCCATAGCTCTGGATACACAATAGTATCCATGATTGGATGGAGGAGGTGCTCTGTAGGCGGATAACTCAGACACTTAAAGCAGCCCGCTTTAAACCGCGTCCAGTTCAATTGTGCTGTGCCATACGCAAAAATTAGCTGGGAAGACGCTACACCCGGATCGCATTGTTAATTCATTGGGTCTGTAGGAGAAGAGAGCACGAGACACCGTGAACGAGACAACGCAAGGACGCGACAGGACTGGTGGGGAGCTATTTAGGAACTCCTCTGGGACAGTATTTCGTATTGGTAAGTCTAAAAATCATTATTACACTGGTTTACATGAATAGGATGATGATTGTATGACGTTTTGACAAGATACCATGTTCAAAATGTCCGTTTGTTCAGTCCCCTGTTCTCGGAGTCATTGTCTTTTGACACACCACGCTTCAAGTTCTGTACAAATTAATATTACAATTTCTAGCCTATACTTTCCTATGTTCACTTCAAAGCTGAACATTTCTAAACGTTCCATCATAGTACATATAAGTGGTAAGTTATAATGGGCAACCGAAACATGTCAAAATTTATGAATGAGCTATTCATCACCCATCGTAGGTCTTCGTCTCTACGCCGGTGTCGCTCGCTACACAGACTCAAGCTTCAGTATCTGCCAAATATATTCAAGTTCTGGTTAGCTGCTCTTGAACAGTCGTGTCGCTTAGAAACCGCAGAAACTTTCGTTAGACACCTGCAGTTTGGAGACAGATATTGGTGTTGGGACAGATATTGACAAGCTATCCCTGTGTCGTCTCCTCATCAACGACTTAACGGCAGGAGGACCACCATCTGTTTCACAGTTTTACAATTCTGATACAGTGTAGGGTTTACACTTTGGTAGGCTACTTCAAAGATTATTTCACACTGAGTCATGTCCATTCACAAAACCACCCTATTGTTTGTTTTTTTTACAACGGTAATTGATGTTTATAAGAAATTATTAAATAATTAGGCTACAGCGAATTACAATTTAGGTGCTTCTCGTGATAGCTTACTATGAACTATGGTCATGCTCAGAATTCCCAAGTGGCGTACAGTTTATCTGAACAAAGTGGTTGAATATAATCGAATTTGTAGCCTGGGCTACCTCACACTTTCCCAAAACAGAGGACGTAATTCAAAGGTGTCATAACTGCTGACTTAAGGAAGGTCGACGCTGCCGTTCTTGGAAACAGTTCTGTCACAGACTGCGAAAAAACGACCCTAGCCCCCAAAATATCAAACGAACACCAAATTAAAATCCAGATGTCTGAGCTGCCCTTATTACCATGCGTGCATCACACTGCGTTGGTCAGAGGTGCGCCAGCCAGAGTGCCCTGGAAGAATATCTTGCGCGTTTCCAAGAACACCTGCGTTCCAGCCTCGTGAGGGACATTATGATATGGTCCGGTTAAATAGGCTACACCTGTGCATGGGGTGTTAATTCCTAATTGCTTTATATCTTTAAGACCTTAAATTCTATGTTGGTGTGAAGATGTGTTTGCTGGTTTGATATCCAAGGTGTTTCAACTTGATGTCTCTCTCTCGCTCATGTGTGTGTGTGTGTGTGTGTGTGTGTGTGTGTGTGTGTGTGTGTGTGTGTGTGTGTTACTTTGTGAGAGTGTGCAAGTGTTAAACAGTCGGTACTTGTCTTTCTACTTACCTCTGGGGAACTTAAGAGTGTCTGTGAGTGTCATTTTATTCCTTAAGGTAACACACACGCACACGCACGCACATACACACGCACACGTGCACACGTGCACACGCACACACACACACACACACACACACACACACACACACACACACACACACACACACATACACACACACACTGACAGAGAGAGAGAGAGAGAGAGAGCGAGAGAGCAGAAGACTGCCTTTGACCTAGTTTTACCAGAGAGGGTTCTAGGGTTTAAGTGTGTGGATTGATGACATAAACTGATCAGTGTGTAGAATACAGTGTCCCAGGTTGGAGTGTCAATTTCCTTATAATATTTGGCAGAAGATTTCATCATAGGTACTTCTACATTACATTAATTCATTCCAACTGCCAGAAAGTCTTGTTTTGAACGCCAGCATGAATCTCTCAGCCACCTGCATCAGCCTAGTGGCCTCTTTTCCTGCCAGTCTGACTGAAAAAGAGGGTACTTAGAAAAAAAGTAAATAAATTCCACTAGACAGACAAAACTTGAAACTTGAAACTTGATATATTTCTGTGTCAGTTCATCCATTGAAGGCTTAGTTTATTTTATGCATCAGGCTTACCTCAACCGAGGTTTCTATATATAGGATTTGATAAAAAAAATCCTGTGCAAATCTCTTCAGGAAGGGATATATAATATAATATAATGTAATGTAATGTAATAATATAATATAATATAATATAATATAATATAATATAATATAATATAATATAATATAATATAACATATAATATAATATAATATAATATAAATATAATATAATATAATATAATATAATATAATATAATATTTCTGTTCTCTATGTATTGCTTGGATTCTTTTGCAAGATGAATACCAGTTTCATGTAAAAAAAAAAAATACCACACAGCTTTATAAAGGATCTCCCAGAGTAAGTATTCCATTTATTGAGAGCACTCAGTGTGTTCTCATAGCTCAAAGAGCATTGTGCCACACCAAGGCCATGGCGCTTGTTCCCAGGAAGCCCATATACTCATAATATGTGTACATTACCTTCAGTGAAAGCTGCTTTGGATAAAAGGCGGCTTTCTGAACAGATACACATAAACACAGAGGAGGGAAAGACATAAGACAACGGGAGGCTGAGAGGAAAATTAGCCATAACAGGGAGAGTTTTATTTCTCCTTTTTTTATTTTTTTTTATTATTAATATTAATGCCTGAGACCTCTTAGGATGGATGCTGCTCATAATGTTCTCAAGGAATCCAATATTAGGCCCCCCCTCTCGCCAGTCCCATAGATTTTTATAGTTGAATGCGTCGCTGAGAGGAAAGAAGAATTCAATCTGTTCAGGCTCTATTGGATCAAAGAGAGTTAGCCATATTAGATCCTTGTTCTGTCTGTAGGTATTGTCTTACCTCTCAAGGAATGAAAGGTAAACATGGGGAGGGGGGCTTTTTGTGCCAGTTTCATATCTGACGAGGCAAGCCAGCTAGACAGAGACACACTTGGACGTTTTTTTTTTTGTTCTTTGTTTTCTGAAGTAGTTACTGCCCCCAAGAGAGCCAGGTGGACAAGGAGATGAAAGCTATTGTCTGGTGGGCTGTGGGGATGCTAGACTTTGTTCTTCTGAAGTAATGAAAGTTTGTTAGTTGTGAAATTTTTTTATTAGACGTGGTGCTACACCCTTTAATATAATATTTGCGGAGCAGACACCCAAGGTTATATTAAGCCATTGCGTTCATTGTAATATAAAAGTACTTAAAGGATAATGGACAATCCAGGAATGATCACATCAAAGTGCATGTTTACGTGGTAAGTTCAAAGGGAAATAGTTGTGAGAAGACATTATTTTCTCAAGGCCACAACAAGCTAAGAGTTAGCATGCTGAAGTATCTGCAGTTGCTCACAATTACACTGCTTTTACTGCCCATTAAAGGCTTCAAAGCCCATGAAATAATAAAAAAGGGGAAAAAAACCAGGAACTCATGACTTAACCATAATGCTCAGTATACTCAGACTTGCAGTCACTAAGAATGAAGACAGCAAGCTCCCACGTCCCCCTCAGTTCAAACTGTAGGTTAGATCCCAGCTGAGGGTGACATTTTTTGACAAACAAACAAACAAAACAAAGAATTCCCCATGCAAGCCACTATAGTCTTACAGAATCTGCAAGAAAAGTAAGAATGAGCGCATTCCAGCCCAGCCCACATTCTTCAAAGCCAAGCTTCGTTCTGTGGAGATGAGTGTCTCAAGGAACGTGCCAGTCTCCATACTAATGAGGAAGCACAGTATTTTACAATTACGCGTGGGGTCAGGCAGGGCGGTCAGTGCAGTCCAGTGCCAGAGACAAGTGGGAAGTGATTTATGGCTATTCTCGCTCTGACAGGCTTCTAAATCCCACAGTCCTAACAAATGGAGAGTGTCTGCCATTCACTTGCAGAATTGCTTCCCACCTCAGATTTTTGTTTTAAAAAAGAATACAGCATAGGTTTGCCAGACTTGCTCAAGGCTGCCGGATCATCACTCTCCTCTGAGATGAAAGGGGAAAGAGAGAGACAGAGAGAAAGAGAAAAAGAGAGAGAGAGAGATGGGGTATTTTTAGCTCTTTTGGCATGCCTTGAATTGGCAATGGTTATAGGAGGCATGCTGTAGAGATGGAGGTCTTCAACCATGTGAACCTTATTGATAATAGCTGTGTAACAGCTCAGTTACTAGCTTGGCTTTCTGTTCTGGATGCGCGTTGCTAAATCTGGTTTGGAGAAATGAGGCCAAAGCATTGTTGAACAGCACTCATGTGTCTGTCACAAGTAAAGTCATCCGCTCCTTGACTTACATACACGGGATTGCGTGAAGTCACGACTGCTACGTTTACCACTAATCAGCACGGCCTTAAGTCAGGAGGATGCTCTGGAAGTGGGCCAATAGTGACTGTTCTGTGTGGAATGAACTTTGAATCTGGATGTGGCCCAGATCAAGACCAGATCAGCCCCAGATCTCAGCCTCTGTCTGGGACTTGCAGCTGAATGACAACCAAAAAAAAAGCTGATAAAATATTCCAAAATATATAAGACCATGAAAGAATCGCAAAAGCATGTGAATCTGCTCCGACCCCAGATGTTGAAACAGCAGGGATGTGATGGAAGTTTGTAAAGGAATGGGAGGAATCCATGAAGGGCACTTTAGGAATGGCATCATCCTTCTGCCTACTTTCACTTTAAAGGTGTAGGTTTTTGAACATTCGAACAATTTGAACAAGTTCCGCAACAATTGAAGGTTCTAAAATTCTATGTTGAACGTTCAGAACGTTAATTTCCCAACATTCCCGTCACACCGGTGTGACGGTACTCCTTTAAGGATTAAGTGGCACCAGCACTAGGAAGATATTACTACATCTGTCTGAAATGTGTGACACTAGCGGAAATTTTTTCTGTGTATTTTGGGTTCCTGCTTAACTCTCTTAGAGCAACAGTGTCAGATTTATAGTGATATGGGTAGCGCAATGTGAGTTTAGATACCCATGCAGCAGTTCACTCCCTTCTCTCTGGGGCATGAAAGAGCGCATTATCTGTCTAGTCCTGTGACTTTGATATCTGACCCGGCCATCTCCCACCGCAGTGCCGAACTCTGTGGAGTGGCGTGGTGTGAGTGCGTGGTGGTGAGGATAGGAGCGAGGCAGGACCGGCGAGGTGTCCGATCGGCACGGCTCATGCCAGCTGGAACACCAAGTGTTGACCTTGTGATGCTTGACCCCCCCACCCACCCCACAGCCAACCCTCTCAACCCCTCGAACAAACCAATCTCCCCCTATGTACTGGAGAGAGAGAGAGAGAGAGAGAGAGGGAAAGAGAGGGAAAGAAAGAGAGAGGGAGATATGGGAAAAGGGGAGTTAGGAGAGGAAACCCCTTTGTTCCGGAGGCACATGATGAGCCTCGCGCGGAGCTGGGACTGGGTGGCTTTAAAGTGGGGGCTGGGTGATGTAGCTGGATGGGGGGAGGTGGAGGTGGTGGTGGTGTTGCTGTAGATCCTATTAGACAGCTCCCTCTGTATCCATTGTTACAGCTGACATGCCAACACGTGGAGGCTTCCTTTTCTCCATATTCCCTCCCGTCCACGACACATCGTTGGATCAATGTTGCCCTTTATGCCGGACACCCTCAGCCCAGAGTGGGCCTCTCACTGCGAGAAAACCTCAGAGAAATGATGGATGATGAAGGCGCACAGATGGACAGTAAAATGCTGCCCGCTAGCGAAATGTTTTTTTCCTTCTATTTTTAAGAATGACAGTAAAAAATGTACTTGGAAGGCAAGATGTTTGCTGAAGGCTGGACTGGTAGGTAGACGCATGAGTCAGTGTGGCTGTGCATGGAAACAGAAATATTTACTCACAAGCTGCTTTGAGTTCCTTTTATTCTAAATCGAGTAGTTTAGTCGAGAGTGAAAAATTCAGAGAACCGCTCCCTCTCGTCCCGCAACCTCTGCTATTCGCCTCACTGCAAACTGTTCTCATCTCTTTTTCCTCTTTTCTGGCTGACGCGGCCAAACATCACAGAACAAAGAAAGATTGAGATGAGGTTTAATTAGTGGAATCGTAACAATCTTACACTAGTCATTCCCAGAGGCCTCAGCAGCTCGGCAAGCAACAGTAGCCCAGGGACCAGCGCATCAATCTGTGCGCTAAGCTCCAACGGCTCCAATAACCTCTTCCTCCTCTTCTTCATCATGTCCAAGCCTCCAGCCACAACCATTCTGTGCTGGGATTAGAGTGACAGCTTGCCCCGGCATCAGTCTCTCACTCTTTTTCCATTTCTTCCCATGTTTCTGTAGTTCTGTATTTCTCACTCTCTCTCAATCTCCCTTCTCGCTCTCCGTGTGTGTGTGTTTGTGTGTGTGTGTGTGTGTGTGTGTGTGTGTATGTGTGTGTGTGTGTGTGTGTGTGTGTGTGTGGAGCTAACAGATTTCTTATACTACAATATCCCACATCCCTAATGTCAATCTGTGCCTTTGTATTTAATCCTCCACGTGTGTCTGTCTGTGCGTGTGTGTGTGTGTGTACTCTGTGTACTCGGGTGGATGTTTATCCTCTGGTGTATTGGCCGACTGTGTGTGTGCACGGAGTTAGTGTTTGTTTTAACTGACAGAGATTCCGACTGCCTCTGACTTGGTCATGACTCTGGCTCTGCTTAGGTGCAGCTCCGTTCCCCCTGAATACTAGTCACAATCACAACTCTAATATACTTCCCATCTGAATACTAGTCACAATCACAACTCTAATATACTTCCCATCTGAATACTAGTCACAATCACAACTCTAATATACTTCCCATCTGAATACTAGTCACTATCACAACTCTAATATACTTCCCATCTGAATACTAGTCACTATCACAACTAATATACTTCCCATCTGAATACTAGTCACAATCACAACTCTAATATACTTCCCATCTGCATACTAGTCACTATCACAACTCTAATATACTTCCCATCTGCATACTAGTCACTATCACAACTCTAACATACTTCCCATCTGAATACTAGTCACTATCACAACTCTAATATACTTCCCATCTGAATACTAGTCACTATCACAACTCTAATATACTTCTCATCTGAATACTAGTCACTATCACGACTCTAATATACTTCCCATTTGCATACTAGTCACTATCACGACTCTACTATACTTCCCATTTGCATACTAGTCACTATCACGACTCTACTATACTTCCCATTTGCATACTAGTCACTATCACGACTCTACTATACTTCCCATTTGCATACTAGTCACTATCACGACTCTACTATACTTTCAATCTCCATTTTACTATCATCACTTTCCTTTCCTTTCCTTTGTAGTGTTTCCTATGAGACCATGGCTGGCATTGGTCTGGCTAATGACAGATGCTGGGGAGAACATATGATTAAAAGAGTGACACAGGTCAATTTAATCTTCTCTGCTGTTGGAATACTTTAATGTACCTATTAATACAACTCACATAATCACATATTCTAATTGAATTTGTCTTACCCATTTCTTTATGAGGAAGTTTTTCTACTTTGAATAAATTTGCTTCCCTCTTCAAGGTGGCATTTTCCCTTCTTTTTTCCATTGTGAAACTAAGATAATATGCCTCTTTTTACTAATCTTCTTACATGTGTGCATGCATAGGTCTTTGCTTGTTAATAATGCAGGATACTCTTCATACTCTTCAACCTTTGCTCTACTTGTGCAATCAATCCAAATCAACAAAAAAAATCAATGGTGTTAAAGGTTGTATCAGCGATGGCGGGGATACGTCACTTATGTTGATGTTCAAACAAAACAGAGAGCTAGCTCGCTACTCCCTCCCTCTCCCTCTTTCATGCAATTAAAACTCTCCTAAGCACGCATCTCGTCAGTTATTGGTTGAAACACTTTATTTTGCCTTTCAGTGGGTTGCCAACCCTTGTTGGTAGCAATTGTTTTTTGTGTACAGATCTCGGAGCCTAGGCTGCCTACAGCCTGCTTATGGGGCAGACAACTAGCGGATTGTTAGGAAAGATTAGATGAATGTGTTATTTATGTTTGGGCCTTTTTTGGGAATGAAATCGCTGATACAACCTTTAACTCAAAATCAATTTTAATTGTGCAGCTTTGGTTGTTTACAGAAGGGCACCTGTGCATCCTTGCTGTGCTCTGTCTTTCTCTCTCTCTTTCTCTCTCTATCACTCTCTTTCTCTCTCTGATGAGGTAGGTCAGTTCACCTTGCTACTGTACCTGTGCTGAATGAGAATGGCACCCACTGTGGTGGGGTGGGTGGAGGAGCAGAATTGGCGCTAAAAATAGCTCGCTCCTCCTGCGTGAGTCACGCTCCGCCTCGGGACCCACCAAGCAGCAGCGCCTGCTCACGTGCTCTGACGCCGCTCCACCGATGCGCCCCGGATGCGCATATGACATACGTGCCAGCCCACCAACCAGACCAAACAGCAGTGCCAGCCACCGGCAGGGGTGTGTGTGTGTGTGTGTGTGTGTGTGTATGTGTGTGCCTGTGTGTTTGTATGGTCATAACTGAGTATGTTTGTGGTTTGTGGGGTTCTGTGGGGTTGCAATGATAGGCAGGTGTGTGTGTGTGGGGGGGGGGGTGTCTGTGTGTCTGTGTGCAAGTGTGTGTATAACTGAGTGTGTTTTGGGTTTGTGTGTATTCTGCCATTTCAGGTAAATTGACAGGCAGGTGTGTGTGTGTGTGTGTGCGTGTGCGTGTGCGTGTGCGTGTGTGTGTGTGTGTGTGTTGTGTATGTGTTTGTGTGTGTGTTGGAGTTTTGTACACTTTACCAATGCAGTGACAATGACAACACAAGGGGATAATGTGAGTCTCTTTAAAGATGCCCTTGCATGCCACACTGTTTCCTAACCCAGCGCCCTCCTGTCTGTCCTTGAGGAAACGTGCCTCTCTGTCAGGTGAGCGTACAGTGTGGAGAGTAGCTGCAGGGAAGTGTTGGCCTCTGTCAGCAGGAAAGAAATATACATGTTTACACATCTTCAGCGTTAGTCTCACCTGGAAGCTCAAGGCCATCACTGGGGAGAGCGGCCGCATACATACAATTTTATGCATTTTCCCATAATGCAACAGCACATCTGAGCTGCCGGATAGATTTTCATTTTGAGGCTGTTTTTTCTTTATCTGTTGTCAGTATAATATATTGAGTTGTATGTCTGTTGCCTGTTCTTTATTTCAGGCAGTTATAGGATTTCTCACAATGCACTTCAATTTATTGGTATTTTTTTCTAACATTTCAAATATGGTTAAATTCAAATATGTTTATTGAATCTATTTGTCAAGGAGATGAAGTTGTTCATTTCCATGTCTGCCGGTCTGTCTTAAGGAACGTAGCTGAGTGAAAATTTCCAGAGAAGATGATTGGTGTGTCTGGCACAAATACACACAGGGAGGGATAAGGAGCATCTCATCTCTGACTCACAGAAACAGATTAGGAGTTTGTGAGAGTCGTACTCACGCTGACACCAGAGATGGAGAGCATTTCTGAGTCAGACTTCAGCAGTGGTGTCAGTCTGATTCAGAGATGAGAATCTCAGTGTGACTTTGCGGTGTTGCAAATCTCTGTGTGGCATGTGTTTTGACAGAGAGAGAGAGAGAGAGAGAGAGAATTAATCTGTTATTCACATAGTCAGCTAATAATTCAACAGCTGTGGTGATCAAATCCTCTCTGCGATCCAGAGAGGAGGAAGAGAGGAAACAAGATGAAAATAGAGGGATTCAGAGAAAGGGAGCGAGAGGGAGAGAGGGAAAGGAAATGATTCAGAGAGAGAGAGAGAGAGAGAGAGAGAGAGAAAGAGAAATAAACAGAGAGAGGGTTCTGAGAAAGAGGTTATGGAGTATGGAGGTATTAAAAGGTAGCGATGGCAAGCCATCCAAGAGAATATCAGGTGCCTGTGACAAATGAAGACCTCTTTGCAGGAAAAAAATATTAAAATGGAGAAAACGGAATTGAATTGAACTGAACTGAACTGAACTCCTGACTGTGGGGTGTGTTGTGGGGTGATGTCATTTTAAATAGTACCTCCCACTAAAAGAGGTGCTGAAAAAAAAAACACATGTGAATCTCAGCACATCTAATGTTCATCCTCTCTGCTGACAGAGCACACTTAATTGGCGGCCTCCGGTCTCGACTGACAGGATAATCTAGTCACACACCATGTTTAGGATGAGTACAGTTAATCACTTTGTTTACACACACACACACACACACACACACACACACACACACACACACACACACACACACACACACATACATATGAAGAGGAAAAGAAGACTTATTTCTCTCAGTTTTACAATAAAATCTAGAACCCCCTCTCAGCATTGAAAATATGACCATGTTATTTGACAGTTTTCCAGGCAACGCACCAATTTCCCCAAGGTGACCTGTGTAATAGGTATAGTACTCATAATTCCAAGGCTGTGGGTGGAGCCGTTGATGACCTTATTTTTTTTATTTCAATGCCAAGTAGAGCCTCAAGCACCATTGGTGCCATAAGGAGCTCAATGTTGAATCAATGTCATTGGTGTGGGTGAACTGACTGTACTGTATCTGTACGAAGGAATATGTTGCTGTGGATCTGCATGTATATGTCATGGCAGTTGTGTATGCGCTGAACATGAGAAAACAGCTTCATCAATCAAAATGTTTCCATTTAGGACACATGGTACTCAGAGACAGGGAGGGAAAGAAAAAAGATACTGAGAGAGATGGGGTGGGCTATGTCGATGAGGCTCTATTTGCAGAACCTCGGAGTTCCTGGTATATGCAGCCTCTGGAATAGCTAAACGCAGTTCTGCCACGTTTACATTCATATTTTCAGTCAGGATATGTGCTTTAGATGGAAACAAATTATTTTACTTCAAGCTAGATTGATGTAACATTCTAGAATTGCATAGTAATTTGAATAAAAAACATTTATAAATGTGAATTTAAAACAGAGATACTGCTAAATTGTCCATATTGGCTCAAAATGGGTTGTAATGAGAGCAACCAGTGTCTAGCATCAAATGAAAGCTTTGCATGAGGTTAAGAAGATCAAAAGCTTCATTTTGACAGGAGTGCACCTTTAATCCACTAATGCTGGTGAAATGACCGTGAAAAGCGTGCAGATTTACTCACTGTAATAACAAATATTACCAGACAGAGCGAGATTAATAGTAGTAGTAGTTGTAGTAGTAGTAGTAGTAGTAGTAGTAGTAGTAGTAGTTGTAGTTGTAGTAGCAGTAGTAGTAGTAGTGGTAGTAGTAGTAGTAGTAATAGTAATAGTTGATTGGTGGTAGTGGTAGTAGTAGTATTAGTATTGGTAGTAGTGGTGGTGGGGGTTGGTGGTGGTGGTTGTGGTGGTAGTCTTTTATGTAACAGATTTCATTGATAGTAGATATAGAAACTGTTGGGAAACTGACCATAGTGGCAGGATTAGAGTTGTCACTGTCTGTGCGTGTTAACAATCCTTTTGATTAGTCACAGAGGGGTGTCATTTCCTCTCCCACGCCTGTTTTTACCATAATATTGATCACTCCCGTAGAGGGGTCATTTATGGATGGTGGTAGATGTTGATACTGACCATGACATGGTTTTCTTGCATCACTAGAGCTGTATAAACATCCTGACTGAAAACAAAACCTTGACTTGAGGTTGTGATGTCGGGAGACTGGGTGAGCTCCCATAAATCATTAAAAAACAGACTGCTCAACACCATGCTCAGTTATCAGCCCAGCAGACCATAGTTTAGACCAGTGTTTTTCAACTTTTTTTGTGCCACGGCACACTTTTGACACTTAAAATGTCCCACGGCACACTAACATCCTGTGTGAAGAAAAAATAAACATACCATAGCCTAAAATTTCAAATAATACACAGATATGGCCTTATTATGACTTCTATGCAAGACCTGCTCAATAAAACAAGCGCCCTCTGTTTCATTTGTAGGTGACTATATCTAATTTAATTGTTGTTATGAACTGGATATGTGATGATTCTGTGAATACTGGATATGGGGCCCCCGTTGTACAATGCCTGCATACCACAAATAGTGCAATCATATAATCAATGAGAGCATGTGGTTATAAATTCTTTGATGCAACAGTTGCTTTTCTGGACCAGTGAGTGACATTTGGGTAATTTTCTGCGGCACACCTGATGATCTCTCACGGCACACTAGTGTGCACCCGGCACAGTGGTTGAAAAACACTGGTTTAGGCAGTGTGTTGACATAGAATATGATCTTGACTGTCAGATGTATTGTAGGTGTGTGTGTAGTCACTGTGTGTAGAGACTTTGATATAAGTAAGACACTGACTGAAAGGTAAGGTTAGGCATAGCTGCCACTCTCACACATTCGATTGGTGTGAGAGTGCGTGGAGCCAATCAAGTGAATGAATCTCATGGTCAATGCATGAGAGTTGGCAGCTACTTACCTGGCAGGGGTGATACAATGATCAAGAAGCTACTTACCTGGCAGGGGTGATACAATGATCAAGAAGGTTGTATTGGATCAATTCCTCAAATGTGGGAATCTTGACTGCACCATTTCTGGTAGTGGGGGACTGCGTTCGTGCTCTCCGCTGATTTTGGGGGCAGCCGTGGCCTACTGGTTAGCACTTCGGACCTGTAACCGGAGGGTTGCCGGTTCGAACCCTGACCAGTAGGCACGGCTGAAGTGCCCTTGAGCAAGGCACCTAACCCCTCACTGCTCCCTGAGCGCCACTGTTGATGCAGGCAGCTCACTGCGCTGGGATTAGTGTGTGCTTCACCTCACTGTGTGTACACTGTGTGCTGTGTGTGTTTCACTAATTCACGGATTGGGATAAAAGCAGAGACCAAATTTCCCTCACGGGAACAAAAGAGTATATACTTATACTTATACTTATACTATGGGTAAGGTAAGGCACATTTATTTATATAGAGCATATTCCACATAGACCACACACACACACACACACACACTTATAAAAGTGTCTTTACACATACAGACATGAATAGACTTAGGTAGGGTAGGGATCTTCTCCATGTGGCCATTTTAAGTATAATTAGTGGTGATGTGGGTGTGATTTACTTTGTTATTATACAGCTCTTCAGAATTCAACAATTAATATGAACGGGCGGGCCTACCCAACATTCGGAGGTCAGATATTTTCATGTATTGCAAAATGATAATGACCGCTGTCAATGGTAATGGGCTGACAATATATTTTCCCTTACTTGGCCCATATGATTTCATTGTATAGCTGTTTTGCCCTTGCTGGTTTTAGTGTTCTAACTCAATACAGGACAAATGTTCATTTTTACTTTTGCCCTTAGTTGGACTTAACTACATTTAACACTAGGAATAAAAAAAATCCCCTTTAAAATGTGGGAAAGACCATTATGCAGGAACTAAAAGTGTTAATAGTTTTGGGGTCATACTGATGAGATGCCACTGTGAATGTGTGTGTGTGTGTGTGTGTGTGTGTGTGTGTGTGTGTGTGTGTGTGTGTGTGTGTGTGTTTCCTCACTTGAAAGCCAATCCCTCATCAGTTAATGATAGTCCAGATTGCCCTTCTGATCAAGGGTCCCGGATATAACCGTGGTGAATTAGTGAAGCTTAAAGCTGCAAACTTCTGAGAGTGTGTGTATGTTGTGTGTGTGTGTGTGTGTGTGTGTGTGTGTGTGTGTGTGTGTGTGTGTGTGTGTGTGTGTGTGTGTGTGTGTGTGTGCAGGGTTGGGTAGTAACTGATTACATGTAATCTGGATTACGTAATCAGATTACAAAAATCAAGTAACTATAATCAGCCCAGATTACAATAAAAAAAATGTGTAATCAGATTACAGTTACATTGTTGGGGATTACCTGATTACATTTTATCATGCAAACAATGCAACTTTTTTATGATAGCCTAGCTATCTTTTAATTTGACAAGCTTGCCGGTTTGATCCCGAGCAGTAGAAAAAATGTGGGCGGGGGAAGTGGTTGAGCACTGCTCTCCCATGCCCACATCCACGGCTGAAAGTGCCCTTGAGTAAGGCACCTAACCCCTCACTGATCCCCGAGCACCGCTGTAGCAGACAGCTCACTGCTCTGGGTTGGTGTGGGCTTCACCTCACTGTGTGCTTCTTCTCACTGTGTGTTCACTGTGTGCTCTGTGTGCTTCACTAATTCACAGATTGGGAGACCAAATTTCCCTCACGGGATCAAAAGAGTATCTATACTTACTAAGTTATTTACTATTGGGGCAGGTCTCTCGGCACACTGCCTGATCTTTTCCTCCTAATCTCAATGTAGCCTCTTGTTTTAGTGTTACCCGTTTACTTTGAGAAAGTCACCAGGTCCCCTGGTTGAAAAACATCCCAAAGGAATAATTTTCTCACCCCCACAATTGAAATGGACATGGTGTCATTTGGGTTAATGCTTCCTTTTTTATTCCGATCTCAGGCCATGTCCCTGGGTCAAAACAAATCCAGCGAAAGCTAAATTCATTGTTAAATTCATGTTTGGAGAATAGTGATCCATGATCACATCCATGATGACTAAGTGATCAATTTTTGGATGGGGTGAAAATTTCAACCACCAAAACACCACCCCCAAAGTGGAGAATAGCTATAGAAATGTATTAGTTTTGGGTGTTTTTTTCAGACAATGGGACCAGGTGACCTCAAAGGAAATGGTAATACTTTTGGAGGAAAAGATCAGTTCATTCACACAGGAATGCTTTACTCAGAGCAAAGAGATTTCTTAGATGCAATAAAATAATAAAGAGAAAAATAGAATGAGAATTCTTTCATCAATTCAGTAGTGGTGTCTTTTACTTAAGGGACATATTTATTGAAGTAATTCTAAAAGTAATCCTAAAGTAATCAGATTACGTTACATATTTTTGGTAATCCAACTGATTACGTTACTGATTACAAAAATTGCCATGTAATTTGTAGTTAGTAATGGATTACATTTCAAAGTAATCTGACCCAACCCTGTGTGTGTGTGTGTGTGTGTGTGTGTGTGTGTGTGTGTGTGTGTGTGTGTGTGTGTGTGTATCTGTGCGTGTTAGAGAGAGAGAGAGAGAGAGAGGCTTTGTGGGTGCATTGTGTGTCTCTGGTGTAAATGTAAGCATGTATGTATAGATATGGGATTGTGATGTGTGGGTAGATTTGTGTATCTTTATTTGTGTGAGTACGTGTTAGAAACAAGAGAGCAGAGTGTATTAGAAAGTGATTATTTCAGCGACAGCTGCAGTATTGGCGACAGCAGAAGTTCCTCTCTTTCTTTTCTCTCTCTCTCTCTTTCTCTCTCTCTGCCTGTCTCTCTGTTTGTCTTTATATCAGAGGGAGTGAGACAGAGGCAGGCTCAGAGAGTTGGCAGTCTGTGGGAATTGCGCGAGAGGGACCTGTCGGTGCGCCGGGGGGCGGTGGTGGTGGTGGTGGTGGTGGGGGGGGGGGGGGGCGTGAGGACGTTTGGGCTCCGGTGGTAAAGCAGCAGCTTGTTTGGTATGCACCTCGTCCTCGCTCTCGATGACGTGCAAACATTCGCACTGCTGACGTCAGGGACACAGGACAGGACAGGAAAAAAACACGTGTCAGCATTGCAACCATCTCACCAGGGTCTACATCACTTGTTCTCTTTATCTTAATCTATCTCTCTCTCTCTCTCTTTCTCACTATCCCTCTCTTTCTCTCCTCTTTTGAATTCTATCCTTCAGTTCTGTTTTTTGACTCCTTTTGACTCCACATCGAATCTGTGAGTGTGACCGCTCTGAGGACACAGCAAGCAGACAGTTGTGACAGCTGTGGATGATCATTGATTTATGCCCGCACACACACACACACACGCACGCACACACACACACACACACACACACACACACACACACACACACACACACACACACACACAGACACACACTGCCAATGTGACATTTCCCTGTTGCATAAGCGTGTCTAGGGCCCCTTGCACAGCGCCCTAATCTCATGCCCATGGGGCCCACCCTTCTGTTCCGATAAAGACAAGTCCCCAAAGCCCCACCACAACAGCAGCTCTTCAAGGTGCTCCAGCTTACATGGGGGACTAAAGAATCTCTCTCACTCGTCTTTCTCACTTGCTTGTCCTTGCTCTCATTCTCCCTCTTTCTCTCTCTCTCTCTCTCTCTCTCTCTCTCTCTCTCTCCCTCTCTCTCTCACACACACACACAAACACACACACACACACACACACACACACACACACACACACACACACACACACACACACCGATCTATCTTAATGTATCTTCTTCTATGTCTCTCTCTCTGTCACACGTACGCAGTTCTCTTTCATGTCTTCCTCTCTTTTGCTCTCTTTCCCCCTCCTTCCCCCTCCTCTCCCTCTCTCTCCATGTGTATAGCTGTGTGGTGTGCAATGCCAGTGAAAAGAAATGGCTCGCTATAAATAGCCATTTAGAAGGAGCCCAAATTACGGGATCTTTAATGAAACCCTTTGAACTCTGCAAACCCAAGAAAATGTCTCGGCTAACCCAAGAAATGTGCATGCAAAGGCACTGAAATAGCCTCTCGCAGTTGTAACAGATTAATGTTTGAATCGTATCTGATGATTAAAATCTCAACTGACCCTGTGTTATCTGAAATTATGAACATGAGATATTGTGTTCCTCTGTTAGTTTCACAGCACTTCACACAATCAGATTCTTACAGTTGAATTAGACAACAGATGCCTTCATTTAGATGTCCTTCAGGCATGCATGTAAAATATAGCACAAAATCCCACTTGTGTTTTCACACCCAAACGGGGGTGAGGCATGTCACATTCTCTGGGCGGTTAACACAATTGTTATGTGTGCCGTGATTACACACCAATCAGACATGCCAAGTGCTCTGATCGGAAGGAGCCGTGCCAAGGGATTCTCCTGGAGCCCAGCCAGCCAATCACATTCCTCCGCTCTGCTCTAATGTCCTGGTGTGCTCGCCCACCCTCAAATCACTCACATGAGTTGACCCAGAGGACAGTCCATACACACACACACACACACATGCACACACATGCTCAGACCGTCTCTCCAAACACACACACACACACCATCATTCCTCCAAAGCTCCACATTGCCTCTAGTGGCCTGGGTGCCCATACTTAAACTGTGTGTGTGTGTGTGTGTGTGTGTATGATTAGTGGGCTCCGTTCTGACAGTCGCCAGATTTAAGGTTAGCATTTTTCCCCCGAAAAAGATGGGGGGGGGGGGGGGGGGCAATGAATTACCTTTTCAGGCCCTCGAGTGTCCCAGCAAGCAACAGCCAAAGGGGGGACCCTGGCCGTATAATGATGCCCTGGCACAATAGCGCCACTGTTCCAGCAGCCCGTTCCCAGGAAACTGCACAACATGTGGCATTGTGTGCCATGTTTTGCTGCCCGGCCACGTTGCCCGGCTTTCGCCAGCCCCAGCCGAGAGCCCTGGCCCTGGACACTGAGGCACGGCATCGTGGGCCGGAGGAAACGTTGGTGTGAGGCTGCCCAGTCAAAGCCAGAGGGGCTGGGCCGCTGCGCAGCTTACTCTAAATTAATTTACTTGTTCATTCACTCTTGCTACGCTCTTTAATGAATGTGGTTTATGGTATTTGTAGCAAAAAGAAATGTGTGTTAAATGTGTGTAGTTGTGGAAGAGGAGGAGGAAGGGAGGCGTTTTAGAGGAAGGACGGTGTGCGATTTGGGCCAAAAAGCTCGAGGTCTGGAGTGTTTGTGAGGAGGTTACGGGAGTTATGCTAAGCCTCTCCTAATTGAAGAAAAGGAAAGTGGAAAAGGAACTCGAAGGGGAAAAAACGCAGGCAACAAAGGGAGGCAGAACTGGTTCTAGGCTGGTCATAGCTGGTTCTGCAGCATGCTTTCATCTTGCTGAATGGGGCTTCGTTGGTGTGTTGTGTAGATGAAGCCCCCCTCTCTTCCTTCTCTCTCTCTCTCTCTCTCTCTCTGCCTCTCTCTCTCTCTCTCTCTCTCACTTTCCCTGTTTAGTCTGAATAGTTGATGAGAAATTTGCGCTGGGGCTCTTTTCAGAGTGGAGGACCGTGCAGGGCGATGGGGGGGACCCCCTGTCAGACGGAAACCTGGAAACGTATATGGCAGCAGGGCCTTTCAGAGCCTCAGCTTAAAACCCCTCAGTCATCTGTGAAGGGAAACTACAGGGAGCCTGCCACCGAGGGGCCCAAGAGGCCCCCACAAAAGGCACCCCTACCCTCATGTGTCATCATGAATACACACACACACACACACACACACATATGCAAACAGACGTATACACAAACACACACAAGCACATGCATGCATACACACACACACACACACAAACACACTCACTTTCTCTCTCTCTCTTTTTCTCTCTCTCTCACACACACACACACACAAACATACACACGACACGTTATTTCTCTCTCTCAATCTCTATCTATCTATCTCTCTTTCACACACACACACACACACACACACACTCGCCCCCACTGGGAGAGGAAGCAGCAGATAAATACGTGTCATTCGGATGTGTGGGTGAACTGATGTCTCAATAACAGGTTTTAAAGGGGACAGAGGGGGACAGGGGTGCATGAAAAGCCCTCTCTTGTTCTGTGATTAAGAGTTCTGACTCCTGCCTTTAATGGCGGCGCCGTCCTCCTCCTCCCCCTGATGCTGTACGGTGGCTGGTGTGTCTGTGTGTGACTGTAGGCAGCCTTGCCTTCATCTATCACCCCCCCCCACACACACACACACTCACACACACTCACAGCGTGCTTGCGAGATAGAGACATGATTCCCAGAGGCTGTCAGCAAGGCTCCTCAGTCCTCACCCATCTGTCCAAGCCTGTTACCTCACTGTCTTGACTCTCCCGTCTTCACATGTTAAAGAGGAAGTAGCTAGGTGCTCTACTGGGATCCCCTGTGGTGTTGGAAAGGATGGTGGAAAAATCTGACTTAAAGTGCAATGCGCAGATTGCCATGAGACGTGTGGTGGCTATTTTTGGCAACAGTAACTAGACACAAGAAGGCATGCATGTGAACACGTGGAAACCAAAAATGCAAAGCCATGTCAGTTTGAGAAAACATGTACAGTACATACACGTTTGCATACCCAAGATGTTGTCTTGATATATTTGTGCAGGAACATAGGTGCACATATGGTTGTTGTCTCCAATGAACACACTTGAAAACAGATAATGCTCTTTTGCTCACCAATGCAAATTTACAGGACTGGCCACACGGAAACATACAGATAGAAACACACACAGCCTTGCCTCTCTCACATGCGCATATGATGGAGTAATGGATTTGTGTATGTGTTTGTGTGTGTGTGTGTGTGTGTGTGTGTGTGTGTGTGTGTGTGTGTGTGTTTTCAGACACCTTAGAGGAGAGAGGAGGCCAGTCACCAGGACTTCACACACTCAGAGAGGGATCATTGGGCGAGTCCGTCTGCAACCATGGAAGCTGCTCCATCCGAGATGAACACCATTCCCAATGGCAAGGGACATGAGACAGCGGAGGGGACGACCTCTTCTGCCAAATCACCAGTCGACAACTCCGCACAGTGAGTGCACACATTTATATACGGTACCAATCTGAGGACCTGAAACATGATGATGACTTATAAGGACACAATGCAATTGGAGACACACACACATAAAATAAGAGGAAAAAATAAGATGTAAGATGTTTTCTTAGATGGGCTGTCCAGCGTTAATTCAAGTAAGCATTTGTTTATGCTGTCTTTCAGCTAGCGTAAGATCTTACAGTCATGCCATCTTCATAAGGTGAACTTCTGATATGATGCCCATGCTGCGAATGTCACTGCTAGTGGGATACACGCAATCACTAGTTATGTGGCAGAGCACACGCTATGCACCTTGTTGATAATGCGACACAAACCTGAGCATATAACTGTATGTGTATCTGACTTGGTGTGAATGGATGTATGTGTGTATATATCACAAGGAGAGAGAGAGAGAGCTAGAGAGAGAGAGAGAGAGAGAGAGGGAGAGAGAGAGAGAGATGCTTGTGTGTTTGTAAGTGTGAGTGGGCGTGCATGCATGCGCTTGTGTTCCAGTGAGTGTTATGCACACTCTGTGCCATGGTAACTGCCCTGGTTATGTCCTCTGTCCAAATGTTGCCCTCACCCTGCCCCGACCTTTCCAACTGCATGTGAATGATTGGTACCCAGAAATCTGTGAACTACATTTGCTTGTCCTCTAAAGTGGGACGTAGTCGTCAACAGACTTTTTTGCTTCACTGTGCTAAGGCCTGGCTTCTGTTTTATATTTTATTTCTTTTGCTCTCGTTGGACTGCTGGGCTCTCTCTCTGTATCGCTTTCCAGAGAAACTGTATCCAGCTGTACCCAAAACTCAACGTAAGTTGCTCTAATAGTTAAGGCAGTGTTTCATCACAGGTAAATGACTCCGATATGTTTAAACAGACAATGCATATGTCAGTATATTACATGCAAGCCTGTGGCCATGAAAGTGTATCACATCAGCTCTATTGTGTGCGTAGCTTTGTCCAGTTCTGCTACCTTTTGTTATCCATTGTCATATATAGTGAATAGTCCATTCCTCAATGTCAGCAACTTTTGTTCTCACACAAGGTCCCTAAATGAGGTGAGAAATGTCCTTGTCTCACCCCTGTAGTCTCTAAGGAATGGTTTCTATTGTGTTCTTATCTCTCGTGCTCCCACTGGATGCTGGATCCTCTCTCTGCATCGACTTGCAGGGAAACTGCACCTAGTGCTGCACAAACTGCCACGTAAGTCATGTTGGTGAAGGGGAGACTCAGGAAATATGAACTGCTACTGATATCCTAGGAATACCAGAAGAAGAAAAAACAGACCTCACTAGAACCCATCAAAAAGTATCAAAAAATCCACATGCTGCTGTTATTAGACAAATACCATATATAGACAGTGGCATTATTATGTTCTTTCCAATGTAGTTACTGAGGATGTGTTTGTATTGCCTTCCTCCTTATGCACTCACTGGATACTGGATCTGGGATATTCTCTGCTCGTCTTGCAGGGAAACCGTTCCCAATAGCACAGAAAGCACAACGTAAGTCAGGGTCTGTTTTTAGGTGACGCATGTTCCAGCATTGATTTGCAATGTGCATTTGTGTGTATGTGTGTCTGTACAAAGATGTAACACACGTCCATCCATGCCTGGTCCTGTAATCCTTGCTGTGTATTCCAACATGATATAAATAAAAGTATTAAAATGTGTTTTTGTCTATATATCTCCATATTGGTGTGTGAGTGTCTCTGTGTTCTCCATCTTTCCTTATGTTATAGTAGCCTTTAACAATTCCCATGGCATCGCCAATACATCCCCAAACATCTGTCAGTTGTGCACCACCGAATATTCTGATTATAACACATGTTTATGTTCCCTCGTCTTCTCTGTGTTGATATAATCTCTTGCCCCTAATGCATCACTTTCTGCTGGATGAATTTAAAGGGACGCTGTCCCCAATTGTACAGAGAGTACTAAGTGAGTGACACTGCTCAGTATACTTTTTTTTATAATTAAGGTCTATGCCATAATTTGCATCCCATCTTAAATGTGTCAAAAATTGCCCTACTCATTCCTTCCCTATTATGACTCAATATTCCTCATTACTCTTTGTGTGCTCTCTGGATTCGGATTGCCTTGTAGGGAAAATGCACCTAATAGCACTCAGAATGACACGTAAGTAATACTTAGAAAAACTTTCATAGTCGTAAACATTTTTGTTGAAATGACAACGAGCTTGGCCTATAATGACTGACTCATTTTCATGTAGACAGAAGTTCACAATTTAAGTCAAGAGGGCCATTCAGGGAGTCTGTGTGCTTTGTTCCTTAAATCGTTCCACCTTGCACTGTGCTTTGTCATGACTGTTGTTCTGTCTCTCTGTTGTCTCCCTAGCACCAACAGAACTGAGGATACTGAGGCAAATCTGGCAGAAAGCCATGAGTTTTTGTCTCCTGTGGATGACAAAAAAACTCCACGCTTCACAGATGTAAGTACACAGCAATAATAGAAATGTTGTATATGAGGCTATTCCCGCTAGGCGTTTCTTTTTATCCCTGCTTATCACTCACATTCTCTGTTGTGAATCTGTCTCTAAAATGTAAATAATTTTTCTTTTCCTCAGTTCGAGGGGAAGACCTCCTTTGGAATGTCCGTGTTCAACCTGGGAAATGCCATTATGGGCAGTGGAATTCTGGGATTGGCATACGCCATGGCCAACACTGGCATCGTCTTGTTTTTGTGAGTCACAATGCAAGCATATTTTACAGACACTTGTTTTGATATTGATGATGAGAATTAATAAGATTGTAGACTAATAGGTTTGGAACATAATCTCTAACGACAATAAGAGACATCATCATGCATCCTAATTTAACATCAGGGCTTGTTTAATTCACTCACGCCTAAGTTGTCTTCAAGCAGAAACATATTCCTCATGAGTAAATTCCCCACAGCACTCACTCCTTGAATGCAACAGAAATAATATATTTTTTCATTTACCGGTAATTCGTTTTAAGCAACCGAGAGGAATAAGCCCCCTGCATGTTCTTATGTTCTTCCCTTAATTAAGCAAACAAGATGTTCATTTATGACACATAAATAAAAATGAGTCATTGTTGAGCATCATGGTGTCAGAGCAAGTAGCCTACTGATGAGGTTGCACGCTCTCCCTAGTGTGCTTCAGTCGTAGATGAGAACTAATCAGTCTGTAGCCCTCAAGAGATGCAAAGCTTAAGGAGACCTTAATGTTAGTCAAGGTGTCTCATTAATATGGTAATACAATGACTTTGGTGCTGTAGTGGTTCTATTACTATGATGGATGTGTGTGAGTTAGCCACTCTTTACTTAGTGTTAGGCTGGGTATGTATAATGGAAGATCATGCATGGATGAGTTTACACACAGGGGTTTGTTGTTGTGTGTGTTGTGCACAATTATGTCTCAACATCATCTGTAGTCACAGCAGCAAGACGATGCAATTATTTTGTAGTTTGGTGGTTCAGCCCAGCGAGGAAGTTACATAAGAAATAAGCTTTGGATTTAGAGTTGCCACGGAGCTGTGATAAAGTTCATTATTAGGTGGCAGACTGTCGCGTTCGCCCTCTTTCACAGCAGGGTCGAAGGCGATCATAGCGGAGGCAAACATGGAACATGCTGGAAGAGAGGCGGTGGGAAAGTCTGAATATCTGGGAACCAAAGGTTGTGTCTGCGTAGGCTCACAGCTTGTTTTACCGCTGTGATGTGAACCCTGCCGTTGTGGGAGCCTGGATTCCGAGAAAGCATATTAATCAAACATAGGCTGCAGTATGCCTGGGAATAGGGTGGTATAAATGGAATTTGAGGGCTTTTGCTCTATATGTCTTTAAACAACTGACTGTGAGCTGCCAGAAGTATTTGACATTGTATGAGGTATGACACTTTAATACATTTGAAGTGTTGCCTGATGGCAAAATCCTGGGGCTGGATGAACATTTTTGCTGAAAGCTATAATGGCCTTTAGAGACCATCTATTCAGAGGACTATTTTGAGTGCATGTTGTATGGCCAGATATAGGGTGTGATGTCCACTTTCATAAAATACATTTCCATTAGAGTGCTGGACAGTGGACACTTAGCCACAACATATCATTTACCTCCATTTCATTCATGTAACATATGACAAGGTGAGGAGAACCACCTTTTACTCCCTTTGCATTCTGTGTCTGTTCCAAGCAGCTGGGTTTCCTATGCTCATGTTTCTCATACCACCAAAGCACACAGGCCTACTTAAAAAAAATTAAAATGGTCTTGTGTATAATACATCACATCACTCTATACCAGGCGTGGGCAAACTGCGGCCCGCCGGCCAATTTTCAAAACCCTATGTGGCCCTTGAGCCAAAAAGTTTGGCCACCCCTGCTCTATACTCTTGCTTATTTTTCAAGGCCGTCAACTACTGCCTCTATAAAAAAAAAGAGCGACCGTATTGGTATAAAGGTAACGAGGTGACCCGGCCCTGAGTAATGTGGCTCTGTGACATTGTTTTGTGCGGTGTAAGCCATGGTAATGCTGCTGTTATTAGAAATGTTAGATTAGCCGAGGGATTTGTTTACAAAATGACCTTCATGACTATTACACAAGAGGTGTGAGAAGGATGGTAGGGTTTGGGATTGTTATGCTCATGCCAGGGTTGTGTTCAGGCAGGCAGAGTTGCTCCAGGACTCCTGGTCATTTGTTCACTGTAAGTGACAAGCAGAATTGTTTCTGCCAATTTGCAGGAAAATAGGGCTAATGGTTTTTAATCTGCCATTCTACGCACTATGTCTTAAGAATGTCTTTGAAAATGTAAAAATACGATCACAAATAACATTCACTCGCTACATACAAAATGTAAGCTTTTAATCTGAAGAAACCCCATGAGGATTTTCAAAGTGGAAAAAAAAAAAGTTTTGAGCCGTTTAGTGTGACTGGACTTCCAAAGATGTCTGTGACGGTTGAACCCGTTGTACCCAAAGCAGTGACTTCTCCCTCTGTCCAGAGACTGAGATGAACTCCGTGGCTTTCCTCCCACATCTGACAGTGCAACCCAGCCACACAGCCTGAGCCACACGCTCATTTCCTCCCACCACAAAACAGGGCCTTCCATATATGTAGGTCTGTGGTACAGTACAGCGTGGAGTTAGCATGGCATCAGTAAGATATTCACTCGCCAGTGACGGCCTTTGTATCAGTTTCATGCCCACAGATTCATTGTGTTTATCTGCTGACCCCTTTCTGACAGTGAAGTCCACGTGGCCTAGGTTGGTGTGAGGTAAAGACTAGCATTGTGTTACGGTTGATACAGCTGATTGAGAACGTCACCTTACAGGTTTTTGAAAGTTAATATAATGTAAATATAATGTAAGGTTATAACTTTACTGCATATGAGTAAGTATAATGATTTGACTGTGCAGAGTGTGAAATGGGACATCACTACATTAGCAAATGAAATAGGTAAATTATATGCTAAGTAGGATAGATACAGATGTTTTGATGTTGCCCTGTCTGCCTGAGCCCTAGCCACCATCACCCAGAGGGGACAGAGGCCCTACATAGCAGCAAGCTCACCCCGCCTCCACACACAGCACTGACAAGAATGAATGAAACAAAAATAGAGAAAACAAGCACACCCCAGACCAGAAAAGAATCTTACATTTCTTCCACTTCTTTCTTTCTCTCTCTCTTTGTTCTTCCTTTTTCTTCTAAGCGCCTACTCTGAGCGCCTTGTGACACAGCCCATGCGCCAGAAAGCCATGATATCCAGGCTAAGCTTTTCTCTCTCTGGCCTCGAGGGCTGAAAGGCTGAAAGGCAACAAAGCCGACTGGTTGTCCATAGTGGCAAACGCCCCTCACTTGGGCCTAATGAAGCCTCGGGGGATTTTTTGGAGGTATAGCAAATGTAGGCGTGATGTAGCTATGTGTCAGCAGTTCGTTCCGACAGAGTGATGTAAGAGGGAGAGAGGAGGTGATCGGGATTATTTAGCAGCCATTTAACACTAAAACATTTAACACTAAAATCTTTGGCTTGAATGAATGAGTGAGTAAATGTATAAAGTTACTGTAGCCTTATATTGTAGCATTATATTGTAACATTTAGAGATTGTTGGCGGTTATTAGTTTGGGCAAAGATAGATACACAAGATAGATACACAAAGATCAAGGTATCATAATCAGATGTCTGTCTCTCAAAGGAAGAGGATGTCTGTATGACACAGTGTAATGATGACGAGGAGGAGATGATGTTAGATTAAGGTGAGCAATGGGGTTGATACTGTATGTGGTCTTAAAATCTTGTGAGAGTGATGGAATCTTAGTTGATTCCATGGGACTACCGTTGCTAAGACCTCCATCTTGTTATTCCCTTTCCACTCTGACGGTAGGGACAGGGAGTGGAGACAAGATGAGTGGTTGTGTCCCGCGCCACGGTGTCAAGGCCAGGGCGGGGTGAAGTCAGGACACCCTGCCATGAGAGCCTGACTGGAGACGTCAGAGAGAAAAGAGTGCATGACGTTAACGGGGCATCAGTCTGCTACCAGTGTGCCCTCTGTCTGTCTCTGTTTTGCCCGCTCTCTCTCGCTTTCTCTCTTTCTCTCTCTCTCTCTCGCTTTCTCTCTCTCTCTCTCTCTCTCTCTCGAAGAGCAGAGGAAGGATAGAAGAAGGGTGTCAGTGGGGGGGGGGGGGGAATTGAGGTCACATCTACACTCTCCAGACGTCGGCGGTGCTCTTTTGTGGCCGTGATATTTGTGGGGGTGATTGTGCGGAGCTCCTCCTGGCTCCGGATGCCAAGAGCGGGCCGGGGCGTTTAGACTCACCGGGTCGCGGCAGGGCGCACCAGTCTGCGCCCACATGAATCAGACGACCTGTCCTATATTCCGCCCCCCCTCCACATAGCGTCAGCTGACTTAGCCAGGCCCAAACTGGGCATTACTGTCAAAAAAAAGATAGGAAAAGTGGGAGACGGAGCAACAGTTGAAACCGAGGTGAAAGTCGTGTTTGACCATGGAAACTGTCCCAGCGCGTTTGTTGCCAAGATAAATGAGAGACAGAGTTGGAGGAAAATAAATGAAATAAATACAGCTCCCTTTTTCCCACTCTCTGTGTGTGTGTGTGTGTGTGTGTGTGTGTGTGTGTGTGTGTGTGTGTGTGTGAGAGTGGTGGTGTGTGTGAATGTGTGTGTGTGTGTGTGTGTGTGTGTGTGTGTGTGTGTGTGTGTGTGTGAGTGGTGGTGGTGTGTGTGTGTGTGTGAATGTGTGTGTGTGTGTGTGAGTGGTGGTGGTGGTGGTGTGTGTGTGTGTGTGTGTGTGGGGGGGGGGGGGGGGGGGTTAAGATCGAATTTCCTTGTAGGAGACCAGATTAGTGTGTTTGTCCAGATGTTGGCAGCTGGAGGCAGAGGTTGTATTTTTGGGGATATCTGCGGCTTCCTCTCACGATCGCTCGCCAGTAGTTTTCCTCTTTGTTAAGGCACTGGCCTCTCCTCCCCTCTTCCGCGCTAAAGACGAGGCCACAAATTAAAACAATTAAAAAGCTCTTGTGTTAATGTCAAGATGTCTTCTTTTTTCCCTCTTTTCTCAGAAGCCAGCATGAGCCCACTGGAGGTGAAGTAGCTCACACTGGGGTGCATGTATGTGACCTCATAGGAAAGACAGGATAACAGAGAGAGAGAGAGAGAGAGGGAGATAGCGTTTTGGTATTAATTTTCTGCAGCTGCACACTTCTTCTATCAAGTTTGTGTCTCCAGCTGTAATAAGTACAGAAAGAAAAAGAAACACTATCCAGTAATGTGTCATTTCAGCTGTTAAGAGGTACTTCCCATTATAATATCTAAGTATAAGTTCACAGATGACTTTTTTGCACAATAGTTAGCTTCTATATTAAAACAGAATTATGACTGAAGTTTGACTACTAACTCATGTTGTGCATGCAGCAATAACAATGTGTTAGCACATTTAAATATAACACTGTCACCTCCATAATATGTCGATATTCATTATTTGTCAATCACAGTGTATTATACAGTAGGCCTCAACTTTAAATACCAATACCATATTTGGAACTGAGATTACATATGCCTTTTAGAGATGCATGCTTAGAATGGAATCAGTTAGCATCAATAACAGATCAAGAGGGTGATTGTGGGATGTCATTGTCATTGATTATCCTGCAGCAGCTTAATTCAATAGGAGCATGTGGGGCCATGTGAGATTCATGGCTGATCATGGCTGTTGTTGTTGTTGTTTTCTCTCTCTGTAGGTTCCTGCTAACGGCAGTGGCAGGCCTCTCCTCCTACTCCATCCACTTGCTGCTCAAGTCCTCAGGCATTGTGGGTAAGTTAGGCCCCTGCAGCTGGAAGAAAAGGATCATGGGAAAAAGCGTGCCTCAAA